>NW_027526225.1:23112628-23207319 GCF_048455015.1 Haemaphysalis longicornis
CTTCTCGGAGATAACATAAGGAACCCTGTGAATTTTGTTCCAACATCTTTTCCGTTTCAATTCCGTAAGTAATGGTATGGACTGCGGTCGAAACGTAATCAATTGCAATTAGGCACAAAATCGAGCGCTTGAACGTTTACTCATTGACATAACATTGGTTTTTAACTACTCATAACACACTTTGCGCTACGAGAAAAAAGACAACACTGCGTAGGCGTGAGCGTGTTCTGGATTTTTCTGCGCATGCGCAGTTAGACGGGCCTGCCAACTGCGCCAACCAGATCAGCACTAGCGTAACCCAATAAAAATATAGTGGCTGCTCTCAGAACAAGACAAGTGAAAAAGTCTATAAAATTTCTCGACAAGTTCGAGGAAGAATTTCAACGCAACGGTGGCGCTTCCTAGAAGTCTGACTCAAATTTTGTAACATGCCGCATTACTGCTACCACGGGTAAATTACAGTTACCATTTGATCAGTGCACAAATAGCGAGGAGCTGCTGACGCCTTGACCGCTGCCTTTTTTTTTCGCCCTGATGATCGCACTAACATTTGATTCCGTAGAAGTTTAAAATATCTAGTGGAACTGGTATTTTATGTTAAAGTACGAGGGAACCGAACATTCCGTTGTACGCCGCAGGAAAATCGAAATATTTATAATCGGCCGAGGATTCTTTTTTTTTCTTTCATGCTTCTTATTAATGCAACAGAATAGAAAATAAAACGAAGACATATTCTGCAAATGTTCAAGGTCATAAAAATGATGCATCTAAATAACTTGGGGAAGAACGGAAATGTTATCACGTTACCTCCTACATCCGACGCTCAACCATTCGAAAGTTCGTTGAAATTTATGTATAATTCGACTCCTTTGGTAATGAATTTTCACTTTGATAATGAAGTTTGCAAGACGTGTTCTTCAGTCGACAGCAAGAAATGAAAAAAAAAAAAAAAAAACGTAAGCAGCGATCTGGTCTAGCGACATCAGCCTCACCTTGCACCACGACAACGGTTCAGCGACCAACTTCGCGCCCAACTTCACTTTGAGAACGGTATATCACATTTGAGCATCGGTCTTCACCGAGTCGTACTGCAAGGGGCTGGCTGCGCCGTCACTACCAGCGATCACTTCAATAAAGCATATTTCCATCGAATAGTACAAGCCTTGCCTTGGTAGCTTCAGACAAGACTAAATTAAATTAATTTTAAATTAATTAAATTAAATTTCGCGCCTGTTTCGCGCGGTTTTCCTGCCTGGCGACGACGTTTTCCCGAGCGCATGCCGCGCTAACGCACGCAACACCGCGTTAAATTAGCACAAACAAACGGCGAATTTCCCGCTTTTTTGTTTTTGCAACGGAACACATCCACTGCGAAGAGTGGTGTATTCGCGGCGACGCAATTCTGTTACTCGGAGGACAGCGCGAAAAAAAAAACGCGAAGGAATGTCACTACGCACCAGTTAGCTTCTCTCACTCACGCACGGACCCACACCAAGAAACATGTATAAACGTTTAAGGCAATGTTGTAGTCGCTCCTGGGAGCCTTTCAACGTTTATCAAAAATAAGTTATTTCTCGACATCCTGCACCGTCACGTCGTGTCTTGTACTCTGCGGTCGCGTGCGCGCGAATTCGCCGGCGGCGGCGAAAAAAAGAAAATCGCGCGCGAAATAACCTTTCACACCGTCAAAAAGAAGAGAAAACGCGTGCATGAGCTGCTTGCTACTGCGGCCGTATTGTAAACGGCGGGTACGGTGAGTTGCTTGCTTATCCGTGCTGAGGTGTGGGGATGTATATACATATCTGGCTATATATATCTGGCTATATATATGTATATATATCTTCTGAGCGAAGGAACAAGAGAACGATTAGAAACTTGCTCTGTGCGAGTTTTTTGAGGCACGCCACGGTGAAGCCTGCCTCGCTGCCTCGTGTATAGATCGAGGCAGCGACTCCTGTTGGCAGGATCACCAACCTGACGGTTGCGCTTCGAGTGCTGAGAGGAAAAAGCCGACGACAGGGCGGCTTGCAGAGGGAGAAAAACGGTAGTGGCTGTTACGGTGCGCGTGTGCTTTGCGACATGTGGGGGAGCAATGCGACGGAGAGAAGTTGCAATGTGGTTTCCGCTTGATCTCTAATCTCGTCGCCCGATTCCGTTTTTCCAGGGTTCAAAGTGTTTCGCGTATCTCACCTTTGATTACGAACTTAATTAATGCCTTTGTCCGAGTTGATAAGTATCGCTCGGAATGTATGGGATATTAAGAGGCATCTCACCAACTTTAATTTAAACTTGTAAATAGAATAAAAAAAATGAAGCGCTGTTTTTTTTTTCGTGTAATCGGAATTCCGACAATGCACTGACACATTTTGATGCGCGTTAGCGACATATCAATGCTCTCATACCGACGCCGTATTTAGTTATTTCAACAGGTTCGCCAATTTTTCACCTTTACACAGCTTATACCAAGCATTCTAGACAATTGTCAGATAAAACACCAACTTACCTTTCCTTCCTCGTCTTTTATCCCTTGGAAGTTTCAAGAAATTAATTTTTTTCACCCCGACGGCTTTTGTTTTTGGGAATAAGCAACATGTCTACTCAAGCCACAATCTCTCGTATAGATCACGTAGTTCTAGCCAGGCGGGCAGCTTACTGGCCGAGCGTCTGCGGTGTAATTATTTGGTCCTCTGGGTTCGACACCCGGCCTGTTTCCGTCCTCGCTGACAGCCGTGGGTTGGAATCCCGAATGCGCGCTGTGTCCTGCTGTTACTTGTAGCTGTCTTGCGCTTTCTCAGTTTCGATATTTTTTTCGTGTCGCCGGGTAAGGGAAGCCTTCTGCGTATCTGCCTGCACTGGAATTACTGCTCTGCGCATGCGCATGTCGGAATGTCGCTCGCGGAATATTTTCCCCGACATATGCGGTCCTACCCCTAGCCATTGACTTAACGCTATTTCTCCCGTTTGGTTTGTTAAATCTGCTTAAATGAACGACCAATCGCCAGTTAATAATTTTACAAGGAGGCTTACAATGGCCTTTTCTCGAGTACTAAACTGAAGGCTGACCTGCAATCGTTATTCGATCCGAGCCTCCTATAAAAAATTTAATATCATTTTTTTCTTCTTGTATATACCCAACGGGCTTATGATAGCACTCGGAATATATTAACTTGGTTTGTTAGACTAGTTTAGATGACCGGCTCCCTGATGACCATTACTGAACTTGTAAATGAAGCGACGGAAAAAATTAACGTCGCTCTGGACGGGTGTCCAGTTTCATAGCCATACTCACCTTCGGAAACGAAGACGCTGATTCTAAATTTGTACTGCTTTTTTATGCCTCAAACCATGGAATCGTTGTATTTTTAATACCTCAGATAAATATAATATTGCATCGCTCCCATATTTGACACCAGGTTCGTAGTTTCGGTTATGATCACTCTATATGGGCTAGCACGATACAGTTAAATATCCTCGGGAGCTCAAGCTCGTGCATTATTAAATGTCTGCCGATTCGCGTCTAAGTGGGGGAAGCCTTACTCTCCCATATGCCGTGGCTCTCTTCGCACCCTCAAGGGAATTGCAGGCGTTCTTGAGATCGTGACCCCGAGTAGACGTCAAAAGTGACGTCACGACGCTGACTCCGAGATTTTGCGTTGCTGAAACCGTCATTCGGGTGCATGCTGTAAAAAAACAAGAACAACCTAGATGCCAAACCAGCACAGTTCGTTCACACATTTCCAGGCAGTTCTGCGCACCGTGCATAACGAACAAGTAAATGGGCAGTCAGGCAAGTGTTCACCCAGATTCATGTCTCAATAGCGTGCAGGGTAGCGACAACTTTGCTTCCTTCACCATGCAGTGTAGGCAAGACCACGGCATTGAACTTGGCTTCGTGTTGCTGAAACACGTCTGCCGCTAAAATCAAGGAAGAGACACCGAGACACGCTTTTTTTTCTTCAATTTTTCTTCTCCTTTTTTTCCTTCAAATGTGGCGATTTTATTTATAAAAATATGTATAATATGTATATAACACTCTTTGTGGCCGGGTTTGTTCGTTCCCTCACGCCACGTTTGTGTCTTCCGCAGTAAAGACGTGAAGAAGGAAAAAAATATCGCAGGAAAAGGTAAATATGAAACGAAAGTGCACTGGGATCTGTGAAGAAAATACTACACGCGAACAACAAAAAAGTACCAAGAGCTACACTGGGTCCGCTCCATTTTGATTCTAGTGTCACACCGGAAAGTTGCGACCCACAGGTGAACGACCCTAGCCCGTCGTACCACCAAGTTCGCAAGACCGAGAACAAACAGTACACATAAGGTGGAACAAGACAGAAAAAAATGCAGGCACGCATTCAGGTTCACTTGCGCATGCTGTCTGTATACGTAAAGTCCGAAACAAGCAACAACAAAACACAAAACACACAGAAACATATAAACACAATCCAAAGCGTCAGAAAAATTCGAGCGCTTACAAAACGGGGAAAAATACGATCTGAAAAAATGGTGCAGTGTCTAGGCGACGCCGAAAAAAAAAAACACACTACGGCGTAATCAGTTTTCACATAAAAGCAAGGTGATACATTCACAGGGGAGTCGTCATTTCCGATTATTTTTGTTCGTAGACAAAATGGAACCTATAAAAACCTTTCTTTGTACACAGTTACCGTAAACTCTTTCAAAAAGAACCACCGGCAAGCAAACCAAAAAAGAACTTGTCACTGGGCAACACAAAAAAAGCGCGTTCAAAGGCTGTCGTCGAATTACGGAAATTATACGAGGAACTACATCGCCATGAACATTATTTGTTCTCCTAACGAACACACTTCCACTCCTAAAGGCGAAATACATAAGATGCAATAGCGAGGTGTTAATTTAGTGAAACAAACTCAAAACCAACCAACTTTAACTTCGGCCGCTCCCAGCAGCGCAGGATACGCACAATGCTCGTTATTTAAGTCGGTTCTGTCTAGTTTCCCTGGGGGCTATCGAATCTGAGCTTGCTCATACATGAATCCGCCCTGATCTCAAGTTTGAAACCGAATCGAGACCTTTTCATTTTTTTAAATCCTTCAACAGATCTCGGCGTGTTCTGGATTTGTCCGCGCATGCGCATTTAGACGCTCCTGTCGACTGCTGCTCCCGGAACAAGGAAAGTGAAAAGGTCTCTAAACTTTCTCGAGAAGTTCGAGGAAGAATTTGAACGCAATGACGGTGTTTCTAGACATCTGAGTTTACTTTTTTTTTTTTTTCAGTTTGAAAGCATGAAAAGCGAAGTTACGCTGGTGTAGTCTCATAACCGTTGCGTTACTCTTTTGGTAAGAGAAGACTAGATGACGTGCCTACAGACCGTATTCTGAAACCTAAAGAGAGGAACGGATGGTGGGGGAAATGCAACCGTAACCACACCGCACGGTTCTGTTAGGAACACTTGCAAGAGACGAGAACTAAATGAACTGTAGATCACAAGAAAGTAAAACAAAAATCGACTCGGAATTTGAGTCTCAGATGTATATATATATATATATATATATATATATATATATATATAGTGTGTGTGTGGTTGCGTGCACGATAACAGTTATGAAATTTATTTCCGGTCTATACAATGCGTGGGCTGACACATGATTACACGAGTAAGCTTCCAAACATGAAAAAAAAAAAAAAAACGAGGGAAGGGGAATGAAAGCGAAACAAAGGGTCCTGTATACAAAGATATTTCCTTTTGGAAATGAAAAAAAAACATGTTCGAACAAAAGGTATTTACACGAAGGGGAGATAAAAGAGGGCAATAATGGAAAGAAATTGAGACATTTAATGCCGTATTATATAAATGTAATAAATAGGAGATATACGGGATATAAAGTTTCGTGTTCCAACGCCGTGCTTGGTGGCAGGTGTTGTCTATGTGGGGTGACTCTGCAGCATTAGGTGAGGCGGGATGGTATTTATCAAGTATGAAACAAAACGTGTCCTCGCATCCAGCGTGCCGGCGCTGAAACCAAGGAAGTGTTTTTTTCTAAAGGAAAATAACCGCATTTAGTCATACTGCATCTCGTCCATAGATGTATGGTTTAACCATGGGGCCAGTGCGGTGAGGGGGAATGTCCGAATTGTTTGGGTGTCGCGCTCTCTGTCGGGAAAACGTCACTTGAACCACCGCGACCGAAGGTCGACTTAACGAAACGAAAAGTTGGATAATTTACGCGCAATTTTTTTTTTCCCAAGTCCAGAAGATTGAAATACGACGAGTCGTTCGGCGATTTTGGCCTCAAAATCCGAGCACGAAAAGAAACAAATTGAGCAGCCTACAATTTCTGTTAGTTAACAACACACTATGGTTGTAAAAGATGCTAGTTTATTTGCCGGGCCTGCACAAATTACTCCACTTCTTGCCAGTCTTCGAGCTCCAAAGCAACAATTATCAGCCAGATATTACGTTTTCTTTTCGTTTAGATTAGCCGGTCAGCCACAGGATTGAGTCTTGATAGATTGGTAGATCGATCCAGATTGATTGTGCTAGAATTAGGTCGGTCTAGTGTCGAATGTTAGAACTTCGGATTCAAAGTTCCGTAAGAGGAGTGTTAAGGGTTTTCTTCGTATTAAAACGCCCGGAGGGGATTAACTGCTCCTCTTCATCGTGTCGCGACACTGGTGTAACGACAGGGAAGTCGTCCATTCGACTCACGCGAAATATCTATAAACACCCATTGTGCGGGGGTGAGAGAAAGAGGGCGGGAAGAAAGACGTGTTGCAGTAATCCTCAGAACGTCGGCACAGCCTCTGCCCCGCACTAAACACGAAAGAAACAATACGCCTAGTAAGAATGACGTAAAAGAACAAGAACAACGACGAGAGGAACACGGTGCCGGCTTAACTACAGACGAAAACAAAAAATCGCCGCGGTCCTTCATGATGCAGCATCCTCTCGCCTGCCGCGACGTCTCCGTCACTAAACTCGTGTTTTGATTGGTTGCTCGCCATCGGGCCGCCGCGCCGTGATTGGCCGGCCCTGCACAGCTCGGCCTGTCAGGTATACATTGATACAAGCAGGAGTAATATAAAAGAGGAGGAGGCTGTCTATGTACGGTAGATGTTTTTTTTTTTTTCCCTCTCTCGTATATTTCTCGTTAGTCGGTTCCTTCCCTTCCGCTCCCCTTTTCCACACCGCAAGATCTCCGGCCGGCGTCCACCCTTTCCATCGCATAATCTCTTTTGATTGGTCGCTTTGATTGTTTCCACTGCAACGAGGAGAGAAAGATCTGCGCACCTGGGCTCCTACTCCCCCCTGCGGCATTACCTCTTTTATTTTTCTGTGTGTGAGTTGCGGCGGGGCTTACATATACCCTACCGTTTCTCTTTAGCTCACGTATTCGGCATCTGCTGCTTAAAACTGGTTCGTCCACATCGTTGGCAATGCGCCCTCCCTTCCCTTTTTCGATGTCTCACACACGGGGACTTGCTTCGATCGGATCGTAGACTCGTTTCCACCACCTTTTTCGTTCGTTTCGTCTTTCTCCGCTTTACGTTCGGTCCACTCGCGTGTCGTCGACGACATCCTCGCAGAAAAGCCGTCGCTTGTTCTTGCTGCTGTCTTGATTCGGCGCCGTTACGATTCCACGACGTTCTCGTTTTATTCGCGGCCGCCCCCCTCTAATCCCCGTCGCGCACTCTGATAGGTTGTGAGTCGATTAAGTTCCGCGGTATAACAGCCGAAACGTCACCTCCGAGCCGGTTTTATCATTTTCTCCCCCTACACACGGCGGCAGTGGGGCAGAGCCCACTTACGGAACGCCCACTCCCAATAAAAAAGAGTGGGAAGAGTGGTGAGCCCTTGAGGCTGCCTTTTTTTGTGTGTGTGTCAACTGAAACGTCGCCAAATCCGCTTATTCCTTCTATTTTCCGCTGAACGAATGGCTAGGACGCGTGAGACGAATGTTCGTCGTCGAGGTGCCAGTGCTCAGATAGCTTATAAAGATTAGAGACGCGCTCTGCGTGCTTTTAGATGGACACTAGGATACACAGAACGGGGGAGAATAAACTGGAATAAAGGGCGAGGAGGCGAGATGGAGATAGGAGCAAGGCGATGAAAAACTCGAATTACGGCACCGAGGCGAGCCCGGTCGATCTATCCTGATTTATGTCCCTCGAACACGGCCTGTCCTACGTTATTTTTAATCTCCTTGCTGAAGTAGGGCAATGCGATGACAGCCCCATTCAACACTGGCGTTGTGCGTCTCTTCAAAAATTGGCTTGTCTATTAAGCGCTAGAAATGGGACGTCTAACGCATACTGTCGGAGCTCAATGAAGGCGAGCACAGGGAGATGATAAGAAAAGAAAAGGGACAGGTAGGGAGATAGCCGCAGCTTTTAGAGGGGAAGGAGGCGCTTCATTCTCTTCACAGTTATGTCCGCAAACTGTCACTTAGTCGTTTATCCCCGTCGGCCAATATACAGCAACAATTTTTCAGGAATACACTTAACCGCGAAGCCCATTTTTAGCGTATGTTGTCTCTTCTGCAAAATTCAGATTATCGTAGTTGTGTCGCGATGTTTACTAAACGGGAAGTTTTAGGCCACCCTCAAAAATAAGCACTTAGTCGGACCGCTGCTTTCGCAAAGCTAGAATAAAGGAAAGACAAGGTCAGCGTGAGAGCTGCGGCTGCCTGTATACTCTACGCGTACCACTGTATGTTGAGCGTGTAGGGAACGCAAAAAGGGACGCTGCTTATACTAGCGAAACGCGTGTAGCCTCAGCGAAGGAGGGAAGAACATAACGCTAAAGCGATCACGGGAAGCTGAGGAAAAGAAAAGAAAGGTGCGGTACTTCTTTCGCAGAAAGAGAGGGAGGAGGAAGAGAAAGTGCATCGAACGAAACCAACACGGCTTGTCCGAGTGGGGAAACGAGCGTTTACGCGAATCTGCAAGCTGCGCAAAACACGCGCGGCCTGTTCCTTCTGCGGTCCTGCTCACAAGGAAGATAAAAAGAAGGCAGGAAGAAATACAAGTGGCTCGGTAGATTGCCGATTGGAGGCCAGTCGATCCAACGAGACAGCCAGCCGGCAAGCCAGCTGACGGCCCGTCCCACCCGCGCTGCTTGCTGTTTCTCTTCGCCCAAACAAAAGTTAAACCGCGGACATGTCGACCGCGCAGTACGGACGCAACACGCATAACGTCGACGTTCGGTCTTCGGCCGGACAAAATCCATGCCGAATTCCTCCGCACGCTTCACGTCAAGAGCCCGGAATGGTGGAGAAGAGGGGAAAACGACGGAGACTCGGAGGGCCTTTTTTCTCGATCGTCGCTCGCGGAGACAAACAGTTTAGTCTGGGACCTTTCAAATTGATGAGAAACGGGCCGAAAGAGAAAGGCCCCCGTACTTCGCCTCCCCTTCCTTCCACTACCCATTCGTCCAACATCTTCCTGTCAGCCCTGCCTCTCATTCTGTCCCGCCCTTTTCTTTTTGTCGCTGTTTTGGATTCTCCTCTTTGTTTGTGTTTCTGTTTTATTCCCGGCTTTGTCAGCCTCTTGTTTTCTGACAAATGTTTGGATTGTCCCCTGCCGCTGGCCTCCTCCGAAGAACGCGCCCACAGAAGCTCCGCAGATTCTCCGGCTCTCTTCTCCATTTTTGGGTGTCCGCGCTGAACCGATAGGCTGCAGGATTCTTAGGAGGTTCAGCGCGTGCATTCGTTGACTGTTATAGGCGCAGGAAGAGGAGGAGGGGGGGGGGGGGGAGGAGGGGGGCAGAGGGTAAAGCGTCAAGAGCTCTCGGAGGAGTAAGAGGAGGAGAAGGAGGGGTTAGGAAAAGAAGTAAGGAAAGAAGGACAGGAGCCTGGGGAGGATTGTTGACGATATGCCATCACGGGTGGTCCCCTCCCCAGCATGGGGCGACGGTCGAAAACGTTACTCGAATACGGCGCAGTACGTCTCTCTGGTAGCTAGCTCCTCGTCATTTTTTCTTTCGGGGGCTTTTAGCAGACTTGGGCGAAGGGAAGGCGCGGCACGATTTTCGGATATTTCCTTCCCGGGCCGGCAGCAGTTGTGGGCGTTTTTTTTTTTTTCACGCTGCGAGAAGGGCGCGTTTGTTTTCCAGCCGCGCGGTGAATAATTCGCCGCTGTCGAACTTTTCCTTCGTGACGCGTCGCAGTGGGAGGCCCCGGGGACAGTGCGAGACGCGAGGTTTCTCCTCGGCACGTGGGATTGGCAGAGACGACAGTGGGGACTTCATTTGTTCCGCGTGTTCCGCGAAAGGATGCATTGGGCCTGCCAACGAGAGCCGAGAGTTAAATGTCATTTTTGTATTACTGAATAGGCGGGGAGAAGTTGTGGTAAACAAAATGGTACACTCAACCTTCGTGGATGAGGTAAGCAGTACGTGGCGTTGTTGTAAAAGTTTACACTCTGCTTCTATACTGTCCAATTAGGTTTGGTGTAGAGCCTGTAAAACGAGATAATTTGATTTACGCGGCATTTGGGTAGCTTAGCTTGACAGGGTTTGCCTCAACTAGATCAGATTCTGAGGAGCTTGTGGCAAGTTATTGGCTGCACCGATCGCCACCTAATTTAAGACAAGTTGTGACATGGAGGGTCCCACAAATAATGTCGTGCAAGAGCGGAGTAAGTGAAATTAACCCGAACGACATGCTTCTCGCCTCTGATCAAGCTAATCTGTAAGCGAAAGTAAAGCAGATACAGCTTATTAGATCGTATCTGTGGAAAACTTGATTTTCGAATATGGTGCAGGCGGGATGTAAGGCCACATTTTCCTTCGGTTCGGTTTTAGGTGATTGAAAACAGCTGCTTTGTTAGTTTTTTTCGCTGCGCCTGCGAATATGTTTAATTTTTGGCAACGCGTCGGCAACTACGCGCTCGCACTACGAGTTAAACGCCCTGTACGTCCACACTTGAGTTGTTCCCTTCAGGCGATGTCCTCCTACCGACGAAACTGATTCCGCCTGCCTGCAAAGAGTCACTAACGCCCTCGGGGGTTGGAGTGAGAGAAAAAAAAAAAAAAACAGGATACGGATACGTGAACACGGAGGAGGGTTCGCTGTGAAGATCTTTTCCAGCTGCCAGTGAAATTTGAAACAAAACGAAAACGAAGTGGGAACGGTATCCTACGAGCAGCGCGACGATTGAGGGTGACGTGGAAGGGGGAGGGGGGTAAAATAAAACGAAGAGAAAGGAGGTTTGGCGTCGTACTGAACCACCGCACTGCCCCTCAACCTCGTATCGATCTGTTCGCTGGCCTTGCAGAATTAGTACGAAACAGGTGGTTCTCTTTTGGTGTCTCGCTAACAAACACGAGCGCGCATACGATTGAAAGACTCCTTCCCCTCTCTCGCTCTACCGAAGCACCAAAATATGTGGCGCTTTCCGCGGACCACATAACTAAGCGTCCGCCTTTTATAATCTAAAATGGTACGAAAAACTGACTTCGCTATAGGCGATACTTCGTTAGAAGCGGTTATGATGTCCTCCCTATACTGTGTGGACCATGAAACACTTGCAATAAAGCGAGGTTTCGAGAAAGGCGGTTCCGTTATAACGAGGGGTCACTGCAATTACGAAACGATCAGTGCATTACCGTGGTAATTAGTAAGTCTAATATAACTGCAGCGCTCGGACTTCCCTGGCGTTGCTACGCGGCTCAATTTCAACCAGCTCCATGACGACGGCAACTGGACTGTACCATCTGCGCTGTTGTGCAGGGAAACAGCATTAACGTCTCCTTTCGGCAAATTTTCGCGCGCTTGCAGTTGCGTGTAGTGTGTCTGGCTACAGCGCGCGTTCCCGGTACCCGCCGCGCCCGCCGCGCCGCCTGCGGGAAGCCACGGGCGGTAATGCGGACGGGCCGTTTATTATTTCAAGGTCTTTTCGCCTTATAAATTTCGGCAGCTGTGAAAACAACGCCAACGCGGACGCACTGCCGCTTCGGGAAAAACGGGCAGATTATGCGTAACTCGCGACGGAAAGAAGCGAGAAAAAAAAAAAAAAAGACGTGAGAAATGTGAGGCAGAACGAGAAGCGGACGTTGAAATGGAAAAGAGAGAAAGAAATGAAGCAAAAGAAATAAAGAAGAAACGAAAGAAGGAAGGCGAAACGGCATAGAAACGACTGCTTGGGGTCTTTCTGCGAGGGTTCCGTTTGAGAGGGCAGCGCGGTTAAATGAGCACCACTCCACTGCCCAATGCCGGCTCACGCCCCTGGGGGCCGCTGTCATACTAGTGGAGGCGTTAAAGCGCCCTACTGCCTTTAGCTGGCGCTGCAGCTGGTGCCGCGAAGATAACGCTCTGTCTTTATCTTTTGCTTCTGTTCTACGGGTTATGTACGCACGCGAGCAGCCTTCCAAGCTGGGAACTATCGCATTTATTCGAATAAAACTCCCTTCATTTTTTTGTCTATTTCCTTTTTTAGGATTAGGTGGTCAAGTTCCATCCCGCAACAAAATTCGCAGTCAATCGATTGAGCCGCTCTGACTTTAAGCATTGCCTAAATGTATGTTTTATTTGTCAGCGGGTAACTTTGGCGATCAAACTATAATGGGCACGGTGAACAAATGTGGTTCGTTAACTCAGATGCAATTGTCTATTACGAGTAGGGACTCTGGCATAGATTGTAAGGTGGTAACGCCAGAAAATTTCGACAACTCCGGGGGAATCATTTTACAGGGGTCTAGAGCTAAAGCTGGAGGGGCACTCATGTCTTTGATGTAAAGATGGAAGGCAGGTGAGGAGCTTAGATGCTTTCTCTTTAATCTATTTTTGCGCTGCATAAGAACCACCCATAACCTTAATCCAGAACCCAGCCCTCGCGAAAGCGTCGTCTCGGAACATCCTGCTAAGGCTTCTACAATTCGGGGTTTTGTTTGTGTTGTTCATTATCTCGTCTTGGCCCCTTGGTGTCGCCTTCCTTCACACCGCCTTATCCATTTTTTAAGTGTTTTATTTTTTCTACACTTTAGAACGGGGACGAACGTGACCGCATGCTCCACTCTGTGGGCCGTTTCTCTTGCCTTCCCGCCTTATCGGTGCCGGACAGTGAGGGGACGAGAATTTATGCGCCACTCAACGGTAACCTGATCCGCTCTCCCTCCTCTAATTTGTTTCCTTTAATGGATTTTGAATGAGACTGGGCCTCCTTTTCTGCGCTTTGCATCAGTTCTTTTTTGCTCAGTTTCTTTAATTTTCCCTGCCGAAATCTTCACCGACTTTATCTTGCGTTTTTTTCCCTCTCTCCCCCACTACCTTTCTACATTAGGGTTCCCAGTAACGTGATACAGAACTTCAGTGGGCATACAGACTTCGATCGCGATTTCATTTGGCAAGGGACGAGGCGGGTGGCGTGTTAGAGGGAAAGAGAAATTTAAAAAGGAACAGAAGTGGAACGAGAGCGAAGCCTTGCGGAACACCACGCATGAAGTCCTAAAAGGCGGCAGCGCAAGTGCGTTTTCTCTTTTTTCGTTTGTAATTTTTTTGTTCGCCTAAATGTTGAGGTGGAGGGGGGAGGGGGAATCGCGTTGTTATTCCGTTTCGATCGCTTCTCACAGACTGGCGTCTCGTTACTTTCTCTTCTTTCATTTGTCTAACTTTAGCTGGTCTTAACGCCCTCTCAAAAGAGCTTAGCTTCGTGAAATCCCAACCGGAGTGTACACTTTACACTGGACAGGGGCGCGAGAGCTTTTCAGAGTAGTCCGGTGTGCTGTTCGAGTTTCTTTTTTTGAGTAGTACCTGTCTGACTCCCGCTTTTATTTCCTCGCTCTGCTCAGCGGAGTCCCCGGCCCATCCACTATGCCGGCGCCCCCTCCCTATGTCTCCCATTCCGCTTTTAGCGATACGCTCAGACGCCCCACAACGGGCTTCGATTCTTCAACGGCACCGACAAAGAAACGAATTGGGTCTACACGCAAAAGCTCAGTGCGGACAGGGAACAAGAAAAAGAGAATGAAGGGAGAGAGAGGGAAAGAAAGAATTTTTCGTGACTGTATAGGGATGGGAACGCAGAGCGGAGTGTGTGACGCGCGCTGTTTAAATTACACCGAGACCTGGCTGGGGGGTTCTTTCTTTCTCTTCATCAAAAGGGAAGGGGCCGAAAATTGTAGGCGATTCGAGTCCCCACGAAATGAACAAAAATATCATAGGTTTGGACAAGCCGGCGAGTTGGCGAAATGTGAGGGAGAAGCCTGGTGGGTGCGCTCTTTTTAAGCGGGGTATCGATATTTACTTTTTCATTCTTGCTTTGAAATACGTTTCCTTTTTTTTTTTTTTCGAGGCGGTTTTACTTAGTACGCGCTACATACGGGCACTGCGCCTCCCCGTTGGGGTTCGTTTCCCAATCGATGGCTCTTTTCCAGGACGATTATGTGATTACTTTATCTCGTATTTTCGTTCATCGTGAATTTAACGTCCACTTTATTTTTTTTTTTCGGTGGATAGCTTTAGCTCGAAGGTTACGCAAATTTAACGGCACGTTCGCAGGTAACTTTCTACGTTATCTTACGCTGCCTTATCCACAAGTTGTTATTACTATTATTGCGTCACAACCGATATATGTAACTGGAATGCAAAGGTTCGGTAGGCCAATAAGACCAACGTCGCTCTGCCGATGAGACAGATGATTTCTAGAAGAATTTAGATTTTCACTTTCTATATTTAGCAAAGATATGCAAGAGCGCTAAAATTCATGTAAATTTTCACGGGATTGTTTTCGGAACAGCCGCAGTTCTATAGGTCAGCAACTTTTAGAGATGCGCGAACTATTTTCTAATTACCCAGTGCTGACTGTAGGAGCCCAGGTACGAGGTCGTTCGGAAGCCGCCGTGTGACAACATGGCGGACATTGGAATGCTTCCATTTAAGAAGAAAATATGTATCCGAAGAGGACGAGACTAGTTTACATCGGTGATCAACAACAAAAATACACACCGTGGTTTTCGCACGCCATAGTTTGTGGGTAGTATAGAATGTGCACACGAAACAATCAATAGATGAAATTCGACACTGGGGGTGCAAAAATGCGCCACGTGCAAGATGGCATACGCAAGACAAGCACTAGTAGTAATCGATCATACTCAACATGCGAACAACCAAGACCACTACGAACACAAAATATAAATACACAGACACTTCGCCCTCATTCGTGCACGGTTTCAGCAATGACGGCAGCCCCCGCATTTCGGAAGGCCGCCACACTCGCGAACGTTCCCAATGTTCGCACCCGGCCGGAGGTTCACACAGTAGAAACATGTTAGACGCCTCTTCACACTTGTGACCTTGAATGTGCTGCCTAAACCGCCAGGCACTGTCGTGACGTCAGACCTGTGACGTCAGAGCGAGTACCAACGCCTTCGGGCCGCGCACTTCCCTCACAGGGGCGACATTAACGGTTTTTGATTTCTTTACTCTTGCAATAGGGACACGTCGGAATTAAAAGCAGCTTTTTTTTTTTCCTAAATATCCTGGGCATTTCTTGATCGGAAGTCAGTGACTGTATCTTTGTAGCGCTCGGCCAATTTCGCAATCCGCTTTAGTGTATTTCTAAAAAAAAAGAAACAGTTAATGTTGAGATACGTCTACGCTATCCATCGGTAGTACTCAGCAGTGACTCGAAAGCCGACAACTTACTGTATGGTACTTTCACCTGCAACAGAGCCTTGTTCATAATGGTCATCAGGTAGCGGCCACACTCTGTGTCTCTCGCAGCTAAACTTCCTCGCTTCATTCGCGAACTAGGCCATTCTCTGCCTCGTGCCTTTTTCGAGGCAATGGGCGCGGCAAAAATACTCTGTACGACTAGCTACGCTCACGGACATTCCTTCTTTCCCGCACGTCGAGGCGTGCGACGATATTGCACTTCACATCTATAGATAGCCTGCCTCTTTCCGCCAACTCTCTCGTCTTAGTTTCTACTCACCGAACTAGCTGTCACCGTTCGTGCCTGAAGATAAATTCCAGGCAATTCCACAAGCGCTGCCACTGTTTCTTATCTGCAAGATCCGTTTCCTATACATCCTATGCCAGTAGCTCTTTTATTTTTCTATTTTTCAGGGACCCCGAGACGAAGCCGTCTTTAGTTTGAGAGCGATAGTGAGAGTCGATTATACCACGCGGCGAAGAATGGTCGTGTAACAACATTTTGATTTGTTTTCGGCCTGCTCAACGGCCCTGTATCACAACGCGCAAAAAAAGTTTTTGATTTTCAACGCGTCGCCTCAACTGCGACGCAAGTTCGCCCGCGGCATCGACTCCGTCACTTTCTCTGTTCACAAACCGCGCTCGGGGTCCCTAAACGCATTCTAGGCTGACACAAGTTTTCCGTAAGGTTATAGTCCAAGGTTCCAAAAGCCTTTTCACCTTGCAGCCACCCGCGTTTAATTTCTTTTGCCGGATACAGAACTGAGCCAATTTCAGGCCTTGCTTCAGTGAATTTGATACTTGGGTATTTTTTTTTTTTTGCCAGTGGCAACCTTGTCCACCTTGGGATCAATTTCAGAATTTCGTCGTCCCGAACACGACGGCAAGGAATTCTCCGTGAAGCTTTTTTATCCACCTGCATGCGTCTTAAGACGGGCTCGTCAGAGAAAACATCGGTAGAAATAATGTCACTGTACGAGCCAGCCTTGAGAGGCAACTGCACGACTCACAGCGGGCCAGCAGTTGGAACCTCGGAGAGAACCTTCGCACGGAAGTCTGCCGAAACGTCTTCAAGTGGTCCTGCGCAGCGGTTTGTAATCTAGAGCACACGATCGACAGCTGCTCACGATCTGAACGCCATGCGTGTTTCGGCTGCAGTAGAGATGCAACACAGCTTCGCAAGACGAATGATGGAACGGGCAGACTGACCTTGTCGGAGTCACCGCGAGCGCATTCGACGCACATGAAGGCAATGCAGGGTACGGTACGAGGACAACAAAGATAAAAGAAGAAAAAAAAAAAACAAATGGCACGCCGATTAATCCCCGGCCGTCTTTTAGAAGAGGCTGCAGGTCGACGGGGCCCCCGTTGACATCGCGCACAGCGGGGAGACGACACATTCCCTGGCGGTGTGGACGACGACGGGCGCTCCCGGGGGCTCGCTGATCCGCCGAAAAGCGGCGGGTGGGGCCCGCCGCCTCACTTGGTCTGTCTGATTGTACTCGAAGAGCTCACTCGTTGCCGAGGAAGGCGGAACGTCGTCGAAGAAGGCGCGGGACAGCTACGCAGAACAGCAGGGCTGCACACGCGCACTATGGAACGTTGATGGCACCTCCGAAGGAACACTTTCCGGAGGCCCCGAACAGCGAAACTGGTGCAGCGAGTTCCGAAGTCCCCGAAGAATGATGCGCGGTACGGACGTGTCCCACGGCTGCGGCGAGGAAGGTAGCCCCGCGCGTCTCCGACCGGTGGAGCCCCGTGTTGTAGTTTTTTGTCTTGCATCCCTGTCGCTGGGGCCCGGTCGGAGACGCGCCGGCCACCATCTCCATTCTTGCGCGGGCAGCGAACACGACAGTGTTCCCGTGGTAGGGGGGACGAGAGAGAACAAAAAACGTTCTTGTAGCACGCGCACGCACGGAACAATGGCACTGGTCGTGCCTCACTGCACTGCTGCTGATCACTGGACTTGTGGCTGCTGCTGTAGGTGTTGCTGATATGCTGTGGTGGCTCCCCTGCGAGAGTTGAGGAGCCAGAGGTCGGTGCCCGCCAGGCTTGCTTTGCATTTGTTTCTTCCTTCTGTTACAATCTTCGCGGAGAGGGACGACGCGAGGTCTGCCAAGGACGACGGAAAGAGAATTGCACGTATTCGATAGGAGGGAAGTAGAGGGCGACTAGCGCCGGTCATCCTAGTGTTGCCAGTCGTATGACGACGAAACTTCTTCGGTGCGTTTCCTTGCGGTCACTGCGGAAAGTTTTTTTTTTTCGGCGTTGTGTCTCTTTAATGCGGCGTATGTCTTCCGGATGTGTCCTTTCAATGTGTGTGTGACCTATCGCGGGGCTCGCATCGAAGAACTTGCCGACACGCACGACTCCCACGGTGAAAGAGCGAACGACGGCCGCCTGTGTGTTGTCTCCGGGCCGTGTTCCCCCGAGAGGTGCGATGGCGAGCAGGACAAGTCTTCGGAGGCTTGCCACACGGCGGACCCGTCTCAAGCGGGCGTCAGCGTGAACGCCACGGTCATGGGCTGGGACACCTTCTGGCATACGGGCAGGTAGACAAGCGACGGCACAAACGTGTCGTTCTTCGAGTCTTCCGACTCTGGCTGCGCGATCAGGAACGGCTGCATAATGAAGGTGCCGGCCGAAGGAGGGCTCTGCGGCATGGCGTACGTCATGGGCAGCTGCCCCTTGGTGGGCGTGGGCGTCCTGACGGGCTTGCCCTCGTCGTCGACGGTGCTGGCCCCGGTGGGAGCCTCCGGCAGGCTGCTCTTATCTTCGGCCGCCTCCTCCTGGTGCTGCTTCATGATATGTATCTTGAGGATGTTCCACGCCCTGGTGGCGAAACCGCAGATGCGACAGCGGAACGGCCGGCCGCTCTTCACGGGCCTCTTGGCGTCGTGCGCCGTGTAGATGTGGTTGAGGCAGAGCTCACGCGAGCGGAACTTGCGGTTGCACTTGCTGCAGCGGTAGCGTTTCATCTTGGACGGCTGCTGCGCGGAGAGAGGCCCGGACGAGGCCCGCGCCGGGTCCGTGGAGGACAAGTCTTGAGGCTGCTCCTGCGCCTTGGGCGGTCTGGCGGAGGCGGCGCTGAGCGTGGCCGAGGCCAGGCCCGCTGCCCGGTGGTTCAGCAGGTGGCGCTGCAGCGAGTGGTTGTAGCGGTACGCCCTGTGGCAGATGCGGCAGACGAAGCGCTTCTCGCCTTCCAGATTGACTCCCGTGTGCCTCTTTTCGTGCGCGTAGAGGTTGGAAAGCCATCGCGTAGAATAGACGCAGTAGGAGCAGTGGTAAATGCGGGTACTGCCGCTTCCGCCGCCCAGCGATGCGGAGGCGAGCCCGGGCCGCTTGAAGAGGTGCGGGGCCCGGTCGGCAGGGTGCGGCGGAGGGGCGCCGTTCAGCTTCACCGGCTCTTGGGCCACGGCAGCCAGGGCGTCCGAGGCGGCCGGCGAGCAGTTCATCAGGCCGAGCTCCTCGCTCGTGGTGCGGTGGTCTTTGATGAGGTGAATCTGAAGGGCCACCTTGTCCGGGAAGCCCTGTCCGCAGATGATGCACAGCTTCGCAGCGCCCGGGGGAACGCTGTCCATGCGGCTGTAGACGTTCTCCTTGAGCATGTCGCTGTGGTCGTTCACCATGTGCGTCTTGAGCCACTTGATGCTCTTGAAGCGCCTGTCACACAGCGGGCAGATCTCGGTGTAGTGGTTGAAGCTGCGACTGTTGCCGTCGCTCACTTCGCCCGGCTGGAAGGCGCTGGGCAGCTCGATCTTCTCCGGCGCGCCGCCTGGTCCGCCCCCACCCGAGCTGTGGTTGGAGTTCTCTTTGGCCGGGTCTTCGATGATGCCGTGCGTGTTCTGCTTGTGCACCTTGAGGAAATACTTGCTGCACAGCTCTTTCTGGCAGATCTCGCACGTGACGCCGCCGATGATGCTGTTCCGCGCCGCGTCGGCCGGATGCTCGTCGAGGTTGATGCCGTGCATCTTGAGCATGTGGGTCTTCATGAAGTACTTGTTGCACAGTTCCTTGTTGCAGATGTTGCAGTAGTTGCGTCCCGTCACTTGGCTCCTGGCCTTGTCGGGCGTCGGCACCGATGGCAGCGGCAGGGACGAGAGCGGCGGTGGCGGCAGCGCAAGCAGAGGCCCGTTCATTTTGCTTGGGGCGCCCTTGGCTTGGCCGGCATCGTCCTTCTTTGGAGCCGCCAGTGGCGAGTCGCCGTCCATGCAAATGCCGTGGATGTTCTGCTTGTGGGTCTTGAGGAAGTACTTGCTGCAGAACTCCTTCTGGCATATCTCGCAGAAGGCTTCCGAGTCGAACACAGGCGAAGGAAATGCCACCGCGGAGAACGGGGGCGGCGGCGGGAGGTCTCCGGAGCCCCTGTGCTGCTGATTGGCTCCCAGGCCGGCCGGCGAAGAGGAGCTCGGAGCCAGGCTGCTGCCATCCTCGTTGAGGAGAACGCCGTGTTCGTTCATCATGTGCGCCCGTAGGAAGTACTTGTTGTCGAACTCGGTGCGGCACACGTTGCAGACGACCTTGTTCTCGTTGGCGATGGAGGCCGTCAGGTCCCGTATCATGCTCTGCAGCTTCTGCAAGTCCTGGCTGGCCGCGTCCTCCGTGTGGCTGGAGGAAGCGGCGCCGCCGGGTGTCTCCTGCTGTCGGCCGGACCTCGAGAGGTCTTCGCGCGGCGGAGGGCCGTCAGACCTGACCTGGATGGCGTTGCTGCCACCGCTGGGCGAAGGCGGCTTGGACTCGTCGTCCTCTTCCTTCACGTACGGGACGTTGTGGGTGTAGAACTTGTGCATCTTCAGCAGGTACGGGCTGGAGAAGGGCCTGTTGCAGATCTCGCAGGTCAGGTCCCCTGTCGGCTCGAATTCACTGGCGAAGGTGGACCTCAAGACGACTGCGGATTCCGGACTGGTCCCACCTCCTGCTGTTCTTGAGGGAGTCGTCAAGTTCTCAGGTGTCTCCTGTGGAGTCGTCATGGCGCTGACGTTGGTCGGCGTTGCCATGGACACCGCCGGCGGCAACAGATGATGCGACATCGTGTGCTGGTGAGGCGGCGCCAGCGCAGAGTTTCCCTTGAGCGAGGATGACGACGACGACGCCTCAATGGCCGGAATGCCGTGCTTGTTCTGCTTGTGGGTGCGGAGGAAGTATTTGTTGCAGAACTCCTTGCAGCAAATCTCGCAGAAGGCCTCCGCATTGATGACGCCCATCTCTCGAAGCTTCTCCGGCGTGAACACGGTCGTTGAACCGCTCTCGGTGCTCGAAGAAGAGTTCTGGTTGAAGAACGCCGGAAGCGACTTCGGGTCTCCGCCGATGGAAGAACTGACAATAGGAGAGTTGCTGGACGCCGACGTCACCATCGTTCCCGTCGGCGGCGTCAGACTCGGCATGCTGAAGCGCCCGTTAACACCCGGATACAGGCTTGAAAAGTCCATGCGAAACGGGTCCGAATGCGGTGGCGGCGGTGGGGGCGGCTGCTGCTGCTGCTGCTGTGGCTGCTCCGGAGGTACTGAGCCGCTACGTTTGTCATTTGACCCACTAGCCGCGGACCCTACCGGTTCAGTGGCTGTCATGCCAGTCGGGGACAAACTTGTCTTGCGATCGACAGAATTCTCGGCAGAGGTGTTTGGCGGTTGCTGCTGACTCATCGGGTCCACGATGCCATGAATTTTCTGCTTGTGCTTCTTGAGGAAGTATTTGTTGCAAAACTCCTTCTGGCATATCTCGCAAAACGACTCCATGTTAATAATTCCCTGCCGTCCAACAAGGCCTGGGTCGGACATGGGCGACTGGAGCATCTGGTGCATGGAGAGCGTGCTGCTCATTCCCGGAGGGAAGAAACCCGGCGCGTATGGTGAACTGACCAAGGACTCCACAGAGTATATGCCGTGCTTGTTCGCCTTATGGGTCTTAAGAAAGTACTTGTTGCAAAACTCTTTGTTGCACAGCTCGCAGAAGGCTTCTGGGTTGAAGATGCGCATGTTCCCCGTGGGCGCGGCGTTTCCATTGGGAATGGGCGTCGACGCGTTCTGTCCCTGCTGCAGCACAGGGAAGAGGAAGGGCGCCATGGGATTGGGGAACATTCCGAGGGGCACAGGCAGGCTGCCGGGCTTGACTTCGTTGCCACTCTGCGAGATGGGAATGAGCGGCGGCATGGCTGGAAACGGGAACGGGTGGTTCTTGGCGAACTCGGCTGTCTCGCTCACCGTCGGCTTCCGGTCCAGGAAGGGCGGCGGGTTTTGCATGTCCAGGGAGCTCGGCGTGCCAGAGTTCTTGTCCCCAGCGGCTGCAGCGGCAGCCGCCGCGGCCGCCGCAGCGGCGAAAGCTCGGTTGTAGTTGGCCTGTTGCTGGAGCTGCTTCTCGAGGAGCTTCTGCACGTGCTCGTCTTCGATGTGCAGCCGCAGCTGGTCGTCCGTGGCAAAGCCCGCGTTGCAGTGGTGACAGCGCAGCGGGCTGCCCCCCGATGATTCCCCGTTAGCCTCGTCCCTGCGCCGCCGTTTGCCGGTCTCGAGGTTGAGAACGCCCGAGTCGACAACCGTGTCGTCGCTCTGCGCCGCCGGGCTCGCCGCCGAAGGCGCGACATCTTCCGTGCACTCCTCGTCAGCGGTCACGCCGATCGGATCCGTCGCCCCGGCGGCGACCAAGTCATCCGGACCTTCTGGGAGCACCACGGGTGACGTGTGGTAGCGGACGGGGTTGCTCTGCTTGCGCCGTTTCTTGGCGCGGGGCTCGTCGGCGCCCGTGCGTCCCGGGTCCGTCTGGTAGGCTAGCGGGTCTTCGTCCCCGGACCCGGAGGCGGCGACGTCGGCATGGCAGGGCGCTGCAGGGGGCGACAGGTCTCGCGGCGGTGGGGACATTGCCGCCGTCCCGTCGGCTGGGTAGCAGTCAAGGTTCATGGGTTGCAAGCAGCGGCTGCGTCAGGCGGGTGCTGCCGGGGGGTTGGTTGCCTCCTTCCTTCCGAGTCCTGCTCTTGCCGGAAGAAGCGCTCGCTCGCGGACACAACCCAGCAGCGACCTGTTGCGGTCGCGTCGTCGGACGGAGCGCACACGCGCTCTCTGCTTCGTGGCTCGGCCGGACAGGCGGCGCTGACTACATGGCGGTCACGAGCGGCACCGCTGGCTGTCGGCGGTTCGAATGGGCTGCATGTCGTCTCCCTCCCTGTCCTGGGCAGACTCCTCTCGCGCTGTCTCTCCTTCGGTGTTGTGGTGCGGTTGTAATTCTTCGTCGTCGTTTTCGTGTAGTTTACAGTTGCTGTGGGCCTGGCTTACCCTTGAGTGTTCTCGTTCTCTCGCGCGTTCTTGCTGGCCTGCGCAGAGAAAGAGGAACAAAACGCATATGAGCATTAACATCGGGAAACGAAACGCAAGTAGACGCCACACAAGCACAAAAACTTTCACCCGATTCACATTTTTTGATCAGGTATAGATGATTTCGATAATCTACAAGATGACAAGGTAGCATCCTCAGTACGGCGTCTTCGCGGATCACCGAGCTGTAGGCAAAAGAGTCGAGAACTGTCGCAAGGATGCATGGAAGATATTATGAGGGGTTGCAAAGCATAACGTTAAGCAGATACAAGGCAGCATTATAGATACCTTTTACGAAGCTAGCCATAGCTCCGAGTTGCCGGGCTTGTCAGGAAGATGTTTTATCACACACCAGAGCTGCGCCCAGTTGGTGAATGGTTGCACAACTACCTCTAAACAGGACCCCAACACTAAAGCCTACCCGAATTCTTACACGCTCATTCTCCGCGCGCGCAACGTTATGAAAATAATGCAGGAAGCGCAGAACTGCTGAAGGACCTCATGCTGACTTTACGACTTTATCTCAACCTCGCCATTTTTCTCGGAGTCAGCTCAAGATTGGCCTCACTACTTAGGTTCATGCGCAGTTAAGAAAGCTCGCGTTAATCACGGTACGAAATCGCAAGCCTCGGCTCACTCTTCGGCACCTCACCAGTTGTGGCGGAAATTATAACGTTAATTCGAAGGTGTCATCGAGCGTTATGCGTATCACGCACGTAATGCGGACAGGGTTCCTCCTCAGGGTTAAGTATAACATTGTCGGGGCACATAATATTAGTATACCGTTCAAAATACTCCCCTGAAAGAGGAACAAGGCGAATGAGAACTTGTTTCTAGGAAGTAAATATGTTTATTTTAAGCGAAAATAACTCAACAAGGAGAATGGTTATTTTCACGCGCTTGCGACCAAAGACAAATGAGAGGGGCGGTCTTCCAGGAATTGCAGAACCGGCGCTCACGTCTGCAGCAAGCCACCAGCGCAGTAAGCTAAGCGTGATACTTTTTTTCTTGATTGTTTCATTATTAGGACATTTCGACATCACCGTCGCGTTCGAACGTTGGACATCGCCTGCTCGCGGCAGCCTTGTACACATATATTTGCGAAATGGGAACCAAAACACATGCACCAGGAGCGGTGAAAACGGAAAATAAGTATCCATACAGCGTTCGCAGATGCAGAAGATGGTGGAAATAAAATGCGCTAAAAGGACCGGACGAAGAGATGAAGACACTTCACACAGCGCAGAGAAGAAGACACACCACACACACTCTGTTTATCCAGTCCTTTTAGCGCATTTTATTTCCATCACGTCAGACCAACTAGCCCGTCAGAGTGCTTTGAGGGACGCAGAACGTATAGTTTCACCGAACAGCTATTCAACCAGTAGCTCAGGCAACTTCTGCGAACATTGTGATACATATTTACGAGTTGGTCAAAAAGATACGTTTGTCTCATAATGCGTGACATCCATCACCGGAGTTCTCTTGTCTTTGGCGACGCTTCCACCTCGGCTTCAACTATGAATACAAAATACAGGTTTCGGTCATTAAAAAAATCAAAGCCCTTTCTAACCATCATTCTTTTTAACCATTACTCTTTTAACAATGATAGACGCCGGCTTCATAACTTGAGGGACCCAGGTTCGAATCCGCACGGGAAGCGTTTTTTAAAAGACGATGGTCTTTCTTGGGTTACTTAAACGCAGAAATTGTGGTCTTCCTGTATGCCTGTTTGTCTCTCTATGGCTCGATTCAGTCACCCGGCCAAAGTGAAACAAAATCTGCGCAATAGTCTTATGCACCTACAGCCAAACCTAAACGTCCAAGTCCGGGTGGCAATGTTCATACTTGTCAACATTCTTCAACAAGAACAAGACATTACGCAAATATAAGACAACAAATAGTACATAAGTGATATTTGCAGTGTTCCTTTGTTTAAAAAATCATGGATGTTTGGGTTCCCCCCCCCCCCCCCCAATGCCTCTAATCGCATGGATGTTTAGTTTTTGCGATATAAAATGAAATAGTACATCAACTTCAGAAAATCGTCGCCTGCTGTTGACCGCGCCACTACAGCTTCTGGAGGAGTTTTAAGAAATCAAACGGCAACAGTAACGAAAGGTTCCACTAGATATGTTCCACGTTCCGCTTGGAACACACGTGTAGAAAGGCAACGTGGTTCTATAAACGTTGTAGCACGGTGCCTCGAATCACGCGCGCCTCCGCCGCACAGCAGCGCTAGCATCGATGCCCCCGGCCTGGAGCAGTAGAACGCGGTAAATTTGAACTGACTTGAGCAAACCTCTAGCGTGCATCTTGGGAGGAACGAGACGGGAGAGGAACAGCGTGAGAGGTGAACGGGAAAGAGAATGGAGGCATTCATTGCCGGGGGCGCCAGTTGACTATCGTCTTTCGTCGACATTTGCAACGAAGGGAGCAGATACGCGGCCATTTTTTACGTGAGACGCTTGATGTGCCTTTGTGGAAACCCATTGTGTACGTTTGCTTTCCTGTAGCGCGTTTTGGACGCAGCGATTTGGACTCTGGACTTGACACTTTCAAGACATTGGCTTTTGATCAGAGAAACCTTCGCGTTTCAACCGTATGTCACTTCAACGACGATCACCATCATCGCCAGAGACATTTGGCTTTCCTGCAGTGCGTTTTGGGACAACGTCGCCATCAGAGAGGGATCGAAAGCTTCCCTTTAAAATACCCTTTTGTCCAGATAACAGTGATACCAATTTTATCGCAAACTTCAAACTTATAATGGAGATATTAGAGAAAACGTATGAAGCAGTGGCGACTGCCCGGCCACTTTTCGGCGCTTTCTGTATGACGTCACAGAATCTTATTCGTGTGATTGGGGCCGCCAACATCAGCCACCGCCAAGGAACACGACTGGGCGATTCTAGTGGAGGGGGGGGGGAGGCTCCAGTTCTTTTTGATGGTATTCTTTAAGTAGCAGCATACAGTTAACACACTGACAACTAACTCTGTTTTTAATTTTTGCAGCCCATTATAAGTCACTCCTACCCATTTAACGTGACTGTCACAGGTATTTTAAATGCTCTATTTAACGTTTTTCGCGTTTTTTTCTCTCAAAAACATCTCTCGTGGCCGGAATGAAGCGAGTTCGTTACAACAAACTTGTTATTTTAAAGTGAACGGGCTTGTATTTTGCCTTAATGGCCCCTTTAACCAGAAAATCGTCAACCCACCCACTCAGCAGGTTGCATCCACTGTGGATGTCCTGAGGACATCGAACACGTACTGTGTGCGTGTCCTCGCTACGCCACACCACGATTCTACGTAAAGATAATTTTACGTCTGCGCGGTGACGCACGCCCGAAACTCCGTGATGGCGTCAGACCACAGGTCACCGCACTCGCTACGACGCGGGCTACAAGGCATTTCTCTCTTTTCTCCGTAGCTGCGGTTAGGTTTAATTTCTATTAACGCTCAACGTAATCATACTCTACTACATGCACGTTCCTCGGGTTGTTAGCGTTTGCGTTTTCTTTAGTGCTCTTGCGTGCTTCACCTTTTAAAATGCTTTTAAAATCGCTTTTAATTATTTAAAATAGACTCCATGAGGAAGTCTGCCTGTCTGCCGGCAACGATTGATGTGTAACACTTTCACCACACGCGAAAAGGCTCCCGACTGGACCTATAAAATACTGCCCTTAAAGATGTCTTCTCAGCAACGCATTTCTGCAAAGGAGAGCAGCCCGCTTTAAACGAGCTCGGTGTATACGCGCTACATCCAATAGAGCCCGCTAGAGTTTTCATACTTTGATATCAAATTGCGCTAATTGTCCCTCAAAAACAGTCTTCTCAGCAATGCAGTGTGTGTACCTGCGAAGTCGACTTTAAAGGGTTCGGTATACAGCAGAGCGATTATTAGTCGTTACGATATGCAGCAGCAAGCCAAGTCATTGCTGGGCTTCGCTTTGTGTGTCAATCAAGCGCTCTTTTTAAATTTAAACGTTCTCTGCGTCACTGATGGCGACCGTACGCGAGGACGCGCTGCAGGAAAGCCAGCTCTAAACAATGGGAGGGAACGTGATGATGACGGGTTTCCACAAAAGGCCCATCAAGCGCCTCAAAAGAAAAGAAAACGCTTCCCGAGGTCGGAACCGAACGTGGACACCACGCGTTAGAAGTCGACGTCGATCCGATTGCGTCATTCCGACACGGTCGAAGGAGTTCGGAGTTTGGACTCCGACTTTGACTCGGTTTGACTAGGAGAAAGCTTCGCATTTTAACCATGTTTCTCTTAAGAAAGGGGCTTCGACTCTCTCTCTCTCTCTCTCTCTCTCTCTCTCTCTCTCTCTCTCTCTCTCTCTCTCTCTCTCTCTCTCTCTCTCTCTCTCTCTCTCTCTCTCTCTCTCTCTCTCTCTCTCTCTCTCTCTCTCTCTGGTTACTATGTGATTGAAGTCGGTCTAACGAAATACAAACAAGAAGGAAAGGCCAACCATCATTCAGGGCTAGTATTCCTTGGGCCGAACCCTAACCCAACTGATAGTTTCGTAACTAAACACCAGGAGAGAGATTGGGGTAAGATACAAGGGCTGGGAAATCATTATGTCCGAGAAATTCCGTACCAGTGGCCCTGGCGAGATTCACAAGGGTCCTTAACGATCAGTCCTTAATTATTTTTGGCTTCGGCACGCACGCCAACACGCCTGGCATAAAGGGCGTGATAAAATTCCGATTGAGAGACTTCGCGACGTACGGACGAACGTACAGATTTGTCACTGGAGGGAGGAACAGTCTGTGATTTCAAAACGCGAACCTTCGTTAGAACGAAACCGCTCTATTCAAATTTGCTCTTACCGCAAGGTTTTTCACTGTCGCCACTGCTGTGCCTACAAAGGAAGTCACCACTGCTTTTAACGAAGAACCCCTTGTAACGAAGCCGACCTCCTGTCTGAGGACTTCGATATAGCGAGTGTTTAGTGTACTACCATAGTGGCATTCTGCATGCTCCTTAAGATGTTTACACATCTTCATGGTCATGATTTAGTCGACGTTTTTACGCGTGTTTTAAGAAGACTAGGCGACGCCTGGTGTCCGGGAAAGGAAGGGGCACGGTAACGCTAACGTGCGTGAGAAGAATCGATCGATCCGTGTATAGATTCCACGCTCATTCATTTGTTCTACCCGCGGGGGGCAGAGCCACTTGGATCGCCTCGCCAACGCGGCGATGACTAAAAATGCTACGAAAACACGAACACTTAATGCGTCAGAAGCGCGCTACTAAGCAACTTTCTCGGCGTATAATTAAACCCGGTGCCGCCATCTCTTGTTGCGACGCCATTGTTCTTTGCAGAAGAGTTGCCACAAAACACGCTCACAATACGCTTATTTTTTAAATAGTTTAGGGCAGTGCGTCAGCTTCCTATTGACTAATCGTCTGTGGGAGATACGACAGGTGCGGCCGATAAGGCGTCCTTCGCAAGTCCAAGCATAAACGCGTGACGGTTAGAAAAGAGCAGGCCTTCGCATTCTGCCATGGAATACATCCGCCGCACGCGCACCGCGGCTAATCCTAAACGAGTATCCCTCTTGTCGTTTATTGCTTTTAGAAACAAAAGGCTCACAAGAACTCTTCTGTTCTCCAAAATTTCGTTGACACCTAAATTGTCCCTTATCGCAGGTAACGTGTCAAAATCATGGCTCTACTGGGGAGAGGCCACATGAATGCAGCGAGGAACCGCTTTTACGAGGCAGCAGAAGCCCCGAGGAAATGACAAACTGTGGAGCGGGACGGAGAAGGATCGTAATAGGAGATAAGAAAGAAAGGACTTATTAAGCGACGAGTGTGGGCGAAGTGCAGGATTATTCTTTTTTTAGTGTCGGGATTGGAATTAGTGAAAGAGAAGCACACGCTCCTCCGTCTCACTGACACTTGTCACAAAGGGCCAGAAGAAGATTAAACTATCATTATCAGTTCAGGGGGCCATCAAGAGAAAATACAGCTTTGTTTAATTTGAAATAACTATGTCTCCGTACCTCATTCAGCCTTATTCCAGAAACCAATGGCGTTTTGTAACAGAAAAGAAACGCCGAAAAAGCAAGCAAGAAGTATGGAAATACAGTCAAATGTCGCGCTACAGGGACGTGTTATGGTCAGGAGTGATCTCACATAATTCAGCACTAAAAACAATTTTTAGTATGTTAACTGCACGTAAGAATTCAAGTGATGTGATCAAACTGAACTAGAGGCCCCACTACGAAAGTCTAGACATGCACCATAGCGATGTTTTAGGTAAACGGCCACCAAGGAATGTCTATTCCTTGGTCTGACAATTGCCGCTTTTGTAATCAACCTGAAACCATTGATCATTGTTTTGTTTTGTGCCGGGATGCGGTGTTTTTCTGGGATGTTTTTCAACGACAACGAACTGCTAAAAAGGACACGGACATTATACCCCTTATGGAATTCGGTTCTTGCCTTTTCGAGATGCTACTGGAGTGCCCTGTGATATATTTGTTATGATGGGAAGGTATATCTTGTGGAAGTGCTGCATGTGGAAGTACCTCATTCAGCCTTATTTTAGAAATTAATGGCGTTTTATAACAGGAAAGAAACGCCAAAAAAGCAAGCAAGAAGTATGGAAATAGAGTCAAATTTTGCGCTGTGTTATGGGCACAAACAAGATCCTATGACGTCATATAAAAGTTGCCGGAAGGTGGCTGGGGTGTGGACACTGCCTTCCATGTTTTCTTTAACATCTCCGTTATCTGTTCGAAGTTTGCGATAAGATTGCTATCATTGTTATCCTGAAAAAACAGTATTCGTAATGAACCAAACTTGTATTTTGTCCTCATGGCCTCTTTAACACCACTGATAAAAATGTTATTCCTTAGGAAGAGTGATTTAGACCTAAACGGTGACGACGTAAACGTGAATGCAATGGGATGAAACCGTGATTAACTTTGTATATATAGATACAGATAGAGCGATATCGCTACGGCGAGGCTCTGGTGGATGTGACCGAACAGGGGGAGGGGTTAGTCGTACCCCGTCGTGTAGGGGTTTGTGCTGAGTACTGCGGAAAGGGGAGATATGGGAGGAAACCCTATTAGATATGTGAGAAATCATAATTAGGAGGTATTAGGTATGAGCTTCCACATAAAAGGACACATGGTGTTGCTTGTTCGTCATTGAAAACTAGCGTAATTTGAAATTTGACTTGAAATTTCTCATTTGTTCTTTAACACATAGTGTTTGTTCCTGTCTTGTCGTGTCCGCAGATTGCGAGAGAAGAACACTTTGCCAAAGCGGGACGGTCAGCCAGATAAGACCAGTGGCTTACTACGTATGCCGCGTGGTTGAAGTTATGCAAAATGATCGATATCTGCCTGCCGAAAAAATATCAATCTTTTGTGTATAGGCGTAGGAAAGGGAGCCCTGACGCTGATTCAGCTCAGCAGCACCGCGAAAAGGCTTGCGTGCACTAGCAAAAAAAGAAAAAAAAAAAAGGAAACTGTACGAGTGATGTATTACTAAGGGCTGTACGGAAATTTTGGTAAAAGTCTGACCCGCTTATGGAATTCAAACACCCCTAGTCCAGACTGATCAACGGTTACAAACACAACGGAAGCGACGGGAGGATTTTGTTTGGCGTCCGCAGCTGTCGTGGCTGAGTGAGTCGAACCAATAAAAGCTGCTGTCGTGTTACGCAAGTATATACAGTAAAAGCTCGTTAATTCGAACTCGAAGGGGAACATAAAATTGTTCGAATTAAGCGGAGTTCGAACTAGCGGGCGAGCGCTATAGAATGAATGGACATCGCGTCACACTGTGCGGGCAGAACACAAGGAAGCCAGCTCTCGTCTCGCTATTGCGAATTAGCCGATACTACACGTTTGTCGCAGGTGATTTCGTAAACAATGTTTCGTAAATACTAATGGCATGCGCCGGAGCACTTGCGCCAGTGGCGCGGTGCCTTCTGTAAAAGCGAAATAAGTTGTTACAGGAGCGTAGCGCGCCCGACACGCGGTTGTTTCTCTGTTGAGTTTGTTTTTCATCTCTAGTAAATTTGGTTTGGTTTGAATCTGCAACACATTGCAATCACTCTGGACCGACTTTTTCTGCGAGGCGCGATGAAAACCAGGGGATGCCAGTTCGAATTAACTGTTGTGGATACCGACGCGTTCGAATTATCGGGAGTTTTCCCCCATTGAAACATAAAGGGCTTTGCCGGGACCAGGGCGTGAGTTCGAATTAACTAGAAGCTCGAATTAACGAGCTCTTACGGTATAGTATTCTTCCAAGGAGACGGATACCCCTGCAACAGTGGCGGTCCCAAGGGGGGGGGGGGGCGGAGGGGGCGGTCGCCCCCCCCAAAGAGGTCCTCAGTTTCTTATTTTTAGTTTTTTTTTAAGCATTCCAGTTGCGCGAAGTTAAATCCCAGCGCGGGTTGCACCGCATACGCGCACACGCCTCCATGGTTATCACCACCTCCGCAGAATTGGCGCAAGGAGGGGAGCGATTCGCCTGCCCCCCCCCCCCCCCCCCCCCCCCAAAAATCGCCCCCCCCCAAAACCGATCTCTGGGACCGCTACTGCCCTGCAATGGCTGTATCTGCTCGCAACCGACCGATCTGTCGTTTCATTTTTTAACGCTAGGGGGCACTACAAGCTTTACAGTGAAGACTATTCTGGGGTTCGGGCTTCTATTCATTCGTATGGCTCCTTGCCGTCCACGTAATTTTCCAGCGCGAAGTTTCCCCCCAAATTGTTTTTCACCCTTCTTTGGCATGACGCATTTTCATCCATGCATAACTGTTTTCCCAATTTGACTGTTTAACCCCCGTATAACACTGACGGTAGTAAAGTTGTGGTAACGTTGTGCACGAAGTGAAGACCCGACTTGCTGGCAAGCCTATCCGCGCGCGTTTTTAATACCTATTTTGAAGATGAAATGAAACTGAATACTGCTCGTTGTCGTAGGTTTTCTATAACAGGTCATTGCGACCTTCTTATCCTGTGTTACCTCATGTACAGATGGCATCAGTCTTTCATACTGAACTGTCTGAGGTATCACAGCACAAAGTCTGTCAGCAGAGAAAAGAACTGTACGTAGCAGGATTTTTTTAATGTAACGTTGTTTCCAAATGTGTCCAAAGAACCAAAAAACTGCGGAAGGCAATCGTTTAAATTTCAGTATGAGCTTTAGCGATTATTTTAAATTTGATCCGTTTAATCTTTCAAGAACTTCCCCTGACAACTGGCAAGTTGAGCACCGCACGAGGTTTGACGGGAAAAAAGACATGTCAAAGAGTGAAAAAGAGCAGGTCTTTCTGCCATTGCCGCAACTGCACGGAATGTAGGCCAGCCTAAAGTACGATTTCGTCTGTAACTTCATGGAAGGGCAGCGCGCAATCACAGCCCCCTAGTTTTGTTAGTGAGCCCTTCCACGATACGTCCCAACGAGATATCTAATCTTACTTACAGTGCGGCGGTAGCGGCAGTACAGGGGCCAAAACATGAATGACGTCACGATCAAAGTTGCTCTCAGCGACGTTCGCGCCGAGGCTCCACACATCGGCGATGAGGGATTCCGAAACTTCGCAACATCACGTCAGCGACAACCACCGCCGAAAAACAACGAACCGATAACAACACTTCACTGCCACAAACGTCGGCGACGAGCAAGGGACACGACAACGGCACGAGCACAGCAGCGGACATCACCGGCGTTTCCGCGGCGACATTCTCGAAGCACATGTCTCGCGTCGCCGTCAATGGAGGAACGTCCCGGGCTCGACAGTTATCCGTTCTTTTTTCTCTTTTCCTTCAACAGCGGATAGGCAGGCGAAAATCCCGAAGGGAAGTTTGGGCCGCGTCTCGGAGGGGAACGAGCTCGACACCGATCGAGCACGATATACAAGCAGACAGATCGGAGGCGGCAGCGGTCGTACGTAATCGAGGCGGTTGACGCAAGGCACACGCACACATACACACACAACACTCGCGTATCGCGTTGCTCGACACGCGCTCGGCGCTTGTGAAACAGGCCGCTGATCCGTCGCCTCGCGGCGGCCTTTCGGGGGTGGAGTCTCGCAGACGCAGGCGGGCGAGGGCGGGGGGAAAGAGTAGGTGGAGGCGCCACCGGAGGAGGAGACGGTGGGCGCGCGCTTGTTTCTGCTCCCGTTGTTGCGGGCCAGACGTCAGGGTGGCCTGGCGGAGGGGAAGACGGGGAGCCGAGACGACGACGACGTCGTTGGAGCCGAGCACGTGGAGTGAAGCAGCGGCGGAGGCAAACGAACAGCGGTGGTCACAGTGCAAGGCCTTGCGGCACGCCAACAGCAACGATTCGGCCGCGCGTCCAGGGAGTTAACGTAACGGTATTGTCGGTGTTGAAGAACTGAGTTCGAGTCGACCGCTGGGCCTTCGATGGGGCAGAACACGAAAACACGGACGAGCGAGCCGCTACGGAAAACGACGGCAGCGGCGGCCTACTCGGCAGCTGCCCGCCGCCCTCAGCAGCAAAGGACGACTACTGCGGCGGACCGCCAGCACGAGCGAGCGAGCGCGGCGGGCGAGCACGCGACATCGGTAATAGCACTCGCCCTCGCCCCCGGTATCCGCACGCTCCTGTAACCAGTGCTCCTCCTCTCTCGCCGCCTCCTCCATCCGCGTGTCCTCCATCGCCTTTTTTATTCACCTCTCTCTTTCTCTCTTTTATACGACGTCCCTCCTCGCACGTGCTGCGCCCTTTCCAGTCTCACTGGCGTGCTCTTCTCCGCGCGGCCTCCCGCTTTACGAATAACCATTTTGAAAATAGAAAAAGAATAGTGGGCGAGAGGCGCGTACTATGAAAATAGAAAAGAGAAGGGAGAGAGTCTGATCCGAGGACCGTAATGGCGACTAGGGCGAGGGGGAGTGGCGGAAGATGGGAGAGCGGAAACTAGCAAATGCATAAACACAAACCCACAAACATACACAACTCAACGAAATGGAAACATGAAAACGCCACGTGCGGGAACCGGCGAACGAATAAATCAGACAGAACCGAACGAGTATGACTGTGGGAGGCTTGCACGGCCGCGTGTGTCGCTTTTCTGTTTTCCGTATTTTTCAACTTTCTTTCGGCTTCTTTCTTTTTAAGGTTTACGTAGCCTTTCCCTGCTAGTGTTTATGTTTAAATCGCGTCCAGAAACTGTCTCGGTAGATTTCCGTCCCCTCTTTCTTGAGTGTGTATACAAGTTCCCCCTTTCATATTCATACACCGCGTTTCTTCTCCCCCGATTGTTTAGTGCAATCAGCCTTCCTTTCCGTCCGTTCTTCCTTTGCATCTGCACAGGTGGCCAACATTATACATGCAAACAGAAAAAAGCCCGCCTTTTCCGCTTTTTTGTTTAAAACCAAGAATGATCACACGGAGTAAGCATGTTGTTTATACCACCGCGGAAAAATCACCGGTGATTTTCGTGGGCTGCGATCCGCTCAAACCTTCGAGTTTCTCATGCGTAAAAGGACAAACACGCCGGAAGCCGACGACAGATGCGCACAAGTCAAAAATTCACGGCGCCTTCCACCTACAAAAGGAAAGATTGATTGATTGATTGTGGGGTTTAACGCGCCGACGCAACGCAGGCGATGAGGCGCGCCGTAGTGGAGGGCTCCGGATTAATTTTGACCACCTGGGGATCTTTATCGTGCGCCGAAATCTCGTACACACGGGCGTTTTTGCTTTTCGCCTCCATCAGAAAAGCGACCGCCGCGGCCGGGAATCGAACCCGCGACCTCGTGCTCAGCAGCGCAACGCCTTAGCCACTGAGCCACCGCGGCGGGTGCAAAAAGAAAGAAACGGCCGCGTATCCGGAATAAATCACTTGGGGTTCATTATTGTTCCTCGCGCATCGGGAGCCGGTCGGGCAGGTGAGGTGCACAGGAGAGATCAATGCGGTGGCAAGAGCTTGCATGGGGGACGCATTCATTTTGACAGCCGAGAAACTGTTGAGAATGAAGGATTCGCGGAATATTGGAAAGCAGGCAGTCGGCTTCTTAGCATGACTACGACGGCTAGAAAGGCTAGAACACTTGCTGGGCTCCAAGCAGAGAAAAAAAGTACCCTCATTACGAGACGTCGTGGTCGAAAATGTGAGCCATCCCACACTCAACGTGGGACGACCATCCTCATCAGAATGGGATGAGAGGAACGAAGATTTTACTCCTTGTAAGAAACTATGGTACGTCAGTCATTGGGATTGCTCTTCACACGTGAAAGACGGTTGTTCATGGGTCGAAAGAGGAGTAGAAGGACACGTCATCGTCTGTGTCGAAGAACTCCCCGAGGCAGACAGTGGCTTCTCACCGACTCCCTGGGGTAACGACGACCGATTTGAGAGGTGTGAGTGCGTTTTCGAGGGAATAAATGCATCTATCAGCTGCCGGCCATCCCTTTCTAAGTTCTTAGGTATTTCGTCGGAAGAAAAGATAACCATGGTTTTTTTTTTTTTTTCTTATTTCGTAATGAAACTTGCCTCGTGGACGAGCGGGTGTTGTTTTTAAGCGGCTGTCGTGGCGATGCATTCACAGCGTATACGATTCAAACAGCTTACTAGGAAAATACGCAAGTTTCCGTCTTCCCAGTCCAGCTATATTCCTCACCTCGTTGTCCTGCATGTCCCTCTCACCTCATAGACGGTGGACATTGTTCGGCAATTTTCTGCACGAGCTCCTCCTTCGTTGCATTTGAGTTCACCTTCGAATAGATACATTAATCCCGTGGTTCTCAACCACGAGCGTGCCGGCGACTCTTTTTAGACTTTCAAAAGTGATGGGGGACCTTCAGTGAACTCTATAGATCCGAGCCATATAGTCAAAAAATTTGCACACGCAGCTGAAGTTTACAACACACGTTCAACGTCCGACTTTAGAATCTTTAGAACCTCATCTCAAGCGATTTGCTCTTGCAGCTAAAAGTCGCCGAAACACTTGCATCCTGCCGTTTGTGTGTTTGGCTTTGTGCATAGCTTGCGTGTTGTGCAAAAAGCTAATGTTAAAGGATGTGCTGCGCGGAGCAAAAATAAATGTACATGTCATACGGCGAAGCCACACTTTTGTATTGTCAGCAAAATGGAGAGTATAAATGGAGAGAAAAGATGGAAGCTAAAACGTCGTTAGAGATGTACAGGGCAGAGAAATTGGACATCAGAAAGGAAAACTTCTACTACAATTCCCAGGGCAGTGCTTTGCTCTTTACGGCTAGATCAGGTTGCTTGAGAACTAAGAGCTTTGTGGGGAAGTATTCACAAAATGATGGGGTATGCGTGGTCCATGGAAAAGAAACGGAAACTATGCGGCACATAGTATTAGAATGCGAGGGTATCCATCCAAATCTACACGAGGGAAATATTAGGCTTCCAGAAGCCCTAGGATTTAAGGGTAGCACAGAGGGAGTTAACTTCAAGGCTGTCGACGCGACGAAAAGAAGATTAGAATGCTGGTGGACGAAAAGCAGAGAGGGGAATATTGCCTAGGACAGTTACCACCTGGAACAGAAAAAAAAATATATTTTGTGCCTAATAAGCTTTTTGTGCCTGCCCTACGCAGCGCTAGTATTAAACCAAGGGTGTAAAACATAGGTATATTAGTCCTTCTTGGTAACATGACACGTCATCACCCTGCTACAAAGGGGAAACCAATAGCTACTATCATCACCATCAGTAGCAGCAATGTTCGGGAAAAAGTAGGAATGAAGAGGGAAGAGAGGGAAAGTTTATTTATTTTTTTTTTTGAGGTCGAGCGGGGGAGGGTGTCTTTGCAGACTCTTGAAATGTTCCCCCGTACCCCCTGGAATCCGCGCACCCCCATTTGATAACCACAGCATTAGCATATATATAGCTACAGAGAAGTCCGTATGTACGCCATTTCCCAGGGTTTATATATAACGATAGAACGTTTTCACCACTGTCTGAAAGCTTACCGCCCCGGGCTTTGGTCTTATGTCAGGCACCAACTCGGTTAGCGGTTGAAAGAAATTTCAGAGCAGTATACACGCTTCGTTCGTGCCGACAAAGCACACTTGATATTGAAATTCAAATGTGACGTAGTTCCCGCGCAATGGCTTCAACGCGCACAGTAATGCGGACATCTCCGGACTAATTTGGACGACCGGAGCTCCTGTAGCCCTTTCTAAACGTCATGTACCAGCGCACTTTGTTGCTCCCCCCTCTTACCCCCCCCCCCTTCCCCCCGCCGCAACAAACGATCCTCTATCCGGGCTGCAAATCTAACTCGGGAGCGCTTGCGTTTCAGACACACAGATAAGATAAGGAGGGCGCGGAATCGACACCCCATGTTCGTTCCTTCCAAGTGACTCAAATTAGGACCTGGACTTAAGTCCTGCGGAAAATAAAAGTTTGCTCTCCCTCTCTCTCTCTCCAAGTGACTAAGACCAACAAACCAGCAAACTACTGTTTTAACAGTTGCCATTCCAGTTTTGCAGAATGGGCATCCTGGATGTCGAGCGATCACCACGTCGTTCTCCTCATCTCCCAATCTATTCATCTTTTGCAAGGGCGGAGTACTTCAGCCACCTCGTCGGCTTGCCATTCACTCCAGCGGTCATGGGCCCACTGGTCTTGACGCGAGACCCGGAGGCGGTTCAACGACGTCCGAACAGCGACGCGACCCATCCCAAGGAGAGAAGCCAGCAGAACGCGAGGCGAGGTGGGGTTCCTAACAAACGAGCTAGCCAAGACAAGCCCGCGCGGAAAACTTTTCTTCCCTCCTTCGTTGCTTCAAGCCGCCGCCGGGAGCAGCAGCGCAGCGGCCAGAAGGTCCGCTCGCCGTAGTGGCGTGCCCGTCAAACCAACAGTAATCCATATATCATACGGCGCTGGCTGGATGAGCGGCGCTGGAGCTCCCATAGCCGCCGCCTTTGTTTTCGCGACGCAGCAAAAGAAAAAAGGCTATCAAAACAAACACAAACCAAGAGAAGATGAAAAAAAAAAGATGGCGAGAGGGAAGCTGGGAAAGGGAGAGCAACAGGAAGAGGAGAGGGGATTACGGAGGTTGAATCGAGAGTAGAGAAAAACAAGGAGCGAATATGGGAGAGTGGGATAGATTGAAGTAAAATAACGAGAAGGAGCAAGATGAAAGAGGCAAAGGTGAGAAAGAACTAAAGAAACAAGCAAGAGCGAGAGGGTTTGGCTTTGAACTCTCTGCCGGGTTCGAGTGATGCATACGCGACCCTCGGCATGCGAAGTCCGGGGAAATCATCGAACAAGGCGGGGCATTATGCGGCTGCCGCCGCCGCGAGGAAGTTAGCGCGCTCGGACCACGCGCGATACCCAAAAGCTGCCATTCGGAGAAGCTTAGCTGCAGGCTTAAGCCGCTCCAGCAGCGGCTTCTGATTATACCTTCCGAAAGCACGCTATCTCTTATTTAACGCGGTGTCAGAAAGAAAAAAAAATGACTCAATCAAGGGAGATTGCCGAGGAAGGCGGATGTGTCAAAGACAGCCTAAAACGGCGGCGAAGACCAGTATATTCGTCTTCATTATCGGTAGTGATGAACGCAATACTGGGAGTGCGTGAGTCGAAAAGGAGCGCACATACGGAGGGATCGGTCTTAACTCAAATAAATTTCCAAATGTACGCCTGGCAAGCTGTCTTTACTGTGTAACGCTCTATAGACTAGCCCGCAATGTTACACGGTAATACGGTAACATCCGATGGCTAAGGAAGTTACATATTTTACCCTTGTGAATAATGAGTTCTGGCGATGGCCAGAAATATGAGAGAGAAAAGTCGCTAATACGGACAAGTCCCACTTCTGCTTTCAAAAGATCCTTCCAACACTCACGGATTGAGCGCATCCTGCCTTCCCAGCATGCCCCGCTTCACTCATCCTCCCGTTTCTCCACGCCAGACTTACGAAGAAGGCACATACATGAATGCGCGAGAACGGCCATAAGCGTTTGAAATTCGCGTTAAATCTGTTGTGAAGCAAAGACAGACAAAACGTACCAATATGCAACCAACTTCAGTTTGAAATGCCCCCCCTTTACCCCAAGAAAAGAGAAACATTTCGCTATTAGAAGGTACTCATGGCACGAATGCTTTGGGGAATAAATGTTGATTTCCAACCTTCCAGCAGAGGGAACTAAGTAGAGTGCTTCCACTACGCGAAAATCGTGACAGTGTCCGAGCTAAATGTTATCGCGTGAACGGCTAGAACTTGCGATAAGGGTCACCTCGGATCACATTTACTAGTTGCACTGTTGTTAATCCTGGCCGCATTCACATTAAGACGATGTGAGTCCTTCAATCACACTATTGTCACAGCAGCGGGTGCGTATGGGGTGTTACCGCGAAGTATTTAGTTCCGTCATCGTGACGTCACTGTTAGAAGGGACCGTCACTGGCGACGTTACTTCTGCTTATACTAAAATTGTACCTTAGCATCCACCGTCCTGCAGTTCCCATTTTATTCCAGCGCTTTAACCGGCCTCTGTTTCCCTGCATGGCTCCCGCGCGCCGACGGCGAGCTCTGCGGTGAAGCTGACCTCGCATTCCAGATAGGATATAAGGAGCGTTGAAGGGCCTTGCTTCCATTTGACGTCGGGCAACATTATGAACTCCCAGGGGCCGATATACGATATCCAGCGTTCAAATGTGCATGGTTCGACACTGTTGTCAGATCCAATCAGGGTACGAAGAGGCGACAAAGTGTACGGACATCCCGTTCTCGATTAGCACTTGAACATCTATGTATGTCCACGGTTGTGGGCGTTCAGAATCTCCTGGTCCACCCCGTATCACAGCTCCATTGGCTTAACAACGCCGCCGCAAGATCGACGGCAAAAGGCTAAGACGCTAGGTGTGTACCTGACTGGACCTAGTTGGAATGATTTAAAATGCCACCACTAAATATTGGCATTACCTGAAGTAACAAAAAAACAAGATTGACGCGACTACGTTCGCTTACAGCCCATACAAGTTCAACTGGAACGACTACGTTCCCTCATAGCGCATACAATTCTTAACTGTGCACTAGCAAGCATGGCGTCAATAACAATTGACATTTTAATTGATATGCAAAACAGCATATGCGTGGTCTGAAACGCACGGCATATCAAGAGCCTGGATTAAATTACACTACGTTTTTTACACGGCTTGAGCTTATACGTTCTCGAGCGTTCCTGTATTTCACCCCCATAAAACTGTTGCCGCCATGGCCAGGAATGGAAGCAGTCCCTTCCCCTTGCACGGCAGCAGAATGCTTCGGTAACAGAACTGATGGGGTGCGTTCTCACAATACCATACTTGGGAATGATTCATTTCCACCCCCATTCATTTCAGCCCGCCCTTCCGCCATGCTTCATTTCATTTCCACGATCCATTGCCAATTACAGACATTTCGCCAGCGACTTATTCCCAATTATCATTAGCCGCGAGCTTGAACGAGAAAACAGACGACCGAAAAGGAAGGGACAGTCGACAGATATTAACATATCGTAGGCGTTTGTGCTCAGCAGTTATTGTGTTCAGCTCACGTTTTTGTTCAGCAGTTTACGGTTTCTCTACGCAGGTGATCGGCGTAGATTCGCTGTCCGTAGTCCTAATTATCAAAGCTAGCTCCGTGCACTTAGTTTGGGATAGGTCTCTCGCACCAGCCAATGCTATTCGCTGGCGGCGTTTTGACCGAATGTGCATATCCCCTATAGGAGCCTCCCCGAACAACGTTTCGCGTACCTGCCTATCCATTTGAAGAAGAAAAAAAAAAAGAGCAAGACGAATGGCCGGGTGCACAAAGATGAGACGGGAACGAGAGAGAAGCAAGCGAAAGGAATTTCAAACATCCCCCCCCCCCCTCGCGGTCTTCCGCCCCCCTCTTCCGACCACATCTTCTTCCAAACCACGCCGAAGAACGGCCCGCCGTCCATCCAAGTTCACAAACTCCCATTGCGCGGTGCGGCACGCTCTCTCCGTACACGCGGACTGTGGCCGCTGGCAAGCCCGCCCGCCTGCGGTGTGCGTTCGTTTGTACGTGATGTATGCAAACGCGCGTCGTCTGGCGTTTACACAGACGCCAGAAATGTCTGTGCCGCCTGTTGGGGGAAGCGGCGAGGCGAACGCGCTGCGTACAGAAAACCGCGGCGGCGGCGGCGGCGTCTGTTTAAAATCCGGTTTGAGAGTAAGGGAGACAACCCGCGGGAGAAACAAAAGCCTCAGATTCTCAAGCTCCCCCTCCTCATTCCGCCATAAAAAACTCCGAAAAGATGAGGCGGAGATGGCGAGGGGGGAACGTTAAGACTGTGAAATATGAAGAGGAACTTTCTCGCGAGGTTGAGAGAGATGAATCCATATGGCGCTGCCGGCGGGCCGGTGCGATCAAAGGCTGGAGAGAGAGAGAGAGAGGGAGAGAGGATCGGCGGATGTTCCGATAGAATCGAACTATATGGCCCGGTAGTGATTTGCAGTTTCAACAGCATGTCGTCCAACGAGCGAGACGCTGTTGGGAGCACTGCGATGTGGCACAAAGACGCGATAACAGGTGCTGGTCGCACGCTGACGATGTGTTTCGAAGCCCCCCGGCGGTTGGATATGCAGCAGGGTCGTCGAGTTCTCTCATAGACGCCAATTTCTGCAACGATCTGCCCCGAGATGTATGGATCAGAGTTTGTTATCGCCCAAACTAAAGTTTAGTAACCGAAATAGAGTGTACCTGACGCGACCGCCGACAATGAAAACGTACAACTACCCTTACATTAACACTGCACTGCGCCTTGAACAGCGTGGCACGCACATTTTCCGCGAGAAAAATTTACCAGGGATAAGCCACATACTATGTGTCCTCACGGAGTACACAGACAAGAGCTGTGTCCCCTTTACTAAATTCATTGACTCCTAAATGTGGAAACGTATAACCCATGATTAATTGTAATCTTCCATATGAACTTAAATTGCTTAAGTTGCACATAGCTTTAAAAGCAAAGCTATCGCGCGCACAGAAACTTCCATCCGAAAGGATAAAATGGCTACCAACCTTAGGTGGAGCCCCCAGGGCACTGACAATCGCAGGCATCCGAGATGGCGTGCTCGCGTGCTCTCGGTTCACCATACCCTCGCACGCTGGCAGTTCCCTCGTCCGTTCACCCAAGTACTGTACCGATCGCACCGCGGGGGATGTAACGTGTACGCAACGTGGAGAGATCGACAGACGGATGGGGTAGATTTTTCTACGCAAGAAAAAGGGGAAAAAATAAACCTGTCGGCTGAGCAGGAAGGATGTTTGAATACCGTGGCCACGAATGGGAGAGGAGGGCGTTCGGAGGAGCCCCGGCAGAGAAGGCGGGAGGCTATCGAGATTGAGAAAGACTCGGAGTTTGGAATGATAATTGCGACGTGACACGAAGGAAGAGCGCCGGAGCGGAGAGCGTGGATGACGCCGGTCTGAATCGCGGGTTTCTTTTCTTGTAGAGTGTATATCTGTAAGTATACACATATCCTCGTAGCGGCGATTCGGCGACGCCCGAATGCAGCTTGGAATTGTGAAGGGAAGCGTCGTCTGGGAAAGGTGGAGGAGAGCAGCACAAGAAGCGTAAAGCTTGCGAAAAGGATAGAAAAAGTGACCACGGAGAGAGAGAGCGAGAGAGTTCAAACATTTGGCCCAAAAGCTCCTTTTAAGGCACTGACACCACTCGAGTCCGTCCTCCTTCAGATGCACCAAAGAAAAAATAGAGGGCGAAATCGTGATTATGAAGAAGGACAGATCCTCCGTAGCAGCTTAAAGAACAGATCACGAGAAGCCGATTGTAGAGGATACCCGCCCCGTGGCGAATTCGTTGTTAAAGAAAATGGCCGGTACAGTTGGAAGAGACGGGGAGAACGGCGTGCCTTTGCCGAAACGTCCTTGCGAGGATCCCATAAGCCGAGTCTAGCAGGCGGACGGAAAGTGAGGAGGCGGGGGAGGGTGGACGGGAAGGAATTACTCTTGAGCTTCTCGACGCGGTTCAGCGATCAAAAGAGCGACGACGCTTATGCAACTACGAGATAAAAAAAAAAAAAACAAGTCTTCCCGTACGGCGCGCGCGCGCGGGAGCTGTCTTTATTATCTCCAACTGTTCGCTCAGTCTTTTTTTTTTTTTTTCGCGTATTCGCGAACTCTGAGCCGCCGAGTAGCGCGGGAGTCGAGGGGGCGCGCGGAGGAGGTGTCAGTCAAAATGGATTGGCTCGGCTCGGCGACGGCTCGCGAGGAAACGCGAACGAGAACGACAAATGGAGGAACGAGAGGATAAGGCAATCGAAGATGCGAGAATCGCACGCACGCACTCCGGCCGTGTAGCGAGCGAGCAACCACAGAAGCGACGCCGCAGAAACGACCTCGTGCGCGGTCTTTTAATCGAGCGGAGTATTTTGAGAAGTTTGATATCTCAATCCCCGTGGCAGACGAGAGAGCTCTCGACCTTAGTTGGATGTGCAGGGGCAGGAACCTATCCAATCGAGGGGAACGTGCAGGCACCCGACGTCTCACTTCTTTTTTTCTCTTTTTTCGTGCGGCCAGACGAGAAAGAAGAAATGTGTACAGAGGTGACGAAGACGCACGATGCAACGACGGGATGAGGTGTATCAGAAACGTATTTTGTTATTGGCGTATTTGTGCGTTTTTTGGTTGTTGTGATTGCGTGGGGGGGAGCGAATTGTGTCTGGGTGGAATTGAACGGGAGAAGCGGTAATACGCTGTGTAGGATGGGGCCGCGCGGCCCGTTCTATAAAGAAGGAATCTGGAATTCCGGCTTCTACTTGGCAGCTGGTATCGGCATCCGCGCTGCTGTCAACTGGCGGGGATTTACGAAACCGGAAAGCAAAAAAAAAAAAAAAAAAAACACGCACACACACACACGGCGCGGCACTACAGGGGCGGTGGAGGAGCCATCGAAGATTTGCCGTCTGCGTATACTAGTGGTTTGAGAATGCAATCTTTAGTCCTCCACCGTCTGCCGTCCGCATGCTGCGTACAGCTTCGTCGGTGGCGGCGGTGATCCTGACTCTCCGGCAGCCGAAACGTGATGGCTCGTCTTTTCATCTCTACGGAATATTCCGACGGGAAGAAATGTAGAGGACGAGGCCGGAAATGCCGGTTGTTCTCATTCGTCCCCCCCCCCCCCCTTTTCTGCAAGAAAAGTCAAATGCGCGTAACCGAGGTTTGTAAGATGATGAAGGGAGGTTACAAGGCTTCCTGTTTAACTCGTTCTCGGTCACGTCTGCTCCGTTTTCGGCTACGACAGCGTCGGTTAGGTATAAAAAGGATGAGAAGAAGTTAACGAGGAATCGCTACAAGGGCCAGAATTACAAGCCACCCCTTTCCAACGAGGGTACGTAACCGATAAGCTGGGAAATATTTGTAATAACAGCGAGGCACAGCAACTAATTTGTCTTGAGCCAAATGAGACGCACTGGTACGTCACCAAATTGAGCGAAAGGTCAAACTTCGGAAACGTATTTTTTTTTCGTTTCAAGAGGAGCGAGAACCATTGAATTGAACTAAAAAAGCCTCAGTTCAGTACACTAGCGTAAGTACGGAAGCCAGATTCATCTGATTTTACTCATGCTCGCGCTCACACCTCTGCGTCAAGGTGATGAAGTACCGCGTAATTTCCTCAGGCTCGTGAGCGCGCGTTGTGGGAGCCTTAATGAGCGTGAGTGCGCATGCGTCCGTGCGTACTCCAACTCAGCCAGTACGGATATAGGAGTGAGTAAGAATAAATAAATTCCTCGCAGGATCGCAATTTTAGCCTGCCAGTCCGGCGTTCAGCACCTCCTAAATTATATAGAGTCTCTGTTATAGCGAACTGAAAACAGGTTTATCAGAAACAGGAAAAAAAGTATTCGTAGCAGTGGATATGTGCTCCTTTCACGGGGGTTGACTTTGACTTTGCGTGCTACGTTACTTTTTTTGGAGGGTCGCGTGAGCACATTTCTCTGTTGTGTGCACTAACAACGTCCACGCGCCTCTTATCACTTGCGGGTACGAGGCATCAGGGGCAGTATTATCGTGTTTGTCCATTTTGAAAACGTCCGTTTTGCGTCCGTTTTATTGTGACGTACATTCCGTTGTAGGCGGGCTTTGGGTTGACTTTTGCGCGTCTGTTCTTGTAAACACATTCTAAAGGACTAAACCTATTTTAAACTATCTTTTAGATTTTTATTGTTCCGCCAGCGAACCAAGAACAAGGCGAAGAAAAATCGTCTGGTACAAATCGTCTGCTCCGAGTAGAGTTATTTGATATAGGAGTTGCGAAACTCCCCACAGGCCTCATGCACCAAAAATTGGCCCTAAGATTGGTCCACTGTTCTGGATCTTGTTCTATGGTGGCGCCAACTGTTGGTGACAAAATAAACTATACAACTTGCTTCGCCTCTCGACTCCCTTGGCGAAAAATGGTATTTCAGTGCTTACGTAAATTTGTTATGCCAAAGGGGCACAATGTGTTCAACTACGCAAGTGTTTTATATACATACGAGGCAAGAGTAGCAAAAAGAAATGCGACCGTGGGGTCAGCCGTCGCTTGCGCACTGTCGTCTGCTGCGCGTCCTCTTCAGTCTTCTGGCGGCAAAAAAAAATAAATAAGAAGTCGCCTCTAAGGCTTCATGCAAGCTGAAAATAATTATTTAAAGCTGCTTGATCGGCTACTGGATTATTTTTGGCATGCAATGTGTTGTAGGCCAAATGATAACCGCAAATTTAGTACTTCGTCGGACCTCTGTTGTGCCGGAGTGCCCGCATAATAGATTTTTAGTTTGAATAATTAGCTGTTTTTTTTTTTTTTGGATAGTGCGTGCGGCGGCCGCAGTGGCGCCACCGTACGCAAGGTTGGGGGGGGGGGGGGGGCACGTGCGGGGCGTTTTTTGAGGAGGAGTTTCGCAACTGCCTACATCGAAGAGCTCTGGCTCTGAGAAGCCCGGGCTCATAGCTCCGACATGCTTGCATGGCGTCCCATCTGGGTGTTCGCAAGCCAATCAGGGCTTGCTCAAAACGGACACTTCTGAGGCGGACACAAAACGGACAAAACACAAGAATACCGCCCCAGATCTAACTTTCGAAATCCAGGTTCAGTTCGTTCGTTGGAAACATCACCAATAACAGCTGAGACGTGTCGAGTTGCAAGACACTGCACAGCCTGCCGAGACAGTGTTCCTTACGTATGCGTGTACGGGGGGCAGTCAGCACTGGCCTGTTTTCGTGTGTCCAGAATAGTGGGATTCGTTCTTTATACGCGGCTGAGAGCGACGAACTGGGAGCTACTTAACTGCACATCAGACACCTTGAATGGAATGGAATGAACAGGTTTCGGCCGTTGGGCATCTTGAACAATCTCGCCACACCCACTTTTCTTGGGGGGCCTGCAACGTCCTCGTTTTGTTGTCTCCTTCTTCTCGACACTATTCAAATTCGTACGTGTCGACGCGTATTTGCAGATGGTAGGCGAGACCGAAAGGTAGAGAGAAGGGGAAAAGAAGGAGGAGGGCCGAGCGGCCAGCGCTTGCTCGCTCGTCCTTGAAGCACGATTCCCCCCGAGTAGCCTCACGCGTCGTCGAATTAGCGCCGGACACATCATTTTTCACCGGCCAGCTAACGCATTCTGCCGCCCCCCCCCCTTCTCTCCTCTACAACCCTCAAAATAAGGGACACAGAGAACGTCCTCTTTTTCTTTTTTAATCGGACTCTTTTACCACGCTACTTTGTACGCGTGTGATTCAAGCAGCTGTTGGTGTTTGCTAAGCTACTCGAAAGCAGATTTCCTCGTTTAAAACTAGCAAATACAAGCGCATCGCCCGCACTGTGACGCGCATGCGCAGTTAAGGATGTCTGCTGCGTGTAGCTGTCGTAAATGATGTCAATGAAATCGCCCAGTGGATGAACGATTCACTCACTCACTCACTCACTCACTCACTCACTCACTCACTCACTCACTCACTCACTCACTCACTCACTCACTCACTCACTCACTCACTCACTCACTCACTCACTCACTCGCTCACTCACTCACTCACTCGCTCACTCTCTCACTCACTCACTCACTCACTCACTCACTCTCTCACTCACTCACTCACTCACTCACTCACTCACTCACTCACTCACTCACTCACTCACTCACTCACTCACTCACTCACTCACTCACTCACTCACACGTACGCTCACACGCAGGCGCTATACACTTATCAAATACGTTCAATTCCCAGTAGAGTTACACTCAAGTGATCCATGCCAACCATCTCCTTTCAGGATAACGCCCGACTAAGATGAAGCCGCTATGGCCTCGAAGAAAATTGCTGTGCGAAGTTTCAAAACGTCTTGGGAACCCACGTGGCCTCCTCCCCTCTTTTGTTTCACTCACAAGAGCACACCATAATATGCGACAGGCCGTCCAATGCACTCGTGCACGAGCGTGCACGCGCATACACGATCATACTAACGTTAACAGCACACTGCGCCGATATTCGCACGAACGCTTGCGGAGACGCAAGCATTCGCATAAGCGCCAACAAGCAACAAGAAGCGGGCGTACGGGTCACATGCCAAAAGAGAAAGGGTCGGCTTCACATCAGGTCCCTACAGTGCCAAGAAAAAAAAAAAGATAATTGCACGGACTTAATGCGATTATTCGGCGTCAGCGTATAGTCTTGTGGTGTCTGCCTCCTTGGGCATTTGTTGCCCGAAATTACTATTACAGCTATGATTAATTATATGGCGGCCAATAATGGAATAGTTTTCCTGTGCAGTAACCTTCGTCGCATGACATGCGTACTTGCTGTGGAGTATGCTTTAAAGGCACGAGTCGTGGTCATAGCACGGACACGATGAGCAGCCGACATCTTCCCTGTAACAGCCAATGCCGCAAAAACTGCAAAATCTGTAATACAGAACTCACTGTTGCTTTAATTTTCTTTACTGTCCACGTTTTATTTTTAATCTACCTGGCTCCCCTCACAGCTCCGGATGAGTTTAGCCCAACAGCGGTATTTCAACAGGTACGATACGTCATGGAGAGTTTTTTTCCCATTCCGCAATTTTGTATACCACCAACGTCGCGTTGCCCTTTTTTGCGCCGTTACTCCAGAAAGTCTGCATTACAACACACGTACACGATTTAACAGAGTAACTGGGAATCGCACGGCCGCACGCGCGGTCGTGTTAGCGAACGCGTGCATTAGCGCCGAGATGGTCCCATCTTAACTTCGTTTCTTAATGGCAGCATTTGCACAACTGAACGTGCTGCGCTAGTGGTGCTATAATTTGCGCAGTCAACAGAACGCTCTCACTGCGCATGCGCTAGACATTCAGGACCATGCCCGTACCATATCAAGGTTTAAATGTTGAACAGGGGCCCTATTCTCGACTGCACAAATTGCCGGCATTTCGCCCATGTTTTTTTGCGTAAGCACGACGTAAGCAATCAGTGACGTGCTGCACCTATAGCTATGACGACATGCAGTGTAATTTGACGAGTCACTCATAAAGATCGCTACCAAGGTATCAAATATTGTGCAAGAAAGATATAAAAACACTTAGCATGTACTATAAAAATTAAGACGGTAGCTGAGGCTGACAAGAAAAACACATTTCTAGAGGTCAAATTTGGTGCCAACACCACAAGGCGATCGAGTAACGTTGATCCAAAAGCGAGCGAAAGGCGGATGTCGAGCTAAAGAACATCACACAATTTTTTTACTGTGTCTATTTCTTTCTTTCAATCGCTTTTATTAACATAGCTTGGCTCTCTGTTTCAATGCAAGCTTTGTTGCGTTATCACCTTCCCTGCCGCCACCGCCGCCACGCCATCGTCTGCTGCTATGTTATAAGTTTATGGCGTGATCACAGAAAAAGACGGCCGCGACCATCGCTTATATCACACATAAGAGCAGCGAAGCGCTACGCCTGATAACCGCGGAGCGCACCGATGTCGCCGATTCACTCATTCGTCAAGCTCGACTGCAATCAGCGCTGTAATGAACTAAATAGTCACTTTTCGTTGTTATTTTTCTCTTGAGTTCGATCATGTGACCCAACAGCTTCCAAGGACAAGTATGGACAAATGCCATGCATTGGGTTCTCTTTGTCATGGAGAGGCTTGTACTGCCCTCTTATGTTGCGGTTACGCCAAACAAATAATTTTTATTTCATTGCCAAACATAAAAGCAAAATACTGCATGTTATTTGTATGTTCCACGATCGCTGACTTGGAAGCAGTTGAAACTATAATTTGTTTCGGTAGGAAACATGCTTTAAAAAGCGCGCATGCGAAACTGCGCCTGCTGAAAATTGCCGCACATTTCGCGGCGCCGTAAGCCGGGGCAATATTGTGCCCTATTTTGCTTGTATTTTGCGACAAAAACAGCCGCTATTTTCAAGCTGTTACGTAGCATTACGTCACTTTTACGCAGGCTGAAGTTGCCAATGCATGATGCAATCGTTCCCGCCAACTGTTTAAATTACGTCACACCTTCTCAGCCAATCACAGAGGGGGTGTGTATTACAAGCAGTATTGTTGTTGAATAGCAAAGAGAGGCTTATGTTGTCATGTCCGCTGCATTTAGTCTGGTTTTTCATTGCCGACCAAGAATTATGCGCCTTTAGTAACGAGAAATAAGGCAAACTTTAGAACTGGTGTCCGTAGACGACATGAAACGTCAAAATGACGACAGCACACACAACCGCTTTGTCAACCGGAAGCACGTGACCAAAATTGAAAGCCAATCAGAAAAGACTTCCGGAAAATTGCCTGAATTGCCGGCAATTTGTGCAGTCGAGAATAGGGCACCAGGTGACGAACTTCTTTGTTTCTAAGGGCCGCCATTGCCTCATTGCAGCGGTTCTATAACTGGCGCAGTCGACAGGGCGTCTGCACTGCGCATGCGCTAGACATTCAACACCATGTCCGTACCATATCAAGGTTTAAAGGTTGAACAGGTGTCATAGCGGTCAGGAATAACATCCTGAGCATCACTATTGTGCCGTACTCACTTTCAACGAGTTTCTGAACTCTTTCTTTGAACACATGTGAACTTTTTGTTCATTGATTTCAGAGAAGCTTAATTGTTTCACCACCGTAGACAATTGTTGTGCAAAGTGTAGGCTGCCCGGAGTACTTGGAAACTGATTAGATTTTTTTTCTGTTTTTTCGGGCAGCTCTGTTACCACTAGTCGCTGCGAGCTGATATGTGGTTTTATAATAAATTCTCTTCTCGTTCTTTGTTTCTAAGGACCGCCATTGCCTCACTGCAGCGGTTCTATAACTGGCGCAGTCGACAGGATGTTTGCACTGCGCAGGCGCGAAACATTCAGGACCACGCCCGAACCTTGTCAAGGCCCAAAGGTTGAGCAGGTGACCAAGCGGGCCCGGGTTCATCGGAGCGTCATACGCCCAAGCGTTTGCACTGAACGCGGGTGCCGGCAGGATTTCTGTCTCTCCGTATCCACCCTCTCTCTCTCTCTCTTCCCGTAGTAGCGAGGGGGTGAGGGAGGAGGAAGAGTACGAGGCTTGGCCTGGCTTGGCTCGCTGCCGCGGCGCGTTCATTGTCTGCGGGTCTCCTCCGAAGCGGCCTCCGCCGTCTGGGTGCGTGAGTTCGCGCCTCGTCAAAGGAGGAGCCGCGGTGGCGCTCCCGCGTCGTCATAAATCACGTGCCGGCCTAACGTAATATTTAAATTAGCTTTTTTTCTTCCTCCCTCTGTCGGCAGCCACGTTCACGGGGCCTCTGGATCTGCGAAGCGGGTCCCCACGTGGAGCGGAGCTGCTTCTCTGTCCTACCCGGGTTTTTCCGCGAGGAAAAGGAAGTCGCTCTACGGCCTCGGACGAGTGTACAGTCCTTGTCGAAATTTTTAGGCTACGTCAAGTGTTTATGGAGTACAAGAAATTCAAATTGAAAGGCAACGTTCAAGGGTGGCAGAGGAAAAAGGAAGCCGGAAAAGAAAGAGAACAAAAAGAAGTCGGAATTATTCCATGACAGTAAGACAGAGAAGTGCTTTCGCCACTTTCCCGACATTAAGGATTTCAGCTTTGTGCGACATGTGAGCGTGTATTTTGGTTTATCTGTGGCTGATTAACTTCGCAATGGCATATAAACTTTTGAAAAACGACTGTACGTATCCATGCATGCGTGGGCCGCGTGTGAAGATGAGCCCCTTAGGAAGAATCGCGTTGAGCTGTCCGATACGGGACATGGTGCAAAGCCGGAGCCTCGCAGAAAGTCGTGGGTTGCGTTTCCTCGGCGGATGTGAATAGAAACCTGATAAAGTGAGAAGTGAAGTGCAAAAGTCCTCACGTGTGCATCCAAGACGGTCCAGTGGTCAAAAAATTTGCACGTAGTCATCCACTACGGCGCGCCTTGTTGCCCTGGTTTTGGTCCAGCCCATACAGCGTCGAATTGTTTTATGCTAAAACTCCCAAGTTTCATCTCACAGGGTCCCGCAGCGCGGGGTTTAGCGATCCACCGAAGGCCACTAAGTCCGTATGGCGCAGCATTCTCGCATTTTCACGGGCATCATAATTTGTACATGCGATTGAATTGACTGACCTAGTGTCACTAGATAAGGTTACAGAGTATCGGCACTCTTTCTCCTATTGTTCCGTGCCGCCGCCGTGACCATCGGTCAGTTCGCATCACGTGACTTTTGTTTACACCGCGACGGCTCATGGGCAGCGCCATTTTGTTGCTTATGCGTTTTCTGTCAGTCAACTGTGTTAGACTCAGCTTGTCCTCCCTGCTCTGCGGCTGCGCGTGAGGCGTCGTTCCGAACGTGAATCGAAGGTAACCCTCTTCGAAGCATTTCAGCTGCAGAAGCGTGTCCGAAGATGCCGTTTTGCTGCATCTTCGGCAGTGTTATTGGCACAAACGATCCTCAGTCGAAGTTAGCGGTGAGGCCGTGGATGCGGCAGTCTCGCAACACTGATAAACGCCAAAATGGCCGCCGTTGCAAACTTGCGTGCCTCAGTGACGGTACTCTGTAGCTCATCTAGTGACACTAGACTGACCGGGACAACGGGCACCCACGGCGGTCGAGCTACACGGGTACGTGGCTCCGTCACGTGACTAGAAGCAGCGAGACGAAGATGAACTCGCGAACGCAGACGCAACAATCACACATGCACCCGCTATACTTCAGACCTTCGACAAAGTAAAACATCTTTGCAGGCAAGGCCTGCGCCGCGTCGAGGAGTTGGAATTACTCCGGTGTCCTTTACGAGTTTCATCGGCACCCTAACCCCAAAATTTGAAATTCAATTTTCTGTACTGGCTCGATCGGCCAATTGTTGCGTCTACAAGGGAATACAGTAAGGCCCCGTTATAACGACACTGATTTATCGGAATTCTGTTTCGTTCTTAGTGTTTCATGGTCACCAGTGTAGTGTGCAGGAAGTACATCATAACTCATTTTAACGAACTACCGCTTATAACGAAGCCAATTTCCCGTCCCGGAGACTTTGATACAACGAGTTTTCGCTGTATGCTGAGTCGTTTGTTCAGTAACGGTCGTCTAAAGGGACTTGCAACACTTGCGATAACCGCTTTCACTCTTTCCTTCGCGTCTGGAAGCACTGCGATAGCTATAGTTATCGCCAGCACGGAGCGGCACTGGGTGATTTTCTCGTCGCTGCAGATACGCGTTCCGTTTCTGCGTTGCTTTTGTGGCTCTCGTTTTAAGGTGGCTATCGAATGCTTTCATTGCTGCCACTCAAGGAAAGTCGGCCAATAGCCGCTACACCGCTGCAATGGCGAAATTCCAGCGTTCGAAAGAGTGCCAAGACCGGAAGAGTGATAACAGTTTCTAAGTTTCTAAGTTATCCTGTGGGCATAGAGCAACAATTTTTGGCTAAAGTATTGTGCTACCTCCCAATGTAAACACCGGGTGTGTTGGTTGACTACATTCTGCAGGCATTTAGGCATTCGAAAAAAGTGTTGCAGGGTCCCTCTGACAGTACGGCGGGTGGAAACAGACGCACGTCCGCTCCCTCTAGCTCCCGCGTACCTGCGCACCTACAGCCCACGCTGGGCTGTGTCTGCCACTATTGAAATGAAACGCAGGCGGCAGCGGCACCCATACTCACTGCCCTACGCGCGGGGGCGTTAAGGCTTTGCTCCTTTGCGCTTCGCCGCTTTATTATCCCCGCATTCCCATTCTGCGAGCCTCCCACCGCGCCTCTCCAGGTGGACTCAACAGCCATGTTCGTCGTTTGCTTCCGACTCAACTCGTTGCCTCGTAGCCGTCGCCGATACTGGGCGTCAGCGCGATCCCGGGCGTCACTATAAATTTCAACGCCCAATTTGGAACGCAGGTTCGGTCAGCAACACTACCGTATTCAATCGAATATAAGGCGGTCACGATTATAAGGCGAGGGTGCAGTTTGGAGAGTCGAAAAAATCGCCATATATATACATATACTGAGCTTCGAATATAAGGCTGGGTATGACTTTGAGACTACGAATTTGGGGGGAAGAAACCTCGCCTTATGTTGGAATAAATACGGTACACCTGTGTTGACCATACGCGATGTCCGTGACTTGATAGGGACCGTGGAAAGGGGATCCCGGAGGCTGGCGAGGGGAATACGCCTCTTTCCACCCTGCTTTTGGTATGCGGAACTCCTCTCGCGTAGCCTCCCTAACCATTCCCCTTAACACCCCCCTTACATGTCTCGATGTTTTTAAAACAATTGTTTAAACTTCAAATACCTTGATTAACTTTTTTTTTAGTTTTCACTGATACATTTTACCGCGTGTTTGGAGCATTATAACCGAAAGGTCGCTGTGCAGAAAACCACAACTTCATCACCTCAATTATCACTACCGTGCCTATATCTGCAATGGCGGATAGAGCTAACTACTTTGGTGAGTGTGCGTGTGCGTTTATTTACGCAGATGGACATCTAAACAGGCCGTACAACCATCACAGCAACATGCAGAGGAAAATTTCATCATCGTCGTAAACAGCTCTCATTCGATTTAACGGCGGAACGAAGGCTTCTTCCAGAGATTTCCAACTACTCGTGTCGTATGTTTTCCATGTCCATAATTTGCTCCCCGAATTCGCGTATTTCATCCCTCTATGGTTTTTTTTTGTTTTCTCTTCCGCTTGTTTGTTTGCCATCCCTCAATAGCCATTCCGTCGAGCGAATGATCCACCGGTTGTCCGTCATGCCCATTACATGACCTGCCCAACCCAACTTCTACACATAATTTGAGCTAGAAAAGAATATGTCTTCAACCCGAAGAGAAAAAGTTACGCCCGATTAAAGGAGTGTGGGCGCCATTTTCTGCAAGTGTAGTGACGTGCCGTCACATTAGGCATTTTCTGTTTTCGATCAAGATTATGAAAAAACGGTACAACCCAAAGGACTACCAGTCTAGTTTTCAGAAAGGGGGCGTGGCGCAAGAAAAATTACCCAGAAGACAAAACTTACAGAACAAGAAGACGCTTATACTGGTATAGCGTGCAACAGCGTGAACCCACTGTAGTGCCACATAACACGTTATACGTGTAGAAAATGTAATAGAATGCCAAGTTCCACAACCCGATCGTTTTCATTCGCTTCCTAAGTCCCGCCCTTACGCCGGAGAAGCCCACGTTTGGAGCAAAAGAAATGACCCGAGCTATTCGCCGGTGTTATTAATTCAGACGAAAACGGAGCTGTTCACGAAACGACTCCTCTCAAAGCCCGACCAACCTTTGACGCGCATCTTCACTACACCGGCACCCACGCGCGCCGGTACGTCCATAGCGCATACACAAACAAGCAGCTGAATTCCCCATCCACCCTCTATTGCGTACATACACCGCGCTCAGAAAGGCTCTTTTGAATCTGCCGCGCCTCCACAGCGCTCATTTCCACAGCTCGAATAAATGCGAGTTGCGCGCCTTTTATTTTTTAATATGCAAAGAGATTCTCTTAGTGCGGAGAGAAGCGTCATCTTCTAGTTTAGCCGACTGCCCCAACCACCAGCCAACTGCTGAATATCTCACCGATGATGAGGCGTTAGCACGCGAATTCAGCGTTGCGAAAACAGCGCTCCGTGGAATACTAGAATGCGCCCAAAGACCCGGGACTTCTTCCTTCATCACTCACACCCCTCGTACAGAAGAAGGCCGGCGTCAGCTGCTTCGCATCCACGATCACGACTGGCATTTCTTTTTTTTTTATCTTTCTTTCATTTCCCGCTGCGCCTCGATTCAAGCGAGTTTATCGCATTTGGTGCGTCGTTCCCCGCTCCCCACTCCGCATTAAATTTTCTCCCCTCGGCTGAACTGCTCGTTAAACAGATAAATATGCCCCCACCTCTCTCACTGTCATGCCTCCTCGCACTCATCGGAGTTTTTGTTTAGGGCGCAATTCAGCCTAATTTATTCCCCGTTTCGGTCCTTCCCTTTCCCCTCTCACCTCTCCATTTTTCTGAACGTTATACCTTTCTTTTCTTCCTATGTTGAAATAGGAATAAAAGCGGTAGTATTCTTACACCGCCCTTCTTTTATTTTAGTTTTTTGTTTCCCCTTGCATGCGTACGCGTGTGGTGGCTTTTGTGAATGGGATGCATTTAGGTCCGCGAGCACCCGGATTCGCGAGACGGGCCCAGAATGAATGGGACATCCTCCTTGGAGCAGGCACTGAGTGCGCCGTTCTGCGCACTCCCTCCTCGGTGCCGCAAGCGAGCACATCTTCAAGGAGAACAGTGTGCTCCAGTCCGGCAGCCGCATGACAGAGCACAGCTGTGTACCTCGCACGCTGAGCATTCGAGAATGGAGAGATCGATCCAAACGTTCCGCGCAAACAACCGCTGTATACGCCAGCGGTGGTTTTAACAGTGGTTGACATCAGACGACTTTGTAAATGCTCTCGCGTTCACAGCTCGCAAGAAGCGTTCAGGTGTCCTCGGACTTTTATTTCACCTACCCTGTCAACAATGGTGCAGAAAAGCATGGCGTCGTTTGCGTGGACTTCACCAATGTAGCCTGTGTAGGCGTAAAAAACAGCGCAACTAACGCCGGGAAGGGGATTGATCGGGGTCGCCCTTTCGCCACACCACACCAATGGCAGGAGCGGGACTTTCATCGCACTCAAGTGCATCTCTCTCCACTCACATGCGGGGTAGGACGGAACGCCCCTCACACCAAAAAGCATTCGTTCCTTCCCGACCAAAAACCTGTCGTAATGTTTCTAGCATTGCGTCCTAACATATATTAGACAGGCGCAGACATTGTCCCTCCCCTGTGATCTGTTCTTCCACTGCATACAGAAGTCACCAGGCCGTCCGCACTGTCAGGTATGCGGTGGCTATCCGGACAATGAACATGCATATTGGCGCTGTGTACGGGCGACCTCGTCTTCCACATTTCTTTCGACCAACCCCTTCCCCCCTGATATTCCCTACTCGTGGTCTAGCTGGGCCGCTCCCCCTGAAAACCTACGGGCAGCCCTGTGGTCCCTCTTGGCTGCCCACATTGAAACGCTTTGTGCACCTCCGCCAAGCCCGTTATCGTCGGAGGACCATGGGACACCCCCTTCCTCCGAGGACTCATAACTCCGCGGCTCGGACTTGAGCTGCAGAATAAAGTTTCATCTCTCTCTCTCTCTCCTAATAAATTGCGAAAGACTGTCTTGTACTTCAGTTCTGTTCCCCCTTCCCCTTCTCCCAACTCCCAAAAGGGGCCGGTTTAAATTCCAAGTTTGTTTTATCTACGTTACTTTAGGTGTAGGCAACGGAAGGCCGAAATAGCACAAAATTGTGCTGTATACACCAGCACTGTGGCCCCTTGAACAGAGAGAGCACAGCAAGCGCTCGTTGTAACAAAAAATCGCTTCGTTCGATATATCGCTCTTTTTTAAGTTTTTCACGGTCCCGAGTGCGGCTGTGGGATGGCAAATCTAGCCTGCTTTCAACAAAGTATCGCTTAAAAGGAAGGCAGCTTCCTTTGCTGAGGGCAATTCGTTGTAACGAGAGTTGACTTATGACGGTTGTCATAGCCTCGAGGCGCTTGCAACAGGGTGGAACATGAGGAAGTGCGAAGCTGAGAAAGGCCACGGAGATTCACGCGAGAAAAAAAAAAAAAACGAGGAGGGAGGAGGGGTGAGGCAGAGGAGAGAAAAATGGCGCCGAAATGGACGCGTAATTTACGACGGTATAGGGCGACATGCAGGAGTCGTGCGGAGGGAGACGGAGCGAGAAGGGAGGCGGAGGAGTCGAAATGAAACTGAGTGAACGAGAGAGGCGAGGGAAGTCGAGGAACGCCGCGGCACGACGGGGAGCTAATCGCGCATCCCAATCGTAAAGGCATAATTAGAGTTTAATGACTGTCCGAATTCAGGACAACAGATCGCTTCGCTGCGAAATATAAAGACGAAACAAAGGCGGCCAGCAGCTCTCTCGTTTCATAATCGATCTTTTTTTTTTCTTCTCTTCTTTTCTGACTTTTTTTTTTTCTCGCACCGTCGACGACCTTGTAATTGTCCCCGATCATGTCTTCTTCGCTTACCACGCTTCCCCCCGCGCGTAGATCGTGATCCATTTTTCTTCACTTCAACGGATCTAAGCAAATAAAGAAATCAAGAAGCAATAAAGCTCTACGAATTGCGACTGCTGGAGACGCGTTCTTTTTTTTTGTTGCTGTTTTTTTTTCTGCGGGTGACCAAGCAAAACTCTCACGATGAACCTGAAGGCCGTTAGAGCGGGGTCCAGCAAGGACGCGGTCACACCACAGCGGTGATCAGCTGAAAAGTTTCGCATGTCGGTTTTTAACGCGAAAACTTTTAGTGGGACTGATGGCCCTCTGTCAAAAACCATTTCCCCATAGACCTGTTGGTCGACCGAAAAGCTCTGATAAGATCTCTGGACAAACGGCGCGAGCGTGATACAGGGCTTCCGTTGTGCCAAAACGGTTACTTGGAAATCGAGAAAAAATAACAGTTCTAGATAAGACAATACACACATCAATCCCGAAGAAGGAGTACAATAGTACCCCTTTATGTCATAAACCACCCAACGGTATACATTTAGACCGTTGGCAGACGCGTTTACTCAGTGTGCGAAAAAATAGGCGCATGGGTTCGTTATTCGTTGGCGATTTGGGTCTTTGAAGGTTATGGCGAACTTTTGACGCAGTTTTGATCTGAGAAAGCTATCGCGCTTCAATCAACTTTCTTTAGGAAGGGATGCTATTTTTTTTTTTAACAGCGGCAGCTATGAATACGAGGTTTCGTTGTTTTGTGAGAGTGCCTAATGAGCGTATACCGGCGTCGTTCCAGCGTGCAAATTGGCTACTAGACGTTTTCTGGAATTCGCAACGGTATATACAGGCTTGAAAGAGTTCGCGACAGAACAGTGTGAGGCAGCGCACCGGTCTACGAATGAAATTTCGACGGCACGCGGTGCTCTCTGTGACAACTCGCTGAATCCACAGGTCAACACAACAGGTCCCCAGACAAGGCAACAAACCGGCCAGTGCAATGGGATCGGCCTATTTGATATATTTGTCTGGCAAATTTAGACGTGCGTATTCCTCGGCAAGGTTTCGGCACCTTTGTGATAAGCGTAAAAGAGGGCGATGTATGCGCTGAAGGGTGCAAACCGTGGTATAATATTCTTTTTACTTTGAAATTCCACAGTTTGGTGATTCCACGAAAGCTTTGTTGAAGTTCTGCCCCCTGTGTAAGGCTAGAGATAAATTAATTCAGAGCAAAAACAGACTTTTAAATCCTTTCATCTGAAGACGCCTGTACCTTCGACGCACGGCTCTCTAACTCGCGTTCCTGAGCCGACAGCGTCTCCGCACCTGGGCCTTGCCTTCGGGAGGGTTTTGTGACCCCGCAGCGCACTCACGCCTAGTCCCCCCCACCCCTCTCCTGACTCCATTTACGTGGACGCCGTAGAATACAGACACCAACAAGCTCTCGCTGCCGCTATTATTACAGCAGACAGACCGATCCCAGCAGCGGCAGCATCCGCACAGCCCACCCCCACGAGGCCGAGGAAGCGGCAACAGCGCTGGCCATAACACACCAACCGCCCCGATCTCACATATTCTCCGATTATAAAACGGCCGTACGAAATTTCTCGCAGGGACACATCTCCTTCCCTGCTCGCCAAATTTCCCTATCCCGTCCTCCTCCCGACCAAACCATAATCCTCCACTGGACCCCCGGCCACGTCGGCTTTGGCGGTGCGGAAACAGCTCACCTGGCTGCTCGAGGACTGATTTACCGAGCCCCAGAAGTGGACGTCTCGCAGCATGGTTCAAGGAACTCCCGCGAACCCTTGCTTACCTTTAATGACCTTACCACACAGTACCGCCTACAGCGGCTAGAACTACCTCCCCATCACACGTCTCTCCCTCCACCCCTAGACAGATTATGGCGACAATTACAAACCCATTCCTTCCCCACCAGATACGTCCTCCACCACATCTATCCCACATTATATCCCCACCCAAACTGCCCGGCATGTGGCGCTCGAGATACCACGCCACACGCCATTTGGGAATGTCCCTCTTTACCCCCGCTCCGTTTACCCAACCCTCCGACTACCTACCTGGCTGGAGGTTACCGGGAGCTCCCCACCCGAGCTACAGCTCCCAACCACCACTAGAGCTCATGGAGTCAAGATTACCTGGCAAGCCTGCCCCGCCTAAGGGACACTCGCTAGGATTGAGCCTCGCCCCAAATAAAAGTTCTCTCTCTCTCTCTCTCTCTCTCTCTCTCTCTCTCTCTCTCTCTCTCTCTCTCTCTCTCTCTCTGAGTCCCGTGATTAAACTCCCTTCATGTCCTTTGTGGTTCTTCGTTCATTGCCCAATAGTTCCCTGTACCTTAGTTACGATTAAAAATGCCCATAACAATAAAATTACAATGTTTTCGTTCGTAATTCCTGCATCGTATTGAACGGAATCTCCTTTTTTTAGCCCCCATAGTTTTCATTTGTTCTAGTTTACCGTCCTTCAGTATAAATACGCAGTTCTATACGCATTCTTACAAAGGCCATTCAAGCTTTGGCAGGTTTGCTTTACCGAGTGTATACTAAAATTTGCTCAATAAATAACACCCCAAGTACCGGCCTGATTGATCGTCTTCGTCATCCTCGTCGTTCCGTCGGCGTTTTAAACCCCACAATGACAACCCTCGTCATTCTCTCCCTCCTCATCATCGTCACCTAAAACAGATTTTATTTATTTATTTATCTGCCTATTTATCAATACTGCAGGCTAGTAATTTGGCCCTGGCAGGAGTACATACACATAGAATACATATAGATACATATAGATATAGAATACATAAAATAGAACGAAAATCAACAACAGAAATCAAGAGAACAGGAAGATTATAGCAATGATCAACCAGCGAAGTTTGCAACACGAGAATCGAGTTCTTTCGTAAAATCAGCAGATTCAAAAATCTTTCGGGGCAAAGAATTCCATTCGGACACTGTTTTTCTGCCTCCCACAGTTGTTTAAAACGTTCAAAAAACAAAACAAAAACACAGCGGCCTTACTACCGGCGCCCGCCCCGTCTCTCCTGCCTACAGTTTCTACATGTCCTATCACACGCTCCTCTTCGGCAAATACACGCCTGCCAACGAACTCGGCCGGCCAAGTTTACGGCGATTTCTTCGCTGGCCACGGGCGTTTCGTTTTTGATTGAGCTCCGAGTGGCGTAAGCGTGTAATTTGTCGCTATTAGGCAGCCAGCTAGCATGCCTCCCCTTCCCCTCTCTTCTTCTCTCTCCCTCCTTTTTTACAAACGCGCGTACTCCCCTCTCTCTCTCTCTCTCTCTTTCACCGCATAATTTCTCTTTCTATCTTTCCGAGTTCGTCTTCGGAGCGTTTTGTTTTGCGAGACGTCTCGGTGCGAATGCCGAGGCACCGACTCTGACGGCTGGCACCGCCGCGGGCTTTGTTTTTCTTCTCCGTGTCTCACCGCTTTGTTTTTGTTCCTATTATCATTACTCCGACCCCGCAGTGCTCCCCGTCTCCCCCTCCCTCCCGCGCACCCCACACCCTCTGTTAAATACAGGTTAGCCGCGGGTTATAACCTCCAAATAGCGACGACCCACCCGGTTTTTCACATTTTCATGTTCTTCGTTTTCATCAATTCGGGGGTCGGCTTCGGGCAAGTGGTTCTTCTCCGCTTGTGCGCATTTCATTGCCTCGCCACGCGAAGGAAGAAGACGCCAGGTCCGAAGAGCGCGGACTTACCGGCGATTTCAGACGCGGCGTTGCCTTCGTGTATAGTTCTGGCGCGAAGTATCTCTTTCCCTTTCTCCGCCGATCGTCTTCTCCTCTTTCAAGGCGATTCTAAAGGCGGGAGAAGTCTGAAAGCGGAATGACTGGAAGATGATGACCGAGCGGAGGGCGGTTCGAAAACGATTGGTCGCCGCGTGGGAATGAAGGAATCACAAGCAGAGGCGGCCGCGTGTTGGACTGTGAGACGGGTGGAAGGGAGGACGAAACGGATTGTATAAATGCAGGGGACGATTTCGATGGTGCGCGCCGCCAGGAGAGATCTCGAAGAAGAAGGTGTGCCTCAAGGCAGTGCTCCTTCTCAAACCGGGGTCGCGAGACGACGAGCATTTAATCGCTCGTGTTTCTCTGTTTTGTTTGTGTCATTTCACCTTCGGCGGGGTTCACGCGTTTGGCTGTGGGTTCGGTTGCCGCGCCGGACGTATCCTTGATCCTTCTTTAATCACGCGACGCGTTGGGTCAAGGCTTAATTTCTCTTCCAGTTGTTTTGTATTTTCGTTCGGCTCATTTACCGCAGCGGAACGGTGCAGCACGCGTACAGCACGTGGTTGCCGTACAAGTGTGAGCGAGATACTGACGTGACGGTACTTTCAAACACGGGAAATGATACCCTCACAACACGGTTCCACCAAGGTCGTTTCGATTACAGCACAACCGTCCGAACTTGTATTAACGGGTGGAAAAATAAGAGTAGCACTTGCGTGAAAGGACCTTCAGAGAAGTTATTCGACCTCGCGCATCAAATCAAGAGTTGGACGGAAAAGCCCGTCTGGTCGGGAGACCAGATGACAAAGATTGAACCTGACACCGACCATGAAAGTTTGTATAGAAAATTTGTGAAATAAAACTTCGCACATATAAGACACGGTGCTCCCGCCCGCACGCGCTCACAAATCTTCATAGTGACGCGGAATACCGCGCATCTGTTTCAGTTTCAGTTTGAGAGTAACGTTTGACGCTCTCTTGAACCTTGCTCCGAACAACGACATCAACGTAGAGTTCGCGATGGATAAAATTTTCACGGAAAGATGGCGACACGCCTTCAGAGTCCCGATAACATCTGCGAACGATCCGAAGGTATCGGAAAGAGGTCAGCTTTTCACGCGATTAAGCAGTAGCCTTCTGAAAAAATTATTCCACGCTGGGAAAGATAAATCTCGTTTCCACACACGAGCTCTTTTACAGTCGCCACGCCTCGTTTAGAGGAGTGCAGGAAAGCAAGTCACTAGATAAGGGTAAATTCGAGACAATGGGAACATATCAAAGCGTGCAGGGAGGGCCGATGAGCAAACTTTACGCATTTATCGGCATGGGCGTAACCAGGCAAAAATTCCTAATGCTTATACGGGTGCTCGAGGCTTCAAAGTATTGCGCCATCGTCAGCGCACAGAGGGGGCAACGGACAAGTTTACAGCACAGCCACGAAGAACAGATTTATGGCTCTAAAACAGCCATATATGGCTTGCACATGACATCATGTGACATCACATGACATCACATCACATGCGCATGACATGACAACTGCATGCTCTCAACTTCTCGGCGCTGTCTCACTATGCAGATGTGCACCGACATGGCAGCTATAGATAGATGTCAGAGAAGGCCAGTGACACAGAATCTTCTCCTCCTGAAATGGCCGCCGAGAGTTCAGGTTCCTCAGTGCTGACGACAGCTTCTTTCTTTCGGGTGAGTAGCCTGGGCCACTCGCACAAAACGTGGCATATGGTCTCCGTCTATGCAGCTATATATACAGCTTACGCGCGAGTGCTTAGGTGAACATACCGCGTCACACCGCGCTAGCAATAAGCACACATCCAGTAACCTCTATCGGGACGCCTTGATCTCTACTATGGAGTGGTGTAGCCCAGTCTAAAATCACAACAGGAATGCCACAAAAACCTAACAGGAATTCCTGTCGTACGACAGAAAACTTTGTTGTGACAACAGAAGTCCTGTTGTTACGACAAACCATCTGTTGTTACGACACACCTTTCTGTCGTAACGACGAAAGTCAATTTTCTCAACGACAAACATTCCTGTAGTTACAACAGAACTGCCATTTACGCTACTCTTCACAATGGGCGATAACAATCAAAACATATGCAACTACCGACGGAACATCAGGATCACGACAAGACACGAATTCGGCACGACGGAACATCAAAATCAGGACAGGAATACGAATCACGACAGGACAGCAGAGTCACGACACCTCAAGACTACGACAAGACGACAGTACGACACGCGGAAATACCACAAAACTACAGAATTTTTCTCTGTCGTCTTTTTCGACTGTGCTAGGCCTGTTCGTATCTTCGCGGCGGCCGCTTTTCTGATGGAGGCGGAGAGCAAAAACGCCCGTGTGTACGAGATTTCGGCGCACGTCAAAGAAAGAACCCCAGGTGGTCAAAATTAATCCGGAGCACTCCACCACAGAGCGCCTCATCGCCTGCGTTACGTTGGAGAGTTAAACCCTGCAATCAATCAATCTGTTCATGCCTTCCCTTTTGATAAGATCAAGACGTGCTCTGATCTGCGATGGACATGCGCAGTTAGAGGGTCATGTCGTCTGCGCTAATTATAAAACCGCTAGCCCAGTACACTGACAAAATACTGATAAAAGTTTTATCAGTATACTGATAAAAATTCTTGGCCCCCAGGGCCAAGCAGTTAAAAAGGCCTATACTTCCTTCGATGTGTTGTAAATTCAATGGACCTTTTCCAAGACAGTTATCGGCATTCACAGATGCTTACTCATACTTAATAGCAATGACAGCAAGTGAGGAGTGCGGAACGTGCGGCAGGCCATAGACGATGCGCCACGTTTTATGCGAGTGCCCACGCTACTCGCCTGAAAGAAAGAAGCTGTCGTCAGCACTGAGGAACCTGGACTCTCGGCGGCCATTTTAGGAGGAGAAGATTCTGTGTCACTGTCCTCTGTCGTCCGCTCAGAAGGCGATTTTAAGGAATTCTTACGCTTTCTACGGGCGACGAACTTGTACTCTAGACTATAGACTGAAAGCATTCAGTGGCAATCACTGAACTTCAACGTTTAGTGCTTCAGCGCTGGACATACCTGTCTGCTGCAACTTTTCTTCATTCTCTACTTTCTCTTTTTTGCCTAATTTCTCTTTCCCACGTGCAGGATAGCGAACTGGGCTCTAGCCAGGTTAACTTTCCTGCCTTCCTTCTACACCCTTCCTTCCTTCCTTCCTTCCTTCCTTCCTTCCTTCCTTCCTTCCTTCCTTCCTTCCTTCCTTCCTTCCTTCCTTCCTCCCTTCCTTATATGCGCATGCGCTTGCAGGCGCCGCCATTACTTTTTGGAGCTCGCTGCTGTCGGAGTCGGTGCTTGTGACGGATGCCGCGGGCGTGCCGAGCCAAGCTCCGAACAGATGCTGGTTGCCATCCGGTGGCCAGTCGCAAAACGCAGTCACCAGACGGCCAATCACCGGTATTTGGAAATTTTGTAAACCCCGCACCCAAACAGAGACATTTGCGCACGAAGTTATAAAAGAGCTGCGCTTTCTGCAAGCCCCGTAGCTATCCCTATGGGAATTGCCCCATGATGAGCAATATTGGACAACAGCGTCAAAGCCAAACGGGAAAAAAAAGACCCACCACTTGTGCTTTTCACATTCCTCACTACTGGAGCTTTTGTTGTCGTAAAATGTACATTCTAATAAATTATTTTATTTCGCGCCTTTACACAGATATAACATTGCTATCTTGTCTTCCTCGGCCCGATCATCAGAACACTTTAATCATGCAGACGCGTGCACTTACGCGCCTTCTACTACACACTTCATTGGGTGACCATCCCACGCTCACAAATAGGCCGGACACCGAGATTACGGCCCTTTCCCGTTGTCCCGCTCGTTGTCCTGCTCCCGTTGTCCTGCCACCCCTGCTCACGACTGTCGCAGATTTCGAGTGGGAGCCGCTTGATTATGCCTTAAAATGTCGCAGGCCTGTTCGGGGACTCGATAAGATTTGAAAAGTACGAAGTGCGGAGTTATTACGGAGAGAAAATATTGTCGCCACTACGATAACTCCGGTGGCGTCGGACGACACTCGACGATGACTTAACGGCAGAGGGGAATCCCCGCCGACCTTCCGGAAGGGCCACGGAGATTTAAGAGATGGCGTGAGCTATAGTTCGAGACGCATTCGGAGGGATGGGGGAGCGTGGCTCCTACCGCCTGCCCCTGCATTTCGTCTCGCCGCATAAATTCACCAAGAGCTAACAATGTCGATGCACCACCAAGCCACGGCATTCATGGGAACTTTGAAATAAACCTTATATATATATATATATATATATATATATATATATATATATATATATAATCACTGATACCTCGCCGCGTCATAGCAGCTGCACGCGAAATCTTAGACATTCCGAGCAAACATCGGCGGACCCCCAGTGAGTTGAGCATCTTTACGCGATATGGCAAATCTGTGCTTTCTATATCCTTTAAAGGCGCACTTTTTACAGAAATGCCCTGTGAATGCCGGGAATACGCATGGTGTGGAGATCAAACAGCACAACCACGCAGCCGTATATGTTTATATATACAGTCGAATCCACTTATAACGATACCGTTTATAACAACATATCGGATATAACGATTAACAGATATGGCACCGTCAACTTTTGTATTCTTTCTATGGTAAAATAAACCGCTTATTACAATGCTCCAGTGCCACGATATCGGATGTAACGATTGAATCCGGTGATATTGTGCACCAAAAGTGAACAGTGACGACTCTAATGACGCGGTTGCGCAGCCTACTCAGGTAGTGTCTTCGTAGGAGGCCCAATGCGTCACACAGTCCCTGGGGGACTTTGTTTCCGCCAAGGACGTTTACCTCAGCTAGGTGAAGTACTTGCAGATGCTCTTGGAAAGGGTTTGCGCTAGCTTCACACGCGGCAAACGGTGACCGACTGTGGCTTCTTTTCCGCAAATTAGTAGTAGTACCACCTTGTCGGCATGCGAATAAAATGTTTGGAGCTCTCTCCGTCTTTTTATTTCGCAACCCGCTTATAACAATTATCGGTTATAACGATGTGATTTCCTTGCCACTTGGTTATTGTTATAAATGGACTAGACTGTAGTCGTATACAAATACACGTGAGCTTCAATCTAACCAGGTCACAAGTACTCGCGAACAATTTCGTTAAACCTAAAACTTCGAAAAGTCGAGAAAGCATAAGGACTGAATAGGGAAAACAAAATTGATTCGTTAATTGGAGAAATTTGTACCGTATCTTTTTTCGCAAAGCCCAAGTTCAACTGCGTGCGCGCAGCATACAGTTTAACATCTGCGGCCGGCTGGTCGCCCGCCACCTATTCGAGGAACTGAAAGAGCGCAACCGCGCTATTTAAGCGAGATCGGGTAGGCAAGGCGCCCCCTTGCTACATCTGCGGCTTCCAAATCGGAGTCGCATTCCCGCCGTCCGACGTAGTTACATTGAATACGTCCAGCAGCTCTTTCGTGGCAATGACACCGCCCCGGGTTCTCTTTCTCCGCGCAGTGTATACGCGAGGGAAGCAAGTCGCCGAGCAATTGAAGGTGGGTGTTATTTTTTTCCCTCGTGTCCTGAACCTGAAAAAGCGGCCCACGGGGACACCGTTTTGTATTGTTTTTAGGAGTAATTCAGCTCGGAAGACGAAGAACCATCAGCGGCAGAGTCGGGCGCAGGACTGGCATTTAGAGAAGAAGAAGAAGAGCGGAGTGGCGGCGCGGCCCCCGCTGAGGCCAGCGGCGCGAGTATACGGCAGAAGTCCACGAAATCCAACGCGCCGCTAAACCGTCCGCGAGGAGAGAGCCCGGCGGCCGCCTCCTTCAACCCTTCGGGTCCGACCCGTAATCGGCGGCAATTAACGTCGCGAGCACAACCCCCTTCGCTGGTGCCGACTGCGCGTGAGCAGTGCGCGAGCAAAGGGAGATCCCCCCCACCCACCACCGTCTCGGATTCGCTCTGCGTTTTGCTTGTGCGTGGTTGTGTTCGCAGGCCGTTTAGATTCGTAATCCGTTCTCTCTCTGACCCTCCGACTGCTCGCCGGCTGGCATTCGGCGCGTTATTTCTCCTTCCCCCCTCTCTCATCCGTTCGTTCTCTCCTCCTCTTCACCCAGAAGCATTGCAAAGGCTTCGGATCGCTCCTCGGATTCGTCTTTGGCTTGTTTGGAAGGCAAACGATAGCCCCGCGCGGCAGCAATTGAGCGTCCCGCGTATTCGTAATTGCCGCGTTCGGTTTAAAATATTGCGAGACGTGCCTCGTGTTTTGGACGCCGCTGCAGTGGCACGAGGTCGCAGGTTCGATACCCCCCGTTCGCGTGTTTCGGCAGGTGCATACGGAATGGACGGGCGCCCGCATAATGTACGCGAGATTACGGTGCACTCTTACCGACCATCGCAGCATGGCTTAAATTTACGGATGCTCCACACACACTCACAAATCACGGCATGCGTTGCCGAAAGGAGGAAAGGGGAAGGTTGTAGCTTGAGTTACCAGGATGGAATCCTTGATCTTCAAATTATTTCGTATCCTGGACCGGTACGTGAGAGCAAGGAACAGGTGATAGAGATCCATAGCTTTTCATCGCCGTTAACATCGCCCAGATTTCAACACCCTAATCTAGAGCTTGGGGCGACTGTTGCATATTTGTATGTGCATCTATGTGAGTGTGCGTGCGCACGTTATTGTCAAACAATAAACACGTGGGCGCTGCCCCCCACCCTCCCCCCGATTTTTGGTTCCCTGCTAATGCGTGCGTCATGAAATGCTTTTGTTATGCCGCATTCCTCATTTTCCTGTTATAGTGTTCGTCGCGGATGAGTCATCGACAAGGCCGAGACTCAGAAATTACTTATAAACGGTTTGCGCACTGAGTTCTGTGGACGACATGGCAGACCTCGACGCAGGATGCACAAGTGTTTAAAAATGTGGATGGAAAGCGGTCATGTACGCGACAACTGAGCTGCAACGACTGCGTCCTATGAACTTACACGCATACAAAGACAGAATTCTCCGCTAAGATGAAACAGAGATAACAGGGGGGGAAAAAATCAGCAGTGGTTTAGCTCGGCTATACCAAATATACGAAGCGTGAGCTAAGGTTCAGCTGGCTATTCTTAGGTTTCCTGGCCCTTCTCTAGGATTATCTGATTACCTTGCTTACTGCTGCTAAAACGATTTCGAATCCAATCCAATCCAATCCAATCCGATCTAGTCGCGGCGGCGACGGTTCCGGCGCGCCAGCTGTGTGCCGTGAGACGTCACTGCTCCTCGCGCATGCACAGCACGGCTACCCAGGAGCCGCACGAAGCTGCTCAACCTCAGTCAGTGTAGCTCACGCAACAAAAAAGAAAATGTCAAATTGAGGAATGAGATGATACATTGTGGGCATAGCTGAGCCGCTTAGATACATCCACCCTGTAATTTCAGGGCCTAAAAGCACTGAAAAAAAAGCATTCCCCTATACGTTGCAGGTTCCCTCAATCGTGCTTTTCCGTCTTCGCTGTTTGGCCATTACCATTCTTCGCGTCCGTGTCTTGAGATCCTCTGGCTCGGCTAATTTCCTCCGGCTCCCGTCTGTGTACCCACGCTACCTAAATCTTCGCCGCGCTCGCACTTATTTCCCCGGACCGACGGATGGTATTCCGAAGAAAGCGTCACGAGGAGCAGCTCCGGCGGAGACAGAAACGCAACGGCTATGGAGAAACAGCGTTCTCTGACGGATCAGGGATGAAATGGCGCCCCGTATAGCCCTATCGATTACACTTTCCGGGCGCTGAGGGGGGACCCAGATTAATTGGCGGGGAGGGGGAAGAGGGAAAAAAGCTCGCAGTTGTGCCGGGTTGCTCAATTTCAGAGTACGGAGGCTAGCTCTAGATGATAGCGAGCGACGGGGAACGACGTGAAATGAGAACAGGCAGTGAGATAGAATGTATTTCTTTCTCCCCTCGCATGCTCACGCGACTCACGAACGGAAACCTGGCGAATCTGGATGAAAAGAGTACTGAGTTCAGCCAGCGACGACCCGAGAAAACGCAAGAGCCCCTGCAAATGCCAGAGCACGGTCAGAAAGAAAAAATGGTTGCGGCTTAGCTCAGCTAACCTTGGATATGCGAAGCAAAAGCTCGGCTTAGTCTGATTGAGTCTTGGTTTCGCTTGGTTAAACCTTTGATTTAGCTGTATTGCCGACCACGTCTCAAAGCCATTCGGTTCCGTGCAACGCTCACAGGAGGCCGGGCGAGCGCGGCGTTCATTCATGGCGAACACACCGTTCCTCTTCGCCGGGCGCGAAACGAGTCACTTTGCCCGAAACGACCCAGCGCTGCATGCATGGGAGGCTGCGGGGGTGGTTGGCTGCCTCGGCCGCAGCGATGGTGGCGACCGCTGTCGGCGCCCGCAGGCGCCAACAGCGGGCCCAGCGAATCACGCGATTCGATTCGAGGGGTGTGTCGCCGGGGGGGTGTCTCCGGTCAAAAGGTCATTTGCGCATCCTCCACGAAATCACTGGACGAAAGCAGTAAAGCATTGCTTTAAAACGTACGACGTAACAACCGGCGAAGGCGCCGGCAAACGCGAGAGTACGGACAGAGAGAGAGAGAGAGAGAGAGAGAGAGAGAGAGAGAGAGAGAGAGAGAGAGAGAGAGAGAGAGAGAGAGAGAGAGAGGGGGGGGAACGTTTATTTGAGCCTCTGAAGTGGGAGTTGTCCCCTAGTCCGGGAATCCATGGGGCGAGCAGAAAGCTTTCGCTCTGAATGCCAGGAGTTGCTGGGCGTCCAGATGTCCATAACGGCGAGAGCAGGGGCAAAAATGTACGCCATAACAACCGGCGAACGCACACACAAACGTTATAGCCCGGAACAACACGAAAAATGGGACAAACGCGAGAACTTGGACAAAAAAAAGAGGGTGAGGGTAAACGCTACCAGAAGTACGACGTAACTACACTTGTATGCACGAATAAATGTGATAGTACGGAGAAGCGCGAGAGCTCGAACAAACGCGAGAGCACAGCGTAAAAATCGTAAAAACCATGGCGAGTGAACATCGCCGAAGACACGTACAAACGCCAGAGCACGACGTAAAACGGTAAAAACCATGGAGGGTAAAATCCGATGGTAAATAACACGTACAGACGCGAGAGCTCGGACAAACGCGAGAGCACTGCGTAAAAACCGTGAAAACCACGGAGGGTAAAAAGCGACGAAGACACGCAAAAACGCGAGAGCACGACGTAAAATTCGTAAAAACCAAGGCGAGTAAACGTCGTCGAAGACACGCACAAACGCGATAGCACCACGTAAAAATTATAAAAACCATGGCGAGTAAACATCGTAAAAGACATGTACAAACGCGAGAGCATGACGTAAAAACCGTAATAACCACTTAGACGAAGACACGTACAAACGCGAGAGCAAGATGTAAAAACCGTAAAAACCATGGAGGGTTAAAACTGACGGAGACGCGTACAGACGCGAGAGCACGGACAAACGCGAGAGCGAAACGCAAAAACCATAAAAGCCATAGAGGGTAAAAACCGACGAAGACAAGGACAAGCGCGAGAGCAGGGACAACCACGGACCCACTTTTTGCGCTCCTCTACTTTCATCTTTCCATTGTTGTTGTAGTTTCTTCCGGCTTATTTCTTCGGCAGCGTACACTTAGTCAACTCCATTTGTTTAGGCGGCGCGACGCCGAATTGTCCCCTGCGGACGCGCCATTGTTTGTTCGTGCGCGCGCGCGCGCGTTCACGTGTACCAGCGCTGGCAGAGGATGCTCGAGGCGCGAGAAGTGTTTGTTTCTCCCTTAGTATCCCGACGCGGTTTTTGCCAGCGGGTCAAAACAGACCACAATGCGTATAAAGCACGAGGTCGGAAGCCAAGCGCAACAAGCAACGAAGAAGACTCCGAGGTCTGTGAACTTCTCTTCCGAACCACGCCGACTGGCAAACAGCACTCACAGCACTAAGAAAAAGAGATGCACACGCGTCTTCTGTGCGTGCGTTTACACCGAGAGAGAGAGAGAGAGAAAAACGAAGCAGCATGCGAAATGCAGGCGGGCGGCGTGTTTCGCAGTGCGCCGACTCGCGGGTCAAATTTAATGCACCACTTGAATATGAGTAATAACTTTAATTGGGCAGCAGCAGCGGCGGCGGATGCCGACGTCTCGCTGCGTTCTTTCTTTCTCAATGAGAATTTCATGCCGGTCCTTCTTCTCTAAGAACTGCGGTGCGGTGTTCGCGAATCTAACAGAAGTGACCGGAGGAGCGGATGGGGGGAGGGAGTAGCTTCGTACGAAGGGTATGAAACGGATCCTGAACGTACAAGATCGTTTTGACTTCGCCAGCCATGCCCCTTCCCCACGACGTTTTCTATGACTGAAGATGCGCATGATTACGATTCACGGGAGAGCGGCCGGCTCGGCGCGCACGAGGCAAAGCGCTCGTGCTCGCCGACTCGCTGTTATTTGCCGGTGGTCCGGCCTGCGGCCCGTCGGGTGTTTTGCGTTCCGCGCGCAGGAAGGGAGAGGAGGATGAGGAAGAGGAGAGGGATGAGCACCTCGAAGTCGTACGGCTTTGAACACGCCGGAGATGTTCGGAAGAGCGCGTGTGCGCGCGCCCTGAGGCGGGAAAGGGTAAGCCACGAAGTCAACCCGGCACCGCTCCTCCGCAGATGGAACGTAATGGTGATGGTTGCGTTTAATGTCCCGATCGTGCTGCTATTACCGCTTGTAATGTGTTAATAGTAGATTAGGGAGCTTTCCGTAAGCAAAGTTATGCGGAACTGGAAAGAAGTTTACTGCGTCAGTGTCACCGGTACACTCTAAAATTTTTCACGCTTAGCAAACGTAAGTCTCGGCGATTTTTCGCACGCTTGCTGCAAGCGTGATGTGCTTTCACGCTGAAAAATCACGCTTCCTAAGCATGGCTGGCAGGGTGCGTAACGCTTGCGAAGCGTACACGATATTTTTTTGCACGCTTATTTTAGGCATGGCGACCTTCTTAACGCTTGGTGAAGGTGAAAAAGAGGATTGTTCCTATCCGATGCGGCATTCTGGAGCTGTGTATAAGACGCCTCTTTGACCGTCAGAAACCGATTAGAAAGGCAGCTGAAAGAAGACAATAGTTGCTGTGCCGTATATATGAATTACATCGCGGTAGTTTCCGGAGCTAACGAATCTACCGTGTTCTCTGAACGAACCGGCAAGAGAACTAACAGCGATTGGTGCACGCACAGGGGTGTTTATATTCAGTTGAACCAGCCAGCGATACGCAAGGGTTCTCAGAAGAGATAGCCGAGTTGATCGATTAAACAAACTTAATTGAAACAGCGAGCGCAATCGTTGGACGCTATCCCAGTGGGCGGCGTGCCCAGTCCAGAATACCTTGGTGCTTTCTGACTAAACGACGCATAGAGGTACATAGAGTAACGAGTTTGCTGGAACGAACTCAGTCCTTTTCCGGTTTGGGCACACGCGTTTTAAGCTGTCCTGTTACAAGAACGGAGCGGTTACGATTGCCTGCTGGAGGTAGATAACATATTTTGTACATGTATCGCTTTTTGTGTATTTTTCTTTATCTAGATCGTGCAGAGCACACCAATTTATTCCTCCGTAGCGCGAAAATATCACGAAAATGTTCACTCAAACTGTCCAAGCGAGCGTTGGGTACTTCTGTTCGACGTTGAAGTAATGCCTCGGGTGTGTTTAAAAATAACTTAAGGCAGGGAAGCACAAAGCACAAGTGCGAAAAGCTTTGCTTTGGGCATAATGACGCCGCTCTGTAAAGCACGCTCGTCAGTGTGACACGCGGCACATTCAAATCCACTAACTGGCAGATTCCGAAACGCATACATGGACAGCAAACTTTTAATGAGTTGGTTTTACTATGCGTGGAGCCTCACTATCTTCGGTTGTGAGGTGAACTTAGATAGGCTAATGCTGATGAAAGCCTCATTAAGAACAAATAGATAACTTTAAGCTTCCGGTTCAAGCATCAGGTGTCCAGAATGGGAGCACTCTACAAGCTTTTGGAAAGAAAAAGAACGTTAATAAGCATCGTCTTTACCTGCAGATCCCGCTCTATCCGCTTTTTTTATTTTTAAATTTACGCCTTTTACGAGCAGCACTTTATCACAGCGCTGTCTTATCTACACCGCGCCATGATTGGCGCAGTCGACAGGACAACGTAACCGCGCATGCGCAGGGCAGCCCAGAGCGCGCTCGGATCTTATCGAGTTTTAGAGAACCAAAACGGCGCTGAGTGTACTCAATGACGCGTGAGTGAGCTAGCGCACCTGGCGTGCTCTCTGCTCTCTCTGTCGCGCTTTCCGGCCTCTTTTACGCTGTAGTTTTTTGAGTGTCCGCATACACGGCCTGCTGCCCCGGTGCATGTTTGCCTTCGCGTTCGTCACCGAGGTAACAGCTACGCGGGGCCCGATAACACTTTGACCCACATGAAAAGAGTTTGTTCCAGTTCTTATTTTTATTCTCCCCCTCCCCCCGCGCTCCCGTCTCCCCGAACGCTACATCCCTCCTCCTCCCGTCCACTCCATCCAACTTTCTCTTATCTTTGGCGCCGGTAAACAAGGCCACAAGCTCTCCAACGATTGCGTATATACGACAGCCTGGCTCCCAAAAGCGAAGGGCGAAATATATTTTTCAACGTTTTATGCCGTCGCGTGACTTTAGGATAAGATAACACTACGAGAGGTCGGCTAACGTAATCTCACCGTTTTTTTTTTCGTTGTTGTATTTGAGGATTCAGCCAGCAAGCTTACTAAGTTTTACGGTTGCAAAGTTGCCAACTTCTGCAGGAATTTGTGAAGCGTTTACTCGTGACATTACAAGCTTCTTACAATTTTACGCGTGAAAAAAAAATGTCCGGAAAATGGTTGTGGCACCTATGAGGAGCGCATGTGTTATCGATACAAACGTTTCCGGGATCTCGTTTTTTATCGCGTATAAGTAAGACGGAATTGTTCACTTAGATAACACTTCTTGGCGCCACTATGGAACTACAGCCGCCCGACGTTTCACACGCCATCGTTGCCCCAGATGATAGCAGTAAAAGGTCGGTCGATTGTTTGGCTTCGTAGACAATTCACCAGAAAGAGAGGGAAAAAAATGGCAGGGCCTTGCATCATTTTAAGCAATAAAGCGACCATTTGGGTGAATAGGGCAGTTCCAGTGACGGTGTATGCCCATTCTGCAGTGTACCCCTCCGCCACGATGCCTACACTCCATCTCACAAGCTGCTTGCAGCGCAGTGAAAGCTACAAAGGGTGCAGCGGCGGTGTCCCTGCGCCGCGCCAAGAAGAACCCTCATTGTACGTTCTGTTTCATGTATCCGTCACTGAATTAGGCATTGTTTTGCACAGTGGTGTAAATTAAGACGTACCAGTGCGTCTTAATTAATGACTGTGAGGTTTAACGCGGCAAAGCTACAGCTGGGATACGAAGTGGGGAGAGGCTCCGGATTAATTTTTGCCACCTGAGGATCTTTCATCATCATCATCATCACCATCATCATTAGCCAAGCCAACGCCCACTGCAGGGCAAAGGCCTTTCCTATTAATCTCCAATTACCCCGGTCCTGTCCTAACAGCGACCAATTTATCCCCGCAAACTTCTTCATCTCCTCTGCTCACCTAACTTTCAGCCGCCCCCTGCGACGCTTGCCTTCTCTAGGGGATATTTAACGGGCGCCGAAATCTCGACGCACGGGCGTTTTCGTTTTTCTCCTCCATCGGAAAAGCAGCAACCGCGGCCAGAATCGAACCCGCGTCCTTGGGCTCAGCAACACAACGCCCTAACCGCTGAGTCACCGCGGCGGGAAGGCTTTAATGGCGGTCTTTAGTACAGCATGACAAGGCTACATCGCGTCTTGTAGCGCTGTATGGCACTGCGCAGTGACGCCACAGCCGCACGCATGGTAGCCTTAACCGGGCTGCAGCAAGCAGCTAGTGAGATGGGGTAAAGTGACAAGTGAGACCGGAATACTGCTCCCCTTCCCGCTCCCCGGATGTGGTCCACAATCCCCACGAGCAATGCTGACCTGCCGGTTGGACAGAATCTGTGAGAAACAGTCATTCATCGCTGTATCTCGATAGATTCGGGATTGCACTCCACGTTTCTTCCTTGCACGCGCTGCTGAGGAGCGGGAGGAAGGAACGCCACGCACTCTGACGATCCATATATCCCAGTCACTCATTTCGCGTCGTCACGTTAGATCTGGAAGCGGGGTAGTACTGTGAAGAGGCGGCCGTTAAGGCCTTGACGCAGCGTGACGTATACGTACAGACGCTCAAATACTTAATTCCTTCACATCGTTCTCTAAACCATCCTCATACCCCTCAGGAACGCAGTGAGTGCATGAGAGGTTCAACGAAACTTGCGCAGCAGCACCACCCCTCGACAGTATTAAGTTAAACATTGGCCTTTTCAAGTTGTATTTTGGCTTTTTTTTTTGCCTACCGTTAGGAATATTACGTTTTCTTTTTAAATTGTACGCCCATCTGAAGTACCAAGCCCGCTTGGTAATCTCTAATCAAAGATCTCTCTCTCTCTCTCTCTCTCTCTCTCTCTCTCTCTCTCTCTCTCTCTCTCTCTCTCTCTCTCTCTCTCTCTCTCTCTCTCTCCCTCTCTCTCTCTCTCCTCCTCTCCTCTCTCTCTCTCTCTCTCTCTCTCTCTCTCTCTCTCTCTCTCTCTCTCTCTCTCTCTCTCTCTCTCTCTCTCTCTCTCTCTCGGCTGCTACGCGTTAGCCGGTGTGTTGATCGAGCATGGGCGAATACTGTGGAGGGACTTCGTACGTAGATGTACATAAATTGCGCACAAATTTTTCATTGTCTTCATATCGAGTACTATTAATACACAATTTGCAACCCCGATTCAGCGGAGTCTCGCCTATTGACTTCATCAATCACAACGTCAACATCATCCTCATCATCATCACAATCTTCATCTGTTCAATGCGGGACGACGGCCACTTCCGTGTTCCTTCAGTCATTGCTGCCATGCGATGTCGTTTTTCGTTCTCTTCCTCCGAATGTTCCGATTTTGTCCCTACATCGAGTTACTGGTGTTCCTCTACTTATAAACCCGTCTCTCGGTAGCCTTACAGCCTTCAGCGTCAGCTCATTACAACCTCACGATGTTGTTTCAACTTCCCCTTGAGATTACATCGTTTTTCTACAGTCGAGTCTGTAGACTCTTCGCTGACGAAATTTGCGCGCAAGTCCACCGAAATTCACCACCCCATTTTTAGCTGATGACAGAGAATGGCGCTCGCTAAGGATGCAACAGATTTCTTTGAGCGCATGTGCGTTACCTTGCCTGTATCGTTACTGCCTTCGCAAAGGTACAGGGTATTAAGAGCATGGCCATATGGCCAGGCTCAAGATGGGGACTTTCGAGTGGCCGGCCCCCCAGCGATAACGCAACCTGTATCCTCTTTCGAACTTCCCTTTCACATTCACTCGTACCGTTCCGCTGAGCGACGCCCTTTAGCCGCGCAGGCTTCTACGACCGGAAGGCCAGGTGCGGGTGAAGTTAAGGATGGGAGAAAAATCAATAACTGAAGAATAATAAAAACACAGCTACCCGCGCAGGGACGCGAACGACACTTGTTTGCATACGTGAGAGCTCTCTGGGACGTCGTTTTAGAGCGCAGCCCTTTGGCGGCCGTCTCTGGGCTGAGCCGCGTTGTCGGCGTAACCGAGTGAACGATGGCAAGACCACCGAGTGAAAGAAAAAGCGAACGATGAACGAAAGCAAAGGAGGAATGTGTCGTGAAATTGGGAGGGGAGGGCGGCAGCGCTCTCCGAAAGCATGCGGTGGGGGAAGGGAGGGGGCAGTATACTGTGTCAGCACGAGGCGCTCGACGGCGCGACGCTTGGCGAAAACGTGAGGGGGGCGTGCGCGTGACCATGATTTGTGTCCGACGCAGTTCTGGTCCCTTCCTGAGACGCATTTCGCGCCGCCGACGCGAGGCTCATCATCGCTGCCTTCGAGAGAACCCACGAATCAGTGCTGCCTCAGCGTACTGCTACTGCGCCCAAATACCGCATTAGGGAGTATCGTCATCGCCAACCAATTTTTTTAACCTCCAGTAAATGTGTCATATGTAAGCAAAGGTTGACATCCATTGAGATGCGTATAGCACGAACTAAGCAAGTGCTCGCTTAATTTCCTCCACATTGCCCAAATCAAATAAATGAAATAGCGCATTCGATTTTACGCCTTCTCTTTCGCAGAATTCGATTGTTTTTCGCGCAACAATGTCATTATATGGTTGCCAACACTGTTAATTGACTGTAAGCTTGTAATGAAAAGTGCCGGTGTTAAATATATGGAGTCATTGACCACCGTCAGGCGGCATTTATAGAGACAGCCTCACCTCCGGTGGACCACGCCTAAAAAAACTTAATTTAATTTGATTTAAACGAATTGCACTGGTGAAAACGTGAGCGTGGGTGGAAATACAGTCACTGTAAACGCCTTTTTGCTTGTGCGAAAGAGAACGCGGGTTCGATTTTCACCGATGGCGGCTGTTTTAGCGACATAAGCGAGAAACAACAATATGCCAGCGCTGCCGTACGATGGAGACGCGCGTGAATTGAGACACCCTACTAAAGCGTTTATAGAACCACGTTGTCCTACTCCACCAGCGTTCCAAGCAGAACGTGGGTACCATCTAGTAGAACCTTTCGTTGCTATTGCCGTTTCATTTGTTAAATGCTGCCAGGAAGTAGCGCTGGCAACAACAGGCGACGGTTTCTGCCGTTGATGTAGCATTTCTTTTCCTATCGCAAAAAGCAAGCATCCTAATTTTTTTAATAAAGGAACATTGCAAACATCACGCCTGTGTTGATTTTCTGCCTTATGTTTGCGTAATGTCTTGTTCATGTTAAACAATGTTGACAAGTATAAATATTGACACCGGACTTGGACGCTTAGATTTTGGTGTGGGTATATAATACTATTGCGCAGCTTCCGCTTCGCTTTGGCCGGGTGGCCGAATCGAGTCACAGATCCTTGTTTCCCTTGCATGTTAATCGTTCGGTTGTAAGCAACATCAAATTGTTTGTAGGTTAATCTTTTGTCTGCAATCAATTTGAAACTGTTTGTGTGTTTCTGTAAGTATCTGTAACTGGCAGCCTTCTGTGTTAGTTTTGTAGCAACAGACGCTGCACTTTATTTATTTATTTTATTTATTTAAGGAAATACTGCAGGCCATGTAGGCCCAAGCAGGAGGGGCATGATGTGGTAACAATATCAACCAAATACAAACAGTAAACAGCAAAGAGCAGAAACAAGAACTGAAGTACAAAACAGTGAACGCTAGAGGCAACTACAAAGGCACAACTAAACAGTTGCCTCGAATTAACCAAGAGAGTTTAGACAATTTTCGGGCGTATTATTCCAATCATTAATTGTGCGGGGAAAAAAGGAAAATTTAAACAGATTGGTGGAGGCGAACATTGGGGTTAAGGACAGAGAATGGGAATGACGAGTACGGCGAGTAGCAAGGGGTTTCAAGAAAGAACTACAGTCCAAAGCAAGTCTGCGGTGATAAAGTGAATACAATAATTTAAGGCGGAGAAACTGTCTTCTGGACTGCAAGGTTGGAATTCCGTTGTCACGCATGAGCTCGGAAACAGAATCTGTGCGGTGAAATTTTGAATAAACAAACCGAATAGCTCTCCTTTGGATCTTTTCTAATAAGTGAATATTCTTTGATGTATGAGGGTCCCAAACAGCGCAAGAATATTCTAGTTTAGGTCTAATTAGCGTTGTGTATGCAAGTAGTTTAACATTAGTTGGAGCGTCTCGAAGCTTATGGCGAAGTAAACATAATTTACGAAAGGAAGAGGAAGAAACGTTAGTAACATGCGAGTTCCAGCTTAAATTATTTGTTAAAGTTATGCCCAAATATTTATATTCCTGAACTTGGTTTAAGGGATTTCCTGCAAGAGAATACGAAAATTGGTGAGGATTCCGTTTATTGGTGATGCGGAGGGAGACGGTTTTATCCGGTTTTAATTGTTTTAATACGGTTTTAATTGTTTATTGGATTCTGTTTATTGGTGATGCGGAGGGAGACGGTTTTATCCGGTTTTAATTGTTTTAATACGGTTTTAATTGTTTATTGGATTCCGTTTATTGGTGATGCGGAGGGAGACGGTTTTATCCGGTTTTAATTGTTTTAATACGGTTCTAATTATTTCTGGTTTTTACGATGTATCATTCATACCAGGATTTCTTTACAATAAATTTATCCTTTCAAGACAGACGGACAGACCGACCAAATTTCTGCGTTTAAGTAACCCAAGAGAGACTATCGTCTTTAAAAAATTCGAATTTTGCGTGCAAGGTTTGGCTGCGCCTTAAAGGTGGTCTAAGTTATCCCGAAACCCCACATCACGGCTCCACCACGGCCGCTCGATGGAAACTAGTTTCCATCGAGCGGCCGTGGCTCTACCGGCTGATAGGCTTGGTGCTCCTCGGGTGGCTTTAACTTGAAATTTGAATTGACATTCTTGCCAATGCAATTAACCGAACAATCGCTTCAGAAAAGTGACTTCAGTGCTTTTATTTTTCAAACTGAGCATTTTTAGTTTGCCTGAAGAGCTGCCCGACGTCCTTAAGATTCGTTAAATGAAGCATCCATGAACATTTTCCATAAATTGCTTTCGCGTTGCCGTCACCATTTTGCTTGTATACAGACAATGTTCAATCTTTGAGGTCGTAATCTCTCCCCCCGAATGGGCAAAAAGTAGCGCCAACTGGGCACAATAATGCTGAAAAATCTTTCCGTCGTAACTTTCTTTCAAAGGCTTGCAGAATCTTATCTCATTTAAGGCGCGCCTATACGGCGCGCCCTCGTCCGAACGAAGCAACGCAGCAAAGGGGAAAATTTTTTCTGTAGAATGCTGACGTCAGATTCGCTTACGAATATAATCTACACCGCGCTAATTGTTCCCACGTGAATACTAGCGCTATAAAAAAGAAACATAAAACAGGATTTCATTATAGGTTTCATGAATTCCACGGTGTCTCCGCCCGTTTCGCAATTTCTCGCCCATCGCGTAGGCAAGAAAGACATCACCAGGCCAGGAAAGATAGACGGCAGCCCACCAGATAGCCATAAGAGTGATACGGGGCAGAGCATACAATGGCGGGTGCTTTTCGGACACGATATGCGCGGGATGTAATCCACATTTGAAGCAATTCACGATTGCGCAACAACTTCCCGCGAGCCCCTGCGTTTCGCAATGCTAACTCAACGCACTCGAGCAGTCACGGTACGAATCGAGCCTTGAAATGCGCCGAGAACTTTCTGCCCACAGCAGCACATGCCTCGCTACCTTTTTGTTCAGCTTTTCATACATACCTTTCTATTTTCATGATCATTGTTACGATTATCGGTTTCACGTGCGCTGAGAAATGGAGCAGGCCACTTCGAAATGTTCCGAAGATTATCATCTTTTTTTTTTTCAGTTGCGATAAAAAAAAATCTCTTACGAGATCTGCCGTCACCGCGAGTAAACAGGCACTTAGAAGAGCACTTTGGTTGAAGCGTAAGTGCATAGAATGCGTACCATGCGCGAACTCCATTGCGCCTCGAGAAACAGACGACTGTAACCGAACGAGGAACTCTTGATTTTCAAATTTGTCGCGGGTTCGATTCCCGGCTACGGCGACCGCTTTTCTGATGGATGCGAAAAGCAGCAACGCCCGTGTGTACGAGATTTCGGCGCACGTCAAAGATCCCCAGGTGGTCAAAGTTAAACCGGAGCCCTCCACTACGGCGCACCTCATCGCCTGCGTTGCGTCGGCGCGTTAAACCCTACAATCAATCAATCAATTTTCAAATTTGGCGGGTTTTACACGCGGAAGCTGCACCTGGGCCACCGGGTGCGCCATAGTGGAAGGCTGCGAATTAACTTGGACCACTATGGAATTTTTAACGTGCGCCGAAAATGCCGACACACGGGCGTTCGCGTTTTTCGCCTCTGCGGCCGAGATCGGACTCCCCGCCCTTGGGCTCATCAGCGCAACGCATTAACCCCTAAGCCCCGCGGCGGGGTGAAACATTCGTTATTTAACAAGGGTCCCATTCCACCGTATCACATGGTCGTTTTATTTAAGCGTAAGGTATTCGTTTTTCGCCGCGTGTAAGCTAGGTTCGAGCTCAATGTCAAGCACGAAATAAGCCCCCCCAACCAAGCGAACAACCTAAGTTCATGAAGTTTAACTTGTCATGCAAATTCATTCTTGACTAATAAAATCCTCCAGCATTTAAGCTTTTAAATTTTTTTTTCATACAGACTGCCAGTGAGTTTGTGTATGCGAGTTAAAATTTCACTCGTCAGCGAGATTGCGTTCGCGTGCTCGAAAGATTGAAAGCAGTGTCCTGCAAGTCAACGAAAACCAGCGTCAGCATTTGTTCCTTACAGGTTGTTCCGGTTTCGCATTCGAAAACGCCGGTCACCCGGTAATCATACGAAGCCTCGCTGAACGGAAATGACGTAAGCTGCCCGTAATGAAGACGCAGTGCAATTTAGGCACATGCTAACCTTTCTGTCTGCTTTTTAGTGTTGAAAGGTGAAATTCTGCGCTCGTTTGTGGCCTCTTTGAGCTCCGATAAAGGTTTATCTCTCTTTTTGGAATGACCATCTACTAGAGGGCGTCATTAAAACATCGCTTGTTTGAATTTTTCCTCGCCGTATCGGGTCACGCGAAGGACTCTGCCCTTATCTTGCAGCGTTCGCGTGCGACCATAATCTCGCGGTACTCCAGACGTTTTAATGCGTACGCAATATTTCCCGAGTACATCAACGCGAAAGGTGCAACGCCTTGCAGCTGCACAAAAAATGCGTACTTGGCGAAGACAAGACATTTGATAGTTATAATAGGGTCAAGGTAGATCCTTGCGAGAAAAAAATGAAAAATATATATATAACGGAACCGAACTAAATGTAGCCAAATTTGGCTACTAATAGCTAACACTGGCACTCTGGCTATTTCAGGGCACCTTATTGTCCGCAACAAAAAGCTAAACAAAAAAATACATATAAAGTGCATTGAAAAACTGGAAATGAACTAAGAACCCTCCTGAAAGGTTCCGTATATACTGAATTATGGGAGTACGGAGTACTTTCCTAGAATGGCACAAAGCCGCAACAAAGCTAGGAATATTTTTGAGAAATATATGAAAAGAAAATACTGCATACTTGTCGAAAAATATGACACCGATTTTATGTCATTAAGTTCACTAGAGCCGCGAAATTATTGTCCGTATGAATTCCGTATATACGGAGTATACGGAAAACATACGGAGCGTGATTTTCCTTATTATTGAAGATAAAAACACGAAAACTGTGCCAAACATTCTTATTGTGCGAACTCATATGAATCCGTTCTTTATAAAAATATTACTTACTTTACTTAACTGTGGGGGCCTCATACTCCGTATGAACTCCGTATTCCCAGAATTCCGTATATACGGAACGTTTCAGTAGAGAAAATCTAGCCCAAAACCTTCTGCAATTAACTTAAAATATATAGAAAATAAACAAATGACAACAACATCACAAAATCCCAAAGGTTTATCGAGCCAAGCACGCCGGCAGGACTAACTAAAACAGAAAAAGGAAACGGGAAAGACAGTGGCGGGGTTGATGTGTTCCTTCAATTCCACCAAGGAAACGTAAGGCGGGTAAAACGGAGATGCGGTCTAAGAATGCTAGCTTACGCATTAGTTAATAATTTTCAAAATTTCTGTAGTTCTCCTGCAATAAATTATCCCTTCGCTAAAGCATACTTGCAGAATTTCCGTTAATTTCGTATACACGGTAATAAAAGCATCTTCGAGGCCTTCAGACTGGGAAATGTAATATCATGTAATATCAAGCAGCTCTGCCTCGCCAAACAATGATGTCCATTTACAGACAGTCACTGAACTTGTAATTTCTGCGTTTCCCCGTTCTTTTTTTTTTTTTTTTTACACCGCCAATGTTAGGTTGCAACCTGGAATGACCAAGCACGAGGAAACAGTTCTCCACCGTATGCGGTTGAATTTCGCCTACACGCAATACTGCCGCTTTAAGCTTAACCAATCCACTTCGCCACTGTGTCCACAGTGCGGCGGGCGCGAAGTCCTGCAACGACTCGCCTATGATTGTGCGCGATTTGGTACACCAGGAGCATTCTCCACAGCGTCGCTGGGCCGGCCTGTCTCAGTACAAGGGACCACAACTGAGGGCCCTATTAGGTCCTTGAAATCCTTTCAAGAGTGCCTGTCGCGCTACAAAGGCCTTATTGGCGTACCTTAAGGACTCAAGTCTTGATCTGACCATGTAAATAGTTTAAAGCATATGTGCACCTCATCATCATTACAATCATTATCGCCACCGCATTCATCTGGCGTAGCAAGCCAGGCAACCTAGCTCGGCGGACACCACCACCTCCATTAGAGATTCTCTCTCTCTCTCTCTCTCTCTCTCTCTCTCTCTCTCTCTCTCTCTCTCTCTCTCTCTCTCTCTCTCTCTCTCTCTCTCTCTCTCTCTCTCTCTGCGAGTGCGTGTGTGTGTCTGTCTGTCTGGCACGACATCAAACCACTAATGTCGGACAATTTCTCAGACACTATGCCACAACAACGGAAGACACCTTTCTGCGCCTGCGCGTAAACTGCTGAGCGCCGTTAGAAGGCTTTTCAGCGCAGGTCATGTGCTACGAACTTCCCTTAACACATGGTCCACGTTCAGGAGAAAAAACTATTCACGTCTCCGCTTTCATGTAACGAACATCTGTGCTACAAAGAGTGTCTCATATTAGAAGGGCCCCGCATTCATTTAGAGTGACTAGAGCTTATCAAGAAGCGCCAAACAGAATCATCCTGTCTATATTCATGTACTCGTCTTAAAAACAATAAACCTGCGTTATAACGAAGTTCCTCGGGACAGAGAAGTGACTTCGTAATAAGCGATATCTCGTTAAAGGCGGCAATGACAGCTTGTTATCAGTGCAAAGCGGTGGGCACCAAAAGCCCCTTCGGGCAAAGCGACTTCGTTATATAACGGCGTTTTACTGCATATAGTCAGGCACACCGTACCAAGGCAGTCTTCAACTATGTCTGGTAACTCAAGTGACCCACAGAGCAGCATTAACCACACATGTGAATGAGTTGATTTGGGTCGGGTCAAGTCGAGTCGAATCGAATCGATTCGTACTGCGTACCCGCCGCGGTTGCTCAGTGGTTAAGGCGTTGCGCTGCTGAGCACGAGGACGCGGGTTCGATTCCCGGCCACGGCGACCGTTTTTCTGATGGAGGCGAAAAGCAGAAACGCCCGTGTGTACGAGATTTTGGCGCACGTTAAAGATCCCCAGGTGGTCAGAATTAATCCGGAGCCCTCCACTGCGGCGCGCCTCATCGCCCGCGTTGCGTCGGCGCGTTAAACCTTACAATCAATCAATCAATCAACTCAAGTGACCTAACCACGCACGTGAATGAGTTGATTTTGGTCGGGTCAAGTCGAGTCGAATCGAATCGAGTCGCATTGCGTTGCACTGCGTCGCTTTGGTCAGGTGTAAGAATATAAACGAAGAGCAACCCGCTGAATCGTAATAGTCGAACTGGCAGGTAGACACGTGACCTAGGTCGTGGAGGGAAATGATTGTAAAGGAACGGGTAAACTCACGTGCCTTAGGCACCACAGATTAGTCTGAAGAGGCGTACACACACACTTAGTGAGCTAATTAGCCCTGGAAAATGGCCGATGTACTCGTTCGTGCCCACACACACACACACACAAAAAGAAGATACAAGTGCCGGCGAAGGAGGGAAGAAGAACAGGGCGAGTGGAATCTGGGCCGGAGATGAAACACAAACAGCGGAGAAGATAGGCCACACCTCGCTAACGACGGCGCGATAACCACACGAGTGGCGTCCCTATCTTGACGAAAACTTTCACTCGCAAAACCCGGCAGGAGCGAGCAAGCTGGCAGCTCCCGATTCGGCCGACGTCGTTCAAAAAGCTCTCAGCGGCACGCCTCAGCGCAATTTTTGCCACCGTGTTCAAGCCGCAGGATCAGCTGTTGCCCGTCTGCATTTCGTCACACGTGACGTCACGTTCTTGCGTTAAGTGGACGCGAAAAATTCAAATTGGGGTTTGCTTACTCCAAAGCTGCACGCTCGACAATGAGGGGCGCCTTAGAAGGGGACTGTACTGAACTTAGACCACCCGGGGACCTTTATCAGTTTCACAGGCGCCAAAGTCTCGTCGTATACTGGTGTCTTGTTTTCTACCCTCTGCAAAACAACAACAAGCAACAACAACAACAAAAAAGGAAACCCACCGGGAATCGAACCCAGGTTCCCATGCTAACTAGATCAATGCTTTCGCCACTTTATGAGCCACTGTGGCGGCTCCGTCGGGACAATTTAGATTCACGAAAAGCTTTAAAGAGAATGGAAAAGGTTCTCCAAAAGACCTTCAGGGCGTTCCAGGCCGCGAGCTCCCACTTTATAGCCTCACTTCCACCATTTGACCTAGAATCCCAACCGCAAACAAAAGCGCTTCGTCTCATTTGTTTGTTTTCGTTTCCAGTGCCAGAGTTAGTTTGCGCTTCCCGCCAATTACAAATAAAAGCTCGCGCGATCTTCCTGTATTTGCATTAAAAAAAAAAAAAAACTAAAATGTGCTTACGACGAGGTTGAAGTTGCTTTCACAGCAAATATTACCTGATTTCGTCACATACCAATTTCGTCACATGGCAACTAATGCCCCATGCCGGTCGAACTGATGCAGTCCTCATGTAGTTCAAATTTTCCCGCCCGAACTCATTTCCGGAAGCGATGATAGCCCTTTATCAGTCTAAACATTTATTTGAAGACAGGAAACCCGTATACGTTATCATTATGCGGGATACCGGAAGGGGCGCGAAAGATAAATGTGAGATCGTATCGAGTATAGGAGGTTGGGCTACTGTACGTTTCTTTCAGCTTTAGCGGTGCTGTGAGTTTCTGTCAACAAGTACTGAACGCCCGCGGCACACATTTGGTGGTCACCCCGTTTCTCTGAGCATTCCCCCTTTTTTTTTCAAAACGTGTTAACTGAATTTAGAAAAAAAAAGTTATAAAGGCGTTAAAAAACAAAAATACGCGTCAACGGCGAGGTGCATGCAAATACAATTCAGTCATAAAATGCGCCATATATATTAGAACGATCAGGCGATTGTGGCTTTCCGGCTGGGTCGAACGAGAAGTACGAATAAAGAAAAGGTTGAGATAGCTAATCCGGGGCGATAAAAATTGGAGGAGGGGGAGGAGGAGCAGGAGGACAAAAAAGGAAACGAGGCCGACAGGCATTGCGTTTCGTTTCTCGCGTGCGTGACACAAAAGCTGCTAATCAAGCCTGTTTTTTTTTTTCCAAATTCAACAGACCCCGATTATGTCCCACTTACCCTACCCCCCATTGTTCCTTGCTACGCTTTGTTGAGCCGCGTGCAACACCTGGCTTTGACGTTACCTTGAGGCGACGTCCTGTTTGAATATTCTGTTCACATGACGATTCGTTTCGACTGATTCGCAAGGCAGCGTCGACGGCCGTCGGAACGAGCGATTTTTTCGCGCGTTAGAGTAATTCTTGCTATCCCGTTCCACGAAGCAATCCACATTTCCATTTGTGATGTTCCGTGTTGTTGATTATGAGGTTTACCCGCCGCGGTGGCTCAGTGGCTGTTTGTCACCTTCTTCTTCTTGTGTTTTGTCTAAATTTGCACTGTTCCCCTTTTGTAATCATGCACCAACTCGACCAACCCTTTAACCCTGGTCAGTGGCTCAGGCGTTGCGCTGCTGAGCACGAGGTCTCGGGTTCGATTCCCGGCCGCGGCGGCCGCTTTTTTTAATAGCTGCGAATAGCGAGAACTCCGTGTGTTCGAGATTTCGGCGCACGTTAAAGATCCCCAGGTGGTCAAAATTAATCCGGAGCCCTCCACTACGGCGCGCCTCATCGCCTGCGTTGCGTCGGCGCGTTAAGCCCTACAAGCAATCCCTTATGAGATTTAACGCGCCGATGCTACACACGCGATGAGGCGCGACGTAGTGGAGAACTCCGGAATAATTTAGCCCACCTGGGTATCTGTAACGTGCGCCGAAATCTCGAACACACTGGAGTTCTCGCTATTCGCTCCTATTAAACAAGCGGCCGCCGCTGCCGGGAATCGAACCCGCCTCCTTGGGCTCAGCAGTAATTTGTGACGTTCCAGCTCCACCGATAATATCTTCGTACGCGTGTGGGTGAGTGACGAAATTACTCAAACGCAACGTAATCATTTCCCTTCTCAGAGCAAGCAGTTGTAGCTGCAGACGGAACCTTGTAGGTGCAAACTCCAGGAATATATTGTAGCGGGAGCTACACTGACCGAGGTTGAGCAGTTTCGCGTGGCTCCTGGAGAGCTGTGCTGCGCATGCGCGGGGAGCAGTGACGTCAAACGGCGCACAGAACCTTGCTCGCTGCCCGGTGTCTCTGACACAACCCGCGCGCCCAGCGTCTTCGCCGACCTCCGTTCCGCACGTGGCGGCCCGGTCCACTTGGTGATCATGCGAGGGGAAGCCGGGTGTGCAACCGACGGCTCGTGCGTCGCAGCAACACCGGCGTGCGCCTGTGGAGCCAGCTTGGCTGTGGGGCGATTGGTGACGCTGTGCCGGAGCCGCTTGATAAACATACACGTGCCACATAATGAGTATACCGAGTGTGTGTCATTGAAGCAGCAGTGAGAATGATAGTCAAGCCAATCCTAAGCAACCAGGAAAGCTAAGAATAACCAGGTGAACCTTAGCTCACGCTACGTACATCCTGGCGCAGCCGAGCTAAGTTACAACTAATTTTTTTCCTTCTCATCATGTACAGTGTTGGTGGAAAGTTTCCAGGCCAGTACGCTCGTCACTTCTCGGGGAAGATTCCCACGCAACCTGTCCATAATCCTTTGTATGTGCTCTACATTTTGTCAGTGACAATGAGTAAATGGTTCAGCCAGCTTTGGAGTAAAATATGATTCAGTGGCGGTTAATGTTCAGGCTCTCGCTTTAAATTATTCGGTGTAGAGCTGCGGTGGCTACAGGAGACAAGAGCGGGAGTATAGCGGGAACAGTAACTCGGTGGAGAGATAAAACTAAAATTTGGAGCCAAAGGTTCAACTGAGGGGTCGCGAGACAGGAAGGGTTGTGAGGAACATGGAAGAGGCCGTCGTCCTGCAGAGGACACAGACCGGACAGCAGATTATTATTATTATTATTATTAGTAGTAGTAGTAGTAGTAGTAGTAGTTTTGTAGTTTTCCTATTGTTTTTTTGCTCCCGGGCCTTTCGTTTCGTACTGACTGTTTAATTGTCAACTTCTCATGTATTTCAGTGCTGCCTTTTTCGCTCTAAGTGTACCAGCACCAAAGCTGCGGATGTTCCTGGGCACTTTCATCCGTATTTGTTTATTAATTTTTCAATGCCCACCAACAGCACTAGACCTTCTAGGGTGGTGCACTCTAAAAGTACAAAAGACAGATAAAACGAACAATGAAATATCGTTACTAGCTGCGCAGTACATTGATTGATTGATTGATTGATTGATTGATTGATTGATAGCCGCAGTCACCGGATCAAGACAACTTTTGACCAAAACTTTATATCTATAGCATGTGATTTCCGGCCAGTTCTGCCAGTTATATATATATATATATATATATATATATATATATATATATATATATATATATATATATATATATATATATATATATATATATATATATATATATATATATATATATATATATATATATATATATATATATATATATATATATATATATATATATATAATATATATATATAACGGTGTGCTTACCGGGCTTGCCTCGTGTCTACAAACCTCCGTATGAAAGAGTGCTGATTTTACCTGCCGTCGATCGTTAATGGGCTTTAACCAACGTGGGGAAGTGTGGCATAGTAGGTTCGCATTTTCACAAGGCCGTCACTCAAAAGCGTCTCAATGGAGGCAGAACACGACCTCGTGAATCTCGAAAACGCCAAGAGCAGGCAACGTCACAAGCTTTCAGCAAATAACCGTTAGGCAGAGGTGCGCTCGGGCGACTGCCAAGTTTCTTTTTTTCTTTCCAAGGCTACGTCTGTTTGGTCGGAGATGTTTTGACCGCAGGTTCAGTGGCGAGGGAAGACATCCAAGTGCTACAGCTATTCCTGTTCTCTCTCCACTTAGTTCCCTTCCCCCTTCCTCCTTCCCCCGTGGGTTCCGAGCATGAAGAAGCTCTGCCTCTTAGAGTGTTATTTTGGCGAACAAAAATGTGCGCCGTTGCCCCTAGGAGATTCGAGCCCCTGCTAACCTTGGTTCACGTACTTATTAAACCTTGGCGATAAGGTTTGGAGCGCCGTGTAGATAAGGCGGCGTCAACGGGACTGTTCCGCCGTGGAGTCGTGCCCGCAAAGGGAAAGGCGGTTTCAAGCGGTGCGGGAAAAACCACCCTCTAAAGTGGCGTTCTGGTCCTCTTAAACAGCTCCGATTCGACCTGCGCTAAAATAGAGAAAAAACATGTCCGCCGGGTGGCATGTTTTCCTCCACTTCCTTTCTATCTTTAGAATAGAACTTAGAATAGAAATTTATTGTTGTTGTCACATAATGGTGCAATCGACCTGCGCTAAAATGGAGAAAAACATGTCCGCCGGGTGGCATGTTTTCCTCCCCTTCCTTTCTATCTGTAGAATAGAACTTAGAATAGAACTTTATTGTTGTTGTCACAGAATGGTACAACACTAGAATATAGTCAATACATAAAGGGGGTCCCAGAGTAATAAACTGCAGGAGACCCTACATATATCTATATAGCTATATCTCTTTCAGGATTAACGACCTCCAACATTTCCCCCTTTGCCTTCCTTGGCGTTCTCAACTGCCTACCCTTATCTTTTGTCTCTCTCTCTCTCTCTCTCTCTCTCTCTCTCTATATATATATATATATATATATATATATATATATATATATATATATATATATATATATATATACAGTGAATCAGAATGGGAAATGAGGGGCTCGCTGAAATAATACAGAAATAAGGATTGGCAGCCAAGTCGGCGGGCATCCCACCCGGCGGGCATTTTTTCTCCCTTTGCTTTACTGAAGTTTACTGACATTTCAGGAGAGTCCTCTCCCTGAAACGTCAGTAAACTTATTTTTATTTTCTACGTCTTACTCGTTTGTCTCTGTCTCTACTAACCTTATTTTTTTTCGCGCTCTGTGTGAGTTTTTATCTTTTCAGTCTATATATATATATATATATATATATATATATATATATATATATATATATATATATATATATATATAATATATATATATATATATTATATATATATATATATATATATATATATATATATATATATATAATATATATATATATATATATATATATATATATAACAGTTTAACCCCGACTTAATATAAAAAACAATCGGGAACACGCAACAGCAGCGCCCGTGGGGACGGCACCAATCGTCAGTGATGTACGGCCCATTGTTGTGCGTTTGTTGTTGGCCCACTCGACGCATCACTCGCTGCTATCTTGAAGTGGCCTCGTGCCCTTGGGCGAGATCGACTCGTGCGAAAATGTTTCGCCAAACAAGACGGCCAGGTATTCTGCCAAGAATGACAGCACTCGAATGACAGCACTTTTGTAGTAACAGTACATTTTGGGTAATGTAATAGCAATAATAGTGGAGTATATCCGGGTGAGTGAGTTATACTAAGCGTGAAATTTAATTTGGTGTACTCAGTTAAGGCGCGGATTTGCGTAAATCGGCACGGCTCCACTACGTAAGCGCAGTTAGGTTCCTGTCCTACGCAGCTTTGCTCTATAGCGGCAGATCAGCGGGGCCAATTAGACAAAGAGAGAGTTATCAGCACGGTTACTTCGTGATCAAGGCTGTAGGCTACGGAGTAGAAGGCGCGAAATCCAAATTGGTTTGTACATTTTTTCGCGCGCTTCGAACAACCCGGGGTTGGTATGCACCGCCTCTACTGCAATGATTTTCGTAGAATAGGTCTCGCATCGATATTTTAAACCCAAAATCGGTATCCAGGATAATTACTCTAAAAAAAAGGTGCCGCTATTTCCGAGAAAGAGAAAATGGCCTCGTGGAGACGACCGTTGCTCGCAAGCCTCGCCACGCGCTCGTGGTAATTCCGAGCGCGCAAAAATTCTTCCGGAAACGGCCTGTTTACAAGCGATAAAAGGCGATCCGGAATGGCCCGGCGCGCATTTTTATCTGTGTGCACAGCAAGGAGAAATTCTAGCCGTCAAAAACACAACAGGATGAGAATAGAATGCCGCTAAGCTGCCTTCGGACGGCGCAAAAAGCGCCACATCTGACTTGGAGCCTTGGGACTTCACCGCCACCTATCTTTCTGCTCAGTCGTTAGAGAAAGCGGTCCCGTCTGTTGCGTGCTTGGGGCAGTTCCTCAGCATCACCCTGGTGAAAATTTCCATAACTCCGCTACGAAATCGTACAGGATAAATTAGATAGCGGATATTTATACCGGAACAGTAAGGCGATATACAGGTCTGGTATAAGTGCGTCACCGCACCTTTTAGAGTACTATATAAGTTATAAGAACAATCCAGAAAACCGAACCTCCTATGCGACACCTATGCGACAGTTCTCTGATCGTCAGTATATATATATATAGCGAATCAGAAAATGGGAAATGAGGGGCTCCGTGAAATAAGACAGAAAATAAGGGTTGGCGGTCAAGAAAACCTCGGAAAGCAAAGGGGAGGTTGTGGTGGGTCATAGAAACAGATGAAGAATTTTTTTAGTCGAAAAGAAAGTGGTGAAAAAATGCCCGCCGGGTGGGATCCGAACCCACGACCTCCTGAAGACTGGTATATATACATATAAATAAATATATATATATATATATATATAGCGAATCAGAATAGGAAATGAGGGGCTCGTTGAAAATAACACAGAAATAAGGGTTGGCAGTCGAGAAAACCTCGGAAAGCAAAGGGGAGGATGTGGTAGATCATTGAAACAGATTAAGAATTTGGAAAGAAAGAAAGAAAGTGAAGAAAAAATGCCCGCCTTTCCGAGGTTTTCTCGACTGCCAACCCTTATTTCTGTGTTATATATATATATATATATATATATATATATATATATATATATATATATATATATATATATATATATCAAGGTTGCAGTCGTCATTGCCAGTGCTATTCGGCTTTTTTCGAAATATATAATAGGGCCGAATGACGTGTGCTTGTCACGTTTCTTTGATTCATTGATAAATAAGCGAAAATATAAGTCGAGAAAAAATCCGCCGTTTTCCGGGAGCGGGACTCGAACCCACATCTCCGCATAACCGGTGCGGTGCGTTCGCCATTACGCTATCCCCACAGCGGCTTCTCTCTCGACTTTAAAGCGGGGGTTTATATTTACAAGAGCTCTGAGGCCGGTCAACTAGCGCCGCCCCTCGACTACCGCGGGAGACGTAGAACGTCTTCTTTTCCAGCGGCCGCCACGTAGAACGTCATTAAAACAGAATTGATATGATCACCACGACGCCGCTCGAGGACTTTCTGACCGAGCTGGTGACGACAACGGCGCTCATTCACTTCGCTCTTCGGGCAGGGATCGGCAGGGACATCACTAATCACTACCGGCCAGAGCGTGCCCGCTTCCCCCCGCTCATCCTACCGCCAATAAATGGCAATCCGTGGTTTGGCGACTTCTGCAAACGAGCTCGAATCCCAACCGTGCAGTCACTGTTACCCTGGGCAATATTCTGACATGTACCACCGGTGTAAGGACAGGGCAGACTCAGCACACATGTTGTGGGCCTGTCCACAGGCGACAACGTTAGTTCGCGACATCGCTAGAGTAGGGAAATGGGAGACCGTATTGCTCAGCCCCGACCCCCGCGGATTCAATTCTGGGCCATTCAGCTGACCGAAGAAGCTGCGAGAGCCCAAGGGCTCTTGTCGGACGTCTAGGGTTACATGGCTGTCATGAAATAAAGTTTTCCCACTCTCTGTCTTGAAACCCAGTTTCTTAAACCACATGTTTAGGTGTTAAATTATATTTTTCATAGGACGGAACTAAGTTTGCAGGAACTCATAACGTTTAAAACACACAATTACCTCTACTTTAGCAAGAGTAAACTGCGCATTAGCAAGAGTAAACTGTTCTCTCTCTCTCTCTCTCTCTCTCTCTCTCTCTCTCTCTCTCTCTCTCTCTCTCTCTCTCTCTCTCTCTCTCTCTCTCTCTCTCTCCTCTCTCTCTCTCTCTCTCTCTCTCTCTCTCCTCTCACGCACACTTTGGTATTGACAGTACCTCATGTATTTTGCTATAGTGCAAAAAAAAAAAACATTTTTGAAAAGGACGGTTACTCGGAAAAGTGGCATTTTAAGAGCACGAGAAGCAGAAGACGGGTCACTTAAGTTTTTTTTTTTTTTCTCTCAAAATATGTGTATAATTCCTATGATTCAACAAGCATGGTCATTTCCCTCCACCTCCTCTTTTCCACTGGAACTCCTCTGTCTGACAACAAACCGAGGTCCTAGAATGAATGGCACATATCGCTCTCGGCGTGCACCCACAATCAGTTCAAAGTGCCGCCATCTGTTAAGATGACTTTAATGAAATCTGCGGTAACGCTGATGTGGCGACGACGTCCTGCAGCGATCACGAAATAGGGTCATCATGCAACCGCGTTTTTTAGATGCGACTGCATCTCATTCACTCGCCTTGTCCCTCCATACGGCGTTGTTGTCCGTCCACACCCCTCCCCCATTCTCCTCGCCGCGCGAGCTGCGCTCTCCGCCGCTCACCCCCTCTCCTCTCCGATAGCGAACACTCTCTCGCGAGGGGCATTGGATTGGATTCGATTGGATTGGCTTGGCTTGGATTTGGATTGGATTAAAGTGGATTGTGTTGGATTGTGTTGCGTCATAGCCGCGCCACGTTGCGTCATAGCCGCGGCAGGGGGTTCACGGCACGTTTCACGCGATGGAGAATCAACCTAACGGAAACAACAACGGAACCCCCTATGCGTCGCAGCTACACAGGGGTTCCGCGAGGGGAGGTGGGAAAAATTTTATGGTCGTTTCTACCCATGTTGCCCGTATGCTCATCGCCACACCAATATCCATTAGAGTGGATTGGCGGGAGAAGAAAAAGTCGCAATCCAGGGGCGGTATTCTTGTGTTTTGTCCGTTTTGTGTCCGTTTCAAAGTGTCCGTTTTGAGCAAGCCCTGATTAGCTACAAGCGAACACCCGGATGTGACGCCATGCAATCACGGCGGAGCTATGAGCCGCGGCTTCTCGGAGCAGATGATTTGGAGCCCACGATTTTTCGCCGCATTGTTGTTGGTTCGCTGAAGGAAAAATGAACACATAAAGGACAGTTTAAAC
>NW_027526225.1:23207419-23236404 GCF_048455015.1 Haemaphysalis longicornis
CAAAAAAAGGAAACGGGAAAGACAGTGGCTGGGTTGATGTGTTCCTTCAATTCCACCAAGGAAACGTAAGGCGGGTAAAACGGAGATGCGGTCTAAGAATGCTAGCTTACGCATTAGTTAATAATTTTCAAAATTTCTGTAGTTCTCCTGCAATAAACTATCCCTTCGCTAAAGCATAGTTGCAGAATTTCCGTTAATTTCGTATACACCGTAATAAAAGCATCTTCGAGGCCTTCAGACTGGGAAATGTAATATCATGTAATATCATGCAGCTCTGCCTCGCCAAACAATGATGTCCATTTACAGACAGTCACTGAACTTGTAATTTCTGCGTTTCCCCGTTCTTTTTTTTTTTTTTTTTTACACCGCCAATGTTAGGTTGCAACCTGGAATGACCAAGCACGAGGAAACAGTTCTCCACCGTATGCGGTTGAATTTCGCCTACACGCAATACTGCCGCTTTAAGCTTAACCAATCCACTTCGCCACTGTGTCCACAGTGCGGCGGGCGCGAAGTCCTGCAACGACTCGCCTATGACCAGGAGCATTCTCCACAGCGTCGCTGGGCCGGCCTGTCTCAGTACAAGGGACCACAACTGAGGGCCCTATTAGGTCCTTGAAATCCTTTCAAGAGTGCCTGTCGCGCTACAAAGGCCTTATTGGCGTACCTTAAGGACTCAAGTCTTGATCTGACCATGTAAATAGTTTAAAGCATATGTGCACCTCATCATCATTACAATCATTATCGCCACCGCATTCATCTGGCGTAGCAAGCCAGGCAACCTAGCTCAGCGGACACCACCACCTCCATTAGAGATTCTCTCTCTCTCTCTCTCTCTCTCTCTCTCTCTCTCTCTCTCTCTCTCTCTCTCTCTCTCTCTCTCTCTCTCTCTCTCTCTCTCTCTGTGTGTGAGTGCGTGTGTGTGTCTGTCTGTCTGGCACGACATCAAACCACTAATGTCGGACAATTTCTCAGACACTATGCCACAACAATGGAAGACACCTTTCTGCGCCTGCGCGTAAACTGCTGAGCGCCGTTAGAAGGCTTTTCAGCGCAGGTCATGTGCTACGAACTTCCCTTAACACATGGTCCACGTTCAGGAGAAAAAACTATTCACGTCTCCGCTTTCATGTAACGAACATCTGTGCTACAAAGAGTGTCTCATATTAGAAGGGCCCCGCATTCATTTAGAGTGACTAGAGCTTATCAAGAAGCGCCAAACAGAATCATCCTGTCTATATTCATGTACTCGTCTTAAAAACAATAAACCTGCGTTATAACGAAGTTCCTCGGGACAGAGAAGTGACTTTGTAATAAGCGGTATTTCGTTAAAGGCGGCAATGACAGCTTGTTATCAGTGCAAAGCGGTGGGCACCAAAAGCCCCTTCGGGCAAAGCGACTTCGTTATATAACGGCGTTTTACTGCATATAGTCAGGCACACCGTACCAAGGCAGTCTTCAACTATGTCTGGTAACTCAAGTGACCCACAGAGCAGCATTAACCACACATGTGAATGAGTTGATTTGGGTCGGGTCAAGTCGAGTCGAATCAAATCGATTCGTACTGCGTACCCGCCGCGGTTGCTCAGTGGTTAAGGCGTTGCGCTGCTGAGCACGAGGACGCGGGTTCGATTCCCAGCCACGGCGACCGTTTTTCTGATGGAGGCGAAAAGCAGAAACGCCCGTGTGTACGAGATTTTGGCGCACGTTAAAGATCCCCAGGTGGTCAGAATTAATCCGGAGCCCTCCACTGCGGCGCGCCTCATCGCCCGCGTTGCGTCGGCGCGTTAAACCTTACAATCACTCAATCAATCAACTCAAGTGACCTAACCACGCACGTGAATGAGTTGATTTTGGTCGGGTCAAGTCGAGTCGAATCGAATGGAGTCGCATTGCGTTGCACTGCGTCGCTTTGGTCAGGTGTAAGAATATAAACGAAGAGCAACCCGCTGAATCGTAATAGTCGAACTGGCAGGTAGGCACGTGACCTAGGTCGTGGAGGGAAATGATTGTAAAGGAACGGGTAAACTCACGTGCCTTAGGCACCACAGATTAGTCTGAAGAGGCGTACACACACACTTAGTGAGCTAATTAGCCCTGGAAAATGGCCGATGTACTCGTTCGTGCCCACACACACACACACACACACACACAAAAAGAAGATACAAGTGCCGGCGAAGGAGGGAAGAAGAACAGGGCGAGTGGAATCTGGGCCGGAGATGAAACACAAACAGCGGAGAAGATAGGCCACACCTCGCTAACGACGGCGCGATAACCACACGAGTGGCGTCCCTATCTTGACGAAAACTTTCACTCGCAAAACCCGGCAGGAGCGAGCAAGCTGGCAGCTCCCGATTCGGCCGACGTCGTTCAAAAAGCTCTCAGCGGCACGCCTCAGCGCAATTTTTGCCACCGTGTTCAAGCCGCAGGATCAGCTGTTGCCCGTCTGCATTGCGTCACACGTGACGTCACGTTCTTGCGTTAAGTGGACGCGAAAAATTCAAATTGGGGTTTGCTTACTCCAAAGCTGCACGCTGGACAATGAGGGGCGCCTTAGAAGGGGACTGTACTGAACTTAGACCACCCGGGGACCTTTATCAGTTTCACAGGCGCCAAAGTCTCGTCGTATACTGGTGTCTTCTTTTCTACCCTCTGCAAAACAACAAGCAACAACAACAACAAAAAAGGAAAGCCACCGGGAATCGAACCAAGGTTCCCATGCTAACTAGATCAATGCTTTCGCCACTTTATGAGCCACTGTGGCGGCTCCGTCGGGACAATTTAGATTCACGAAAAGCTTTAAAGAGAATGGAAAAGGTTCTCCAAAAGACCTTCAGGGCGTTCCAGGCCGCGAGCTCCCACTTTATAGCCTCACTTCCACCATTTGACCTAGAATCCCAACCGCAAACAAAAGCGCTTCGTCTCATTTGTTTGTTTTCGTTTCCAGTCCCAGAGTTAGTTTGCGCTTCCCGCCAATTACAAATAAAAGCTCGCGCGATCTTCCTGTATTTGCATTACAAAAAAAAAACTAAAATGTGCTTACGACGAGGTTGAAGTTGCTTTCACAGCAAATATTACCTGATTTCGTCACATACCAATTTCGTCACATGGCAGCTAATGGCCCATGCCGGTCGAACTGATGCAGTCCTCATGTAGTTCAAATTTTCCCGCCCGAACTCATTTCCGGAAGCGATGATAGCCCTTTATCAGTCTAAACATTTATTTGAAGACAGGAAACCCGTATACGTTATCATTATGCGGGATACCGGAAGGGGCGCGAAAGATAAATGTGAGATCGTATCGAGTATAGGAGGTTGGGCTACTGTACGTTTCTTTCAGCTTTAGCGGTGCTGTGAGTTTCTGTCAACAAGTACTGAACGCCCGCGGCACACATTTGGTGGTCACCCCGTTTCTCTGAGCATTCCCCCTTTTTTTTTCAAAACGTGTTAACTGAATTTAGAAAAAAAAAAGTTATAAAGGCGTTAAAAACAAAAATACGCGTCAACGGCGAGGTGCATGCAAATACAATTCAGTCATAAAATGCACCATATATATTAGAACGATCGGGCGATTGTGGCTTTCCGGCTGGGTCGAACGAGAAGTACGAATAAAGAAAAGGTTGAGATAGCTAATCCGGGGCGATAAAAATTGGAGGAGGGGGAGGAGGAGCAGGAGGACAAAAAAGGAAACGAGGCCGACAGGCATTGCGTTTCGTTTCTCGCGTGCGTGACACAAAAGCTGCTAATCAAGCCTGTTTTTTTTCCAAATTCAACAGACCCCGATTATGTCCCACTTACCCTACCCCCCATTGTTCCTTGCTACGCTTTGTTGAGCCGCGTGCAACACCTGGCTTTGACGTTACCTTGAGGCGACATCCTGTTTGAATATTCTGTTCACATGACGATTCGTTTCGACTGATTCGCAAGGCAGCGTCAACGGCCGTCGGAACGAGCGATTTTTTCGCGCGTTAGAGTAATTCTTGCTATCCCGTTCCACGAAGCAATCCAAATTTCCATTTGTGATGTTCCGTGTTGTTGATTATGAGGTTTACCCGCCGCGGTGGCTCAGTGGCTGTTTGTCACCTTCTTCTTCTTGTGTTTTGTCTAAATTTGCACTGTTCCCCTTTTGTAATCATGCACCAACTCGACCAACCCTTTAACCCTGGTCAGTGGCTCAGGCGTTGCGCTGCTGAGCACGAGGTCTCGGGTTCGATTCCCGGCCGCGGCGGCCGCTTTTTTTAATAGCTGCGAATAGCGAGAACTCCGTGTGTTCGAGATTTCGGCGCACGTTAAAGATCCCCAGGTGGTCAAAATTAATCCGGAGCCCTCCACTACGGCGCGCCTCATCGCCTGCGTTGCGTCGGCGCGTTAAGCCCTACAAGCAATCCCTTATGAGATTTAACGCGCCGATGCTACACACGCGATGAGGCGCGACGTAGTGGAGAACTCCGGATTAATTTAGCCCACCTGGGTATCTGTAACGTGCGCCGAAATCTCGAACACACTGGAGTTCTCGCTATTCGCTCCTATTAAAGAAGCGGCCGCCGCTGCCGGGAATCGAACCCGCCTCCTTGGGCTCAGCAGTAATTTGTGACGTTCCAGCTCCACCGATAATATCTTCGTACGCGTGTGGGTGAGTGACGAAATTACTCAAACGCCACGTAGTCATTTCCCTTCTCAGAGCAAGCAGTTGTAGCTGCAGACGGAACCTTGTAGGTGCAAACTCCAGGAATATATTGTAGCGTGAGCTACACTGACCGAGGTTGAGCAGTTTCGCGTGGCTCCTGGAGAGCTGTGCTGCGTATGCGCGGGGAGCAGTGACGTCACACGGCGCACAGAACCTTCCTCGCTGCCCGGTGTCTCTGACACAACCCGCGCGCCCAGCGTCTTCGCCGACCTCCGTTCCGCACGTGGCGGCCCGGTCCACTTGGTGATCATGCGAGGGGAAGCCGGGTGTGCAACCGACGGCTCGTGCGTCGCAGCAACACCGGCGTGCGCCTGTGGAGCCAGCTTGGCTGTGGGGCGATTGGTGACGCTGTGCCGGAGCCGCTTGATAAACATACACGTGCCACATAATGAGTATACCGAGTGTGTGTCATTGAAGCAGCAGTGAGAATGATAGTCAAGCTAATCCTAGGCAACCAGGAAAGCTAAGAATAACCAGGTGAACCTTAGCTCACGCTACGTACATCCTGGCGCAGCCGAGCTAAGTTACAACTAATTTTTTTCCTTCTCATCATGTACAGTGTTGGTGGAAAGTTTCCAGGCCAGTACGCTCGTCACTTCTCAGGGAAGATTCCCACGCAACCTGTCCATAATCCTTTGTATGTGCTCTGCATTTTGTCAGTGACAATGAATAAATGGTTCAGCCAGCTTTGGAGTAAAATATGATTCAGTCGCGGTTAATGTTTAGGCTCTCGCTTTAAATTATTCGGTGTAGAGCTGCGGTGGCTGCAGGAGACAAGAGTGGGGGTATAGCGGGAACAGTAACTCGGTGGAGAGATAAAACTAAAATTTGGAGCCAAAGGTTGAACTGAGGGGTCGCGAGACAGGAAGGGTTGTGAGGAACATGGAAGAGGCCGTCGTCCTGCAGGGGACACAGACCGGACAGCAGATTATTATTATTATTATTATTATTATTGTTATTATTATTATTATTATTATTATTATTAGTAGTAGTAGTAGTAGTAGTAGTAGTAGTAGTAGTTTTGTAGTTTTCCTATTGTTTTTTTGCTCCCGGGCTTTCGTTTCGTACTGACTGTTTAATTGTAAACTTCTCATGTATTTCAGTGCTGCCTTTTTCGCTCTAAGTGTACCAGCACCAAAGCTGCGGATGTTCCTGGGCACTTTCATCCGTATTTGTTTATTAATTTTTCAATGCCCACCAACAGCACTAGACCTTCTAGGGTGGTGCACTCTAAGAGTACAAAAGACAGATAAAACGAACAATGAAATATCGTTACTAGCTGCGCAGTACATTGATTGATTGATTGATTGATTGATTGATTGATTGATTGATTGATTGATTGATTGATTGATTGATTGATTGATTGATTGATTGATTGATTGATTGATTGATTGATTGATTGATTGATTGATTGATTGATAGCCGCAGTCACCGGATCATGACAACTTTTGACCAAAACTTTATATCTATAGCATGTGATTTCCGGCCAGTTCTGCCGCAGTTCGATCACCTAATCCCCGCTGTCCTTCTCAGTCGCACCGAAGTTGCGATTCTTTCTACAGCGCGCGCTATGGAGACGAATTTAAGAAATGCTAGAAGCAATATATATATATATATATATATATATATATATATATATATATATATATATATATATATATATATATATATATATACATAACGGTGTGCTTACCGGGCTTGCCTCGTGTCTACAAACCTCCGTATGAAAGAGTGCTGATTTTACCTGCCGTCGATCGTTAATGGGCTTTAACCAACGTGGGGAAGTGTGGCATAGTAGGTTCGCATTTTCACAAGGCCGTCACTCAAAAGCGTCTCAATGGAGGCAGAACACGACCTCGTGAATCTCGAAAACGCCAAGAGCAGGCAACGTCACAAGCTTTCAGCAAATAACCGTTAGGCAGAGGTGCGCTCGGGCGACTGCCAAGTTTTCTTTTTTTCTTTCCAAGGCTACGTCTGTTTGGTCGGAGATGTTTTGACCGCAGGTTCAGTGGCGAGGGAAGACATCCAAGTGCGCCAGCTATTCTTGTTCTCTCTCCACTTAGTTCCCTTCCCCATTCCTCCTTCCCCTGTGGGTTCGGGGCATGAAGAAGCTCTGCCTCTTAGAGTGTTATTTTGGCGAACAAAAATGTGCGCCGTTGCCCCTAGGAGATTCGAGCCCCTGCTAACCTTGGTTCACGTACTTATTAAACCTTGGCGATAAGGTTTGGAGCGCCGTGTAGATAAGGCGGCGTCAACGGGACTGTTCCGCCGTGGAGTCGTGCCCGCAAAGGGAAAGGCGGTTTCAAGCGGTGCGGGAAAAAACACCCTCTAAAGTGGCGTTCTGGTCCTCTTAAACAGCTCCGATTCGACCTGCGCTAAAATAGAGAAAAACATGTCCGCCGGGTGGCATGTTTTCCTCCCCTTCCTTTCTATCTGTAGAATAGAACTTAGAATAGAACTTTATTGTTGTTGTCACAGAATGGTACAACACTAGAATATAGTCAATACATAAAGGGGTCCCAGAGTAATAAACTGCAGGGGACCCTACATATATCTATATATCTATATCTCTTTCAGGATTTATATCTATATCTCTTCAGGGAGAGTCCTCTCCCTGAAACGTCAGTAAACTTATTTTTAATTTCTACGTCTTACTCGTTTGTCTCTGTCTCTACTAACCTTATTTTTTTCGCGCTCTGTGTGAGTTTTTATCTTTTCAGTCTATATATATATATATATATATATATATATATATATATATATATATATATATATATATATATATATATATATATATATATATATATATATATATATATATATATATATATATTTAACAGTTTAACCCCGACTTAATATAAAAAAAACAATCGGGAACACGCAACAGCAGCGCCCGTGGGGGCGGCACCAATCGTCAGTGATGTACGGCCCATTGTTGTGCGTTTGTTGTTGGCCCACTCGACGCATCACTCGCTGCTATCTTGAAGTGGCCTCGTGCCCTTGGGCGAGATCGACTCGTGCGAAAATGTTTCGCCAAACAAGACGGCCAGGTATTCTGCCAAGAATGACAGCACTCGAATAATAGTTTTGTAGTAACAGTACATTTTGGGTAATGTAATAGCAATAATAGTGGAGTATATCCGGGTGAGTGAGTTATACTTAGCGTGAAATTTAATTTGGTGTACTCAGTTAAGGCGCGGATTTGCGTAAATCGGCACGGCTCCACTACGTAAGCGCAGTTAGGTTTCCTGTCCTACGCAGCTTTGCTCTATAGCGGCAGATCAGCGGGGCCAATTAGACAAAGAGAGAGTTATCCGCACGGTTACTTCGTGATCAAGGCTGTAGGCTGCGGAGTAGAAGGCGCGAAATTCAAAATTGGTTTGTACATTTTTTCGCGCGCTTCGAACAACCCGGGGTTGGTATGCACCGCCTCTACTGCAATGATTTTCGTAGAATAGGTGTCGCATCGATATTTTAAACCCAAAATCGGTATCCAGGATAATTACTCTAAAAAAAAGGTGCCGCTATTTCCGAGAAAGAGAAAATGGCCTCGTGGAGACGACCGTTGCTCGCAAGCCTCGCCACGCGCTCGTGGTAATTCCGAGCGCGCAAAAATTCTTCCGGAAACGGCCTGTTTACAAGCGATAAAAGGCGATCCGGAATGGCCCGGCGCACATTTTTATCTGTGTGCACAGCAAGGAGAAATTCTAGCCGTCAAAAACACAACAGGATGAGAATAGAATGCCGCTAAGCTGCCTTCGGACGGCGCAAAAAGCGCCACATCTGACTTGGAGCCTTGGGACTTCACCGCCACCTATCTTTCTGCTCAGTCGTTAGAGAAAGCGGTCCCGTCTGTTGCGTGCTTGGGGCAGTTCCTCAGCATCACCCTGGTGAAAATTTCCATAACTCCGGTACGAAATCGAACAGGATAAATTAGATAGCGGATATTTATACCGGAACAGTAAGGCGATATACAGGTGTGGTATAAGTGCGTCACCGCACCTTTTAGAGTACAAGTTATAAGAACAATCCAGAAAACCGAACCTCCTATGCGACACCTATGCGACAGTTCTCTGATCGTCAGTATATATATATATAGCGAATCAGAAAATGGGAAATGAGGGGCTCCGTGAAATAAGACAGAAAATAAGGGTTGGCAGTCAAGAAAACCTCGGAAAGCAAAGGGGAGGTTGTGGTGGGTCATAGAAACAGATGAAGAATTTTTTTAGTCGAAAAGAAAGTGGGTGAAAAAATGCCCGCCGGGTGGGCCCACGACCTCCAGAATACTGGTGTATATATATATATATATATATATATATATATATATATATATATATATATATATATATATCATTTTGCAGATGCAGTAAACCTTAGCCTGGCTATATAGCGATGCCGCTCTCTTCGAAATCTCGCTTTATTTGAAGTTGAAAAATCGTTATAGCGAGGGTTTGTTGTAGTTTAAGTGGTTCAGGCGTCATAGGGCGGAATTCCGGGTTGTGCCTGTTCCAAAGTGTCCACTCAAGGCGAGCCCTGATAGGCTGAAAGCAGACCACCGGATGTGACGTAAAACAAGCAAGACTTCTGTGCTCCTGAGGGACCCCGTGACCGGAAGTACATCACTTTTGGAAAGGACGCGAAAGGGGCGCGTTCAAAGCGGACACAATTGGACATTCCGCTGCAGGTGTTGACGTTGTGCTAAGCCAAATGAAATTCGATAACATTTGGACCCACATATGGCAACGTCATTAAAACAGAACTGATATGATCACCACGACGCCGCTCGAGGACTTTCTGACCGAGCTGGTGACGACAACGGCGCTCATTCACTTCGCTCTTCGGGCAGGGATCGGCAGGGAGATCACTAATCACTACCGGCCAGAGCGTGCCCGCTTCCCCCCGCTCATCCTACCGCCAATAAACGGCAATCCGTGGTTTGGCGACTTCTGCAAACGAGCTCGAATCCCAACTGTGCAGTCACTGTTACCCTGGGCAATATTCTGACATGTACCACCGGTGTAAGGACAGGGCAGACTCAGCACACATGTTGTGGGCCTGTCCACAGGCGACAACGTTAGTTCGCGACATCGCTAGAGTAGGGAAATGGGAGACCGTATTGCTCAGCCCCGACCCCGCGGATCAATTCTGGGCCATTCAGCTGACCGAAGAAGCTGCGAGAGCCCAAGGGCTCTTGTCGGACGTCTAGGGTTACATGGCTGTCATGAAATAAAGTTTTCCCACTCTCTGTCTTGAAACCCAGTTTCTTAAACCACATGTTTAAGTGTTAAATTATATTTTTCATAGGACGGAACTAAGTTTGCAGGAACTCATAACGTTTAAAACACACAATTACCTCTACTTTAGCAAGAGTAAACTGCGCATTAGCAAGAGTAAACTGTTCTCTCTCTCTCTCTCTCTCTCTCTCTCTCTCTCTCTCTCTCTCTCTCTCTCTCTCTCTCTCTCTCTCTCTCTCTCTCTCTCTCTCTCTCTCTCTCTCTCTCACGCACACTTTGGTATTGACAGTACCTCATGTATTTTGCTATAGTGCCAAAAAAAAACATTTTTGAAAAGGACGGTTACTCGGAAAAGTGGCATTTTAAGAGCACGAGAAGCAGAAGACGGGTCACTTAAGTTTTTTTTTTCTCAAAATATTTGTATAATTCCTCTGATTCAACAAGCATGGTCATTGCCCTCCACCTCCTCTTTTCCACTGGAACTCCTCTGTCTGACAACAAACCGAGGTCCTAGAATGAATGGCACATAGCGCCGCTCTCGGCGTGCACCCACAATCAGTTCAAAGTGCCGCCATCTGTTAAGATGACTTTAATGAAATCTGCGGTAACGCTGATGTGGCGGCGACGTCCTGCAGCGATCACGAAATAGGGTCATCATGCAACCGCGTTTTTTAGATGCGACTGCATCTCATTCACTCGCCTTGTCCCTCCATACGGCGTTGTTTTCCGTCCACACCCCTCCCCCATTCTCCTCGCCGCGCGAGCTGCGCTCTCCGCCGCTCACCCCCTCTCCTCTCCGATAGCGAACACTCTCTCGCGAGGGGCATTGGATTGGATTCGATTGGATTGGCTTGGCTTGGATTTGGATTGGATTAAAGTGGATTGTGTTGGATTGTGTTGCGTCATAGCCGCGCCACGTTGCGTCATAGCCGCGGCAGGGGGTTCACAGCCCGTTTCACGCGATGGGAGAATCAACCTAACGGAAACAACAACGGAACCCCCTATGCGTCGCATCTACACAGGGGTTCCCGCGAGGGGAGGTGGGAAAAATTTTATGGTCGTTTCTACCCATGTTGCCCGTATGCTCATCGCCACACCAATATCCATTAGAGTGGATTGGCGGGGAGAAGAAAAAGTCGCATCCAGGGGCGGTATTCTTGTGTTTTGTCCGTTTTGTGTCCGTTTCAAAAGTGTCCGGTTTGAGCAAGCCCTGATTAGCTACAAGCGAACACCCGGATGTGACGCCATGCAATCACGGCGGAGCTATGAGCCGCGGCTTCTCGGAGCAGATGATTTGGAGCCCACGATTTTTCGCCGCATTGTTGTTGGTTCGCTGAAGGAAAAATAAACACATAAAGGACAGTTTAAACTAGGTCCAGTCGTTTAAAATGAGTTTGCAAGAGCAGCTGCGCAAAAGTCAATACAAAGCCCACCTACAACTGGAAGTGCGTCGCAATAAAACGGACGCGAAACGGACGTTTTTAAACGGACAAACGCGAGAGTACCGCCCCAGGGGAGCCAATCAGCGTGCATTTTCTGCGAAGAGACCAATGCTCCTCAGCATGCGTTTTGACTGTCATGAGTCAGAGCACGTCACATAACAAGACGTCACTGCGTTACGTCATAGCCCCTGGCCACGCCCACTGTGGACGTCGGAGGACTTGGAAAAGGAGAATCGTAAACGCATGCTAGCAGATAAATGAAGTCGAATGCTTGGACTCACGATCAGCTTCAACTTCTGCGCTGAACATATGTCCAGTACTTCAGCCCTGGCTCGACGCGGCGTGTGACAGAGGCGACGACGCAACCGTCATGACTTGGTAAACCCACAGTCGATTCGGTTCGATAAACTGTCCACTGTGACCCCAGCAACGTTCGTTGTTCACCGTCACCGTGTGCGTTGACATGAAGACACGGGCGCGCTTAGCGGTCCGAAAGGGTCCTCTCAGGTCGGGTCTCGTCGAACGCCCTCGCCGAAACGTCGTCTCGTTCGCCTGCGGCTCATCCGAGTCGGCGTTTGCACGATGCCGCGTAACGGTCCGGTCGTTGAGAGTGAAAACTGTCGCGCCAAAAGTGACTGCGGTTTCGTCGACCGTAGAAAGAGCGGAGAGAAGACGAGAGGGGCAACTTCTTCGAGCCAGAAAAGGCGGAGGTGGTGGAGGAGGAGACGCGGGGTTGCCAGGTCTGGCAGTCCGATGTAAAACTGTCTTCCAGCGACTTTCGAAACAAACAAAGACAAGTTGACAGGAGAGCACCTAAACAAGAGGGGAAAAAAGTGAAAGGCCGCAGCGGAGGGCGAGGGCTGCGGATGGTTGCGAGGGCAGCGCTTATCAGAGCGGCTAACTCAACGTTCTTTTATTTTGGTTCCGTTTTCGTTGCTCCTTTTTCACCACTTTGGCGTTTCGGAGGGCGACTGCGCACTTGCGCGAACCGAGGGCCAAAACTGCGGTGACGCCGGACGTGGCAAGAGGTTAGTAAACAGCGGTAACGGCTCCGTAGGAAGGACGCCATCAGACGTCGGGGTGAGAGAGGGGCGTGTAATTGAAATATGGAGGAAAACAGCGAGCGATGCGAGAGGCCCCTGAATGGGGCAGGAGGCGAGAACACCCCTCTGATAGTGTGGAGGGTTGGCGATGGAGGGAGAGACAGGCGCGTTTATAACCTCACCCTTATCGGAAGGCCACGAGATAAGGCTGTTCGTTTAGATTGAAAACTGCGGACGTGAAATGAGCTCAGCTGGGCGCGAGAGGGCGGAGGGAAGGGGGAGAGGGGTGAGGAGAGAGGGAGAAGAGAGATAAGATCTTTTTTTTTTTTGTGACTATATCCTTCAAACTGGCGGCCTCAATCGCATGAGTTTTAAAATTTGCGAAATATAAATAAAACGCGCACAAAGCAACATCAGACTAAAATGTCGCTTAGCTATGTTGGCGATTAGTTTTTGGCCCGGATAATTCGAGGTTGGTGCTCTCTTTTTATTATTATTTTCCCTTCGATTCTCGGCAAATCGACGGCCAATGTCCTTGCGACGTTTTTGGCACGGCGCTGTTTCGAGCTCATATACAGGCAGAGTAAACCAAGCTCAGTTCGCGGCTTTCAGCATAATAACACGTCCGAATACCAAGACGGATGCGGATGTTTACGAAAAGAATGAGGCGATCCGTATAATGATATTACCTCCAGCAGGCAATGTTTCAAAGGGAAAATATATGGCCACAGATGCGTCGTAACCAACACTCGAACTTAACTCGACAGGCGCGCCATGATCGGAAGGGGTGTGGAATAACTTACTCACGTATTATTAGGCTTATTTTGTGTAGACAGTCGCATTTTCGCTATCCGTCCTCACACACACGCACCAAACAAAAATTCACCGCTGCAAGGTATCGAACCCGAGGCCTCGTGCTCGAACAGCAGAATGCCATCACGTAAATACGACTCAAGTAACGCTGTTTCTTTGTTTGCCAGTCTTTCACCTTAGCCAACAACATATCGTACAGAGATGAACACATACATGATACCGAACTGTGATAATGCCGCCAACCCGACCAGGACTGACGTTGTCACGATGCAGGCGACACCTGCTATATAAAGTGAACAGGTATGAACTTTCAAGCTTCTTTGGAGCAGCCTTTTTAGCATTGAACTGTGCCAGAAGCGATTTATTGGCACATTCGACGTGACCATTAAACTGCGCGTGTGAAAAACAATCGAGCACATGCCAAGATGTTATCGAGGCTTAGAGAATGAAAAGCTCTATATAACGCTTAAGCCTCATCACAAGGCCGGTGTTAGCCTCGCGGTATCGCCCGCTGCGCAGAAGGCCCCAGCAGACTGCTGACGGCGCCGGCAAAAACACGGCTGTAAACAAACAAAACAGAGAACAAAGTAAAAAAAACAGAAAGCAGAAAAAGAGTGAGGGGGAAAGCAGAACAAAAAAATGGAGCACCCTGGAGCCAGAAAAGAATGTAAAAGCTCCGAAGCCAAACAACAAACTGGCTTATCTTTGGGAGTTAGTGCTCTCAGGTGCCCCTCGCGATAAGGAGCGGGGTCGCCTCACCTCCCCCCTTGGACGCGTTTCGAACGACCTGGAAAATGTGAACTTTGAGACTGGCGCGAGGGCTCTTTTTTTTTTTTTTTGCGTCGCTGAGTTCAAGATATAGAGCCCACAGAATTTCATTGCAGCATTAATGTTTGTTTTGTTCTTTTTCGTCATTTCTGGGAGAACCCCTGCCAGAGAAGTATTCATTGCGCAATCGAACCCCCGACACCTAAACTGGATTAAGCCATTGAAGACAAAGAAACATATCCGGTGCTTTAATGCTTTGGGAGCGAGCCTTGGCCAGCTCCGGCCTCGAAGATCAGCTGTGCCTGCTCGAAAGGGCTATCGACGCGGCCCGAGCTCAAGGCATCCTGGAATGAGGACGCCTCTCTGATGCCTTTTCTGTATTTAATTAAAGTTTATTCTCTCTCTCTCTCTACCTACCACCCCTCTTCCCATGATTCCTTCTCGTGAAGTGATTTACAGTTATCAGCTACTGAGAAAACTAGAAAGGAAATGGTGTTGGTAAGAGTACGGTGACCTTATGCGAATGCTTCATTTTCATCTCGGAGGTGTTGATTGGACGTTGGCAGGCCCAATCTTCAACAAAAAAAAAAAAAAAAACAACGAACGGCTCAGACAAAAATTTCTCCCAAAGCACGAACTGCGATATGTATATCAGTTATAACAACACCCACTGTAACTGCGGGCGATTGATTGCGATTGCGATACGATTGCTGTACGATCGCGTATTGTCTCCTCCAAAAGCTTACTTGCTAAGTATGCACATAACTTCAAATTTCAAGCGCTCCCTAAAGGAACACTGACTTTGGCATATCAATAAAGCATCACACTCTGTTTCTCATTGCTCGACTATCGGTGTACGGCGGCTCCGCGTCGGAAATGACACCTTAAACTTGCTTTTCGAGGGCTTATCATCAAAATGGCCACACAACCGCAGCGTGTCGAGCCGCCAAGGACTTGCAGTCTCGTCAACAATTTCTTTTGTATGTGTTGAAAGAGGGGACAACGCCAGTAAACCAATTCACACGCCCGACAGAAACTTACATAAACTGGACGCCCAGCGCTCTGCTAGGGTCAGAGACATTTCCAGACAACGCGTCCGATGGAGTCACTTATCAATTTACAGCGCACCAAAATACTCTTTACGAGCGCGGGGTCTGTGCTCCCTACGTTCGAGGCTTCCCCTGTTTTTTTTCATACAACAGCAGCTAACTCAGCATGTCCAGGTCACTGCGCTGAAAACTTCATATCTAAAATCACTCAAGTGATAAGGCGTGGACGACAACTTCGCGCGTGAATGGATCCTAAACTAGCGTTCCTGTTAGGCGGACGTTTAGGTAGGGATTAAAAAATAAATTCCTGAGTACTTTATGGCGAGTTGCATTTATTATACGAGACTAACGGATTGCTTGAAAGCTTTAACACTGTGCTCCGTGCCCGCTAACGTACGAATGCGGATATCAGTGGGACTGATAGGCCTGTAGGAAGCGAGTCATGAACGGGTCACTGTAATATGCGTCGGTGTTCTTTACATTCGACCTATTTTCACGCATTTGTACCCGCGTGTATCAATATGTCAACAGAGCTAACACATATTGTGAGGAATCCGTAAAAACGCGTCATCTGGACCCTAGCCCAGGTTGGCCCCGTTAGGTGTTGCTAGCGACAAAACCTGAGATTACTACCTTGTAAGCGTTACGTACTCCTAACGTGCTCCTAAATCTCGCGCACTCAGCCACGTTGTTCCATTGCGTGTCCGTCACGCAAACCAGTGAGCGGCCGGGGTTCGAACTAGTGACCTCGCGCTCGGCAGCACAACGCCTTTACAGGGACCGCCAACTGGTTTTCTGGAGTATATGCTCTCTGTCACAAAGAAAAGGGCATCACATTGAACAATTTGAACCGGGACGTTTTTTGTTGTTGTTGTTTTTCTGATAGGGCCCTAGAAATTTTGATGAAGCGGAATTTCTAGATGTACCAGCCTTATGCCTGCTGCCGAAACGAATTCAGTGAACCGTGTGGCAATGTTCCCTTAACTATACCTGAGATGAAAGGAGGTACAGTAGAACCACGCTCTTGAGTTCCTCAGTGCTGCGTTTTCCCGGTTGCTACGTTGTTTTTGTCTAGTCCCTGCGCTGTTCACATATAGAGTCCCATGTATTCAAATCCTCACTGTTACGTCGTGGCTCAGAGTACGTTCCCGGGTCATTTCTCGCAATCACACACTCCGAAGCCGCCCGGGCAACATGCGGGGACCGCCATTTTGACGTTTGACGGGCCTTCCTTGGCCAGGCTTGTCTACGGAATTGACTGCATGAAGCCGCACGCGAGTGAAATTCGTCACCACTAGATTGCCCTATATTACTCTATGCTATCACCATCATCACTGCGCTTACAACGGAAGTTCCACTTCGGAAGGCCGGAAGTGAGTGTTTGCCACAAAGCACCGCCGCAAGAACAGCACGCGTTCTCGTCGTCATCGTGCCTTCAAGCTTTGAAAACACCGTTGAACTTGCAGCCGCGAACATTGTGATGCCTCAATGGCGTCGCGAAAGCGGGAGGCGCTTTCCCTTCAGGAAAAGTTTGGCGTACTCAACGCAGTATAGACAAGCAGCTAGCGCGGAAGAGAGTCGACATCGGTAGGGACCTTGCATTTTTACGCGTAGTGTTTTCCAGCGATCGCAAAAAGCGGCAATCTTATATTCTCGAGTTACCCGCCGCGGTGGCTCAGTGGCTAAGGCGTTGCGCTGCTGAGCACGAGGTCGCGGGTTCGATTCCCGGCCGCGGCGGCCGCTTTTCTGATGGAGGCGAAAAGCAAAAACGCCCGTGTGTACGAGATTTCGGCGCACGTTAAAGATCCCCAGGTGGTCAAAATTAATCCGGAGCCCTCCACTACGGCGCGCCTCATCGCCTACGTTGCGTCGGCGCGTTAAACCCCACAATCAATCAACATTCTCGAGTTTTTTTTTAAGGTTCGGAAGCAAAAGTTGCAGAAGTACATGGTTGCAGGTAAAAGCTACACTGTTTTCTTTCTTTTTCGAAGGTTTCCTCACTGTTGCGTTTTCCGGGTTGTTAACGTTTTGTTTTCCCGGTCCGGTGAAAGACGTACGAACGGGGTTCCACTGTAATTACAAACTTTCCCCAGCTGAAGCAATAGTAAAGTGCCGTCTCTCTTATTCCTTCACGCAGTCCTTGAATCTCGCATTGAAACCTAAACAGGAACTGCGTGCATGAATACGGTAGTGCCCCGTTCAGACACTGCATGGCGCCACCTTCCAGATTTTAGAAAGTTTAGTGCCAAATAAAACTTATTCCTGCCAATTTATTCGGAAATTTTTAATATATACCTCACTGTATACAAAACCCTGCCTTTAATATGCTCTTGAGGACATGCATCCCACAAAAAACGGTTTGCTGTCTAGCCGACGCGCGACGAACGGAAAGACCAAAAGACGCAGTACATATGTGTGCGTAGGGTGAAGAAGGTTTTTTGGGGGGAGTGGCAGCGAGTGTTATACGTCTGGTGCGGTGAGGTGCGCAGTCTAGCCCACTGCCGTTTATATTTGGATGGCGGGGAGGCCCGGCGACGTATCATAACCCGTGCCCAGGGGAGGTCGGCTCAAACGCAATATAGATTAGCAGCCGGCAAAGTTTTGTCCTTTTACGACCACGTGGTGCGTGTCTACAGCCACGGAGCGCATCATCCGACCCAGGCCTAGTTCATTTTTTTCCTTTTATTTCTTCTTATCTCGCGAAAGTGAGATGGGGAAAATGTAATTCCTGATTCAGTATTATTAATTAGTATTATTCAGTATTCAGTATTATTAATAGTATTATTAATTAATTATTAATCCTGTTTCAGTATTATTAAGGCTGATTCAGTATTATTAGATGTCAGTTTAGCTCATAATGATATGTAAACTACTTCGTTCTGCCGACGCTATACGTTTCCTTTAGGCGAAGACACTGGAAGAGAGAGAGAGAGAGAGAGAGAGAGAGAGAGAGAGAGAGAGAGAGAGAGAGAGAGAGAGAGAGAGAGAGAGAGAGAGAGAGAGAGAGAGAGAGAGATTTAAAACCACAACCAGAATCTTTCACTTTAGCCATTACGAAAATAAAACTCGTGAATGGAAATCTGGAACCGATCAGACACGTATGATTTACATGTCTGCCTAGTGAAAAAAAAAAAAAACGGATATCCCGAATCAGTCCAAAAGATGTTTTTTTCCTCAGAGCGCTCCTAACTCTTTTTATTTTCTGTTGTTTCAATAAATGTCTCTCTCTCTCTCTCTCTCTCTCTCTCTCTCTCTCTCTCTCTCTCTCTCTCTCTCTCTCTCTCTCTCTCTCTCTCTCTCAGAGCGCTAGCTCTACACCGGTCTGAGGCAGATGCTTGCGTCCCCTAACGCTGTGTACATATTTCTCAGACTAGGCTCTGCTCAGAACTGCGCGAAGGACAAGTTAGCTTCTCATCCTGTACCAGAGCTCAACCCTTCTATCTGCGTTCCGCCTTACGCACTAACATTGATCAAAGTAGCCAGCACTAGCCCTCTTCCACACAGCTCAACAGGAGCTGGAAAGGAGTTACTTAAATCGCGGTTCAGGAGTCTAGTCAAGATTGTGTGGGCGTCCTTACGACCAGCGCTGCCAAGTGTAACGTCCATAACCCCGAAACGTACTCACTTGATTCTTGAACGTTCGACTCACAAAGAAACTTCGCGCATTTGATTGGACGTACTCAGGGGCGGGTTGTTCGAACTGAAACGGCTGTTTAACCGGCAGCCCTCGCGCATTGATTGCGTTTGAAACCCGTAAACACGCTTCCATATCGTTCCATTGTGCTGGAAAAAAACGACGGGCGATTGAATTTTTCCAACGCGTGGCGGGGTGAACGAGCAGAAACCGTAAATAAAATTCAACCGACAATAGGGCAGCCAGGTTTTATTTATTTATTTATTTATTTTAGGCGGCTCATATCGTAATTTCTACAGCAGTCGGCTTCTGCCTCACAATGGCGAGGTTTCAAATGAATGCACGTGCGTGCGTTAAATAACAGAACGACAGCGCGAATTTGTCCCAACTCGCCCACAATTTAACAACATCAAAACAACTTACTTTCAGTTCATTGGCTGGGATGTGCTAAAACACAATGTTCAATGTGAGTAGGCTTTAAAGGGACCCTGCAACACTTTTTAAACTTTTTTTTAATTCCTAAATGCTTGCAGAAAGTAGTCACCCAACACGTCCAGTGCTTAGATTAGAGGATTGCAAAGTACCTCAACCAGGAGTTACTTCTATGCCCATCAGATAATGCGTGAACTCACTCAAATAAACTTTTCTCTCTTTCCTGGTCTTGAAGTTCTTCGACGGCTCGAATTACGTCAGTAAGGCCGTGTAGCGGCTGTTGGCCGGTTTTTCTTCAGTTGCAGCAATGAACGCTTTCCGATAGCAACTTTAAAATAAAAGCCACAAAAGCAAAGAAGAAACGGAAGGTGTATCTGGTGCGACGAGCAAATCACGAAGTGCCGCTCCGTGCTGGCGATAACTGTAGCTTTCGCAGTACTTCCAGACGCGAAGAAATGAGACAAAGCGTTTATCTAAAGTGTTGCAGGGTCCCTTTAAATGGGTTTAGAGCTGCGTTTTCGCGACAACATCGCGACGTCACCTTCACAATGGCCGCAGCCGCGGCTAGAACACTGGCGTTTGTTTCTCTCTTGCCTGCGGATCAGTCTTCTCACGTCTCCATTTCAAATGCCGCTCTCGCTGAATTTGCCCCCCGAGGCTAGTTGCCGTATTCCGAGTCTGTCCTCCACACCATGAGTTTACTCGACTCGGCCGAGTCGTGGGACCCCTTTCAGGGGTCTAGGTTATGCTTCTCCACTGTCCCCCTCGCTCGCCTCCTCAGCAGCCTCACTCACCCCCTCCCTCCCATTTTTTTCCCCTAACTGCTTCATGCCTTTTACTTTTAAAACCTCGTAAGAAATGAGGAACGGCGTGGGCGGTTCCCCTAGAAAGGTAACATAGAACGGGGCATGGTTGACAATGCAACCCAAACGACGCTGTATTAAACGAAATTTGCGAAGTATTGCTGGAAACTATGCTCAAAGCTCCCATCGATGTGAAACCGAATTGCCGACGACAGCGATGTGGCCCCATGACTCTTCGTTCACTTCATTGTTCACTTTGTTCACTTTGTTATTTGTTCACTTGTGCCAATTGTTCACTTCGTTCACGCCTATAATTTGTTCCGCGTGACACCTTAGTTCAGAAGACCCGAGAGGAAAGCTGGTAAGAAGTGCGGTACAGACAAGCTTCGCGGATGAGAACAGGTGCTAAGAAGGATTGAAAATACGGCTTGATCTGTATGGTGCGAGAAGGTGGGGGACGTGCAGGGAGCGAATGAGTTGGAAGCATGCCCAGTGATGAGGAACTACGCAGAGAGGGAAGAAGCCTTCTTGAGCGGTGTGTGTGTGTGCGGCTGTGCGGTGCTCGACCGGACGACGATGAGCGAAGGAACGCGTAGGCGGAACTCGTGTAGGCGACGGTGTAAATCACGCTTAATGGTGGCTACCACCGCGGCAGCCAGTCTAGCCCCACGCGGAGCCCAGCCGAGCCAGGCCGAGCCAAGCCAAGCCTCTTCCTTCCTACGGAACGCTGCCCGGCTGAGAAGACCGTGGCTGCCGCAAAGTACGCGCCGCGCAACAACCTTCTTTCCTTTTCCTTCTTGTATTCCTTCCTTCCTTCCGTTCACTCGGAGGCTTGGCCAGCCGCGCCGAAAAACCAGATTTGGACGGCCGCGGAAAGAAGCCCGGCGTCCGCGCCTGCCGGTTCTTGAACTACTTACTACCACTTTAACTTCCCGCGCCCTGTTGTGTTTTACTTGCGGTGGGGCGCCTCGGAAGGGGCACGCCGGGGTACTGCACCCCATTTAGGCGGCGAATAATGAAAATCTGCCACCCCACACCTCCTCGCGCTCTGCCGCTCTTCATCTGCAAAGTTTGCGGCCGAGCCCAGCGGGTGCCCGGTAAGTAAGCATGCGAAGCGGCGGCGGCGGCGCGACCCCGGTGATTTATAGCTAAGTAGCTGCAATTCCTCTTTGTTGCCTCCCTGGCTCCTTGTTTCTCGGCCATTTCCGCGCCGTATTAACGCCCAGCTTCGCTCGCCCCGTGCGCCGCCGCCCAAGGAGGAGGAGGGATGGGGGCAGTCGGAGATTGAGAATGGAAGACCGAGAAAAAGATGCACACACGAGAGGAGAGTTGGTAGTGAAGAAGAGAGCGCGGCGGCTCCCGTGGCTTTGCCACCGAGGTGGCGCACGACGTACTGCCCGCGTTCTCGATAACGAGCTGCTAAGGGCTTCTTCGCAGTTGACGCCGCGTGGGGCCGCAGCGTAGCGGGACGCACAGTAGAGCACCGTGAGCGTTTCTGAAGAAGCGTTACGAGCGCGGCTGTAGCTTAGAGCCCCATTCACAATGCCGGCCTAGTAAACCTACGGCGGCGCGTTTCGTGACGCCTTTGGGGCCGGGATGTCGAACTGGCATCGTCGTGTACTGCGTCGGTTAACGCTTTGGCAATCGACTTTCGTGTCGCAAGCTCGAACGAGCGACTTGTTCTTTTCTCACTGTCTTTCTTTTTTGTAGCGTGAGCTACACTGGCCGAGGTTGAGCAGTTTCGCGTGGCTCATGGAGAGCCGTGCTGCGCGTGCGCGGAGGAGCAGTGACGTCACACGGCGCACAGCTGGCGCACCTGAGCCGCCGCTACTGGATTGGATTGGAATGGATTGGAAATCGTTTTAGCAGCAGTAAGGATGATAATCAGCCAATCCTAGACAACCAGGAAAGCTAAGAATAACCAGATGAACCTTAGCTCACGCTACGTATATCCTGGCATAGCCGAGCTAAGCCGCTGCTAATTTTATTTGGCCGAAGGGGTGAGTGGGGGTGGCATGGAAGCAGCGGGTCATATCTGCGTTACATGAGCTCGAGTAATGAGAGTGAACCAAAAAATTGCGTTTACAACAGGAGACACAATTCTTGAGCAAGGATAAAAAGAACCGCCACAGCAACGAAGATAGCTTGTTCAACAGCAGAGTCGCGGCTACTGCTGAGAGCGAAAACCAATTAGGTACATAAGTTTCGGCTGGCTTAAAAAAAAATTGAGGTCTTTATCATGAACCGTGCCTCATTGTTTAACTAGACGTCTTAGAAGTCGGTCCCACCATCGACTTTTTCTCTAAATTTATAATGATAACGTCACGTGGCGACTCGAAGTGATTCAGTGCTCGGAGAACAGAAAAACGTAATAGAGCTTCAAGAAGGGTTCATATAACGTCAAAAGAAGGGTTCAAGCGCCAGCGCTTCGTCCCTGGAAGCGCTCTTATCTACGGGCACAGATATGGCTATCTACAATTCGTCACGTGGCCTTCGTAGACGGGGCGAGGCAGGCCCAGGTAGGCAACAAATACTGTAGCAGTATATACCGTGTATATACTGATATAGCACGCTTGTTTTAACCACCAAATGCAAATAACAGTGTCGAAATCATAGACAAGCTGCTGCTTCAACTATAGCGTAGAACTAGCAGCTCGTTTTGAGTGCGTGTCAGTGAGGCAGGGACGCTTCGAAAATTTCACCTTACCCGCTAACCGGACGGAAGAACAAGACGGGCAGAGTGCGGTCTGCCCATTCTCTCGTCCCGGTGACCTGGCGCTTCCCGAATCAAACCCCAAGTTCCACGCGATTAATAACCGTACCAAATTGTATGTAACCGCAGTCACTCAACGACTGTCAATGTTCCCGCGAAGCTGTATTGCGCAGTTGAGGGCCCGTGGGTCGGGGCGCGCGCAACTGGCGACAAAGCAGAGCATAAAACCTCAACAGGACGAAGCTGCCGTACCGTCCGTGTGCTATTTCCTACGCTTTCAGCGTGCACCAAAAAACTCAAATTACGACAGTTTCTTCCCGCTGTCCGCTCGACTTTCGGACGAAAAAAAAATGAATCTTTTACATTGTATTAAATTGTATTATATTGTATTAAATTGTATTTTGTTGAGCAGTGGCTTAGCTCGGCTATGCCAGGATATACGTAGCGTGAGCTAATGTTCAGGTGGTTATCCTTAGGTTTCCTGGTTGTCTAGGATTACCTGATTATCATGCTTACTGCTGCTAAAACGATTTCCAATCCAATCCAATTTAATTCAATCCAATTCAAACCAACCGCGGCGGCGCCGGTGGCTCAGGCGCGCCAGCTGTGCGTCGTGTGACGTCACTGCTCCTCGCGCACGCGCAGCACAGCTCTCCAGGAGCCACGCGAAACTGCTCAACCTCGGCCAGTGTAGTTCACGCTACAAAACCACCGACTGACCCCTCAATCCGGATAAATCTGGTTTCATAAAAATAGGCTACCAGGACCGCTCGCTAACGGCTTGGTATATGCGTAGAGTGTGGATGCCGTGTCTGTAGACACAGCGTCCTCCGGCAGCTGAGTCGACGACTTTGGTGTAATTACGGTTGACGTATAAACAACGCTTTACAGCGAGACGCAGTCAGGCTGTCATGTTGGTCGGCTCATTAGCATTTCGTATTAACAATGTCACGTCAAAATGACGCTTAACTGTACAACAAAAAGACCTCGGCCCGTCATTTTGACGGGTAATTTGAATTTCAGGATGACAAGTATGACGTCAAAATGATAAAAAACACCGACATTTTGTATTCACCACCACCCGTCATTTTGACGGTCAATACCTTGTAAATAAAGCTGCCGGGATTTTTCCCGTCATTTTTGCCGACTAATTGCTTTTTTGCAGTATACTCGAGTGGCATACAGCATTCGAACCACAGTTCAAAACGGCGCGCTGCGCACAGTCGAAGTTCGCCCCAACCGGAAATCAGGCTGCAAATTAACGCTGTGGCAGGAGTTTCCGGCGAGCGGCTTCGGCATTTTTAAAGACGATAGTCTTTCTTGGGCTACTTAAACCCAGAAATTTTGGTCTGTCTGTATGGCTGTGTGTCTGTATGTCTGTCCGTCTGTCTGTCTGTGACTCGATTCAGCCAGCCGGCCAAAGCAAAACAATGCCTGCGCAATAGTCTTATATAGTCACAGCTAAACCTACCCGTCTTGGTCCGGTGTAATGTTCATACGTGTCAACATTGTTGAAGAAGAACAAGACATTACGCAAATATGAGACGACAAATCAATACAGAAGTGATATTTGCAGTGTTCCTTTATAAAAATTCAAACATGCTTGCCTTTTGCGAAATTAAATACTTAATTAACTGCAGAAAAAGAATTCACTCCGCCGTCGCCTGCTGTCGCCAGCGCCACTATAGCTTCTGGCGTCATTTTAAGAAATCAACCGGCAACAGTTACGCGAGGTTCCACTAGATAGTTTCCACGTTCTGCTTGCAACGCACGTGGAGTAGGGAAACGCGGTTCTATAAACGTTGAAGTAGGGTGCCTCGATTAACGCGCGTCTTCGCCGTACGGCAGCGTTCGCATCGAGACACCCGGTTTGAAGCAGTGGAACGCGGGAAATTTAAAATGATTTAAGCAAACCTTTGGTGTCTTTACCTTGGGAGGAGCGCGACGCAAGAGGAACAACATGAGCGGTGAGTGGTAAAGCGAAGGGAGGCATTTACTTGGCAAAAGTCGATAAAGACTATCGTCTTTTGACGACATTTGCAACGAAAGGAGCAGATACGCGGCCAATTTTTCACTCCCTACAGCACCTCGATAACCCCCATCTCGTCCGCCCAGGCAATGTTGTGCACCCAGAAACTTTCCCGATTTAACCGCCAAAACTATCCTTACTGAAACGATTACGGCGATGCTTCGAACTTTCTAAGAATAAGAAGGCACAAGCTTAGCTGGACGTTCTGTTGATCTGCTGTGGAACTTTCGGCTGAACTTTGCGGCCCGGCGTAACCCTTTGCCAAGCTTGCTGGTGAGAATGCTTCGAAGCTCGTACCGGCAGTAGCCCTTCGGTTCACCCCCTTCACGCTGTTCACCCCCTTCGGTTCGGTACCTTCGCCTCTGCTCACATTGCGCGTTCAGCAGATCGCTGCGCTCCGTGGGCTTTTCTCACAGCCCTCCGCTGACCCTCACTGGTACTTCTCTTTCCCGACGCGCGATCCGCGGCTCGCGCTCCTATTTTTTGTACCTCACGGTTTTCTGTGCCTGTGGCGTGCAAATAAGCATGCGGCGTGAAAATAAGCTAAGGGCGTGCAAATAAGTGCGCAACTGCTCGTGCAGATACGCGGCTGCGTGCGGATACGACGCCCGAAACGCAGAACCCCGAAGTTACAACGGGGTACATTCAACTAGCGGAAGCATCATCCCGTACACAGGGGAAAGCCACCGCCTGTGGCGTGTGCTGTCGGCGGCAGCGGCGTCCACAACAGCGGCAGCGGCGGCTTACGACGATCGCTCAAAAATAATACGCCACAGGAAAGAGCGAACGAAAAATGGAAGCAGCAAAAGGATGAAAAGGACTGAAGAGAGAAGGGAAGAGAAAATAAAAAAAAAAGGCGATATAGACGAGCGAGACGAACGCGGGGGGGTAGCGAAGAGGCAGCAGCGGCAACGCATCACGGGGATTTACGGCGCGGCGCGCATATACACAGGGCTTCTGCTCCCGCGGTGGCGCCGGCGGCATTCTTTTCTTTCTCGAATGAATTTGAAATGAGTTACGCGCGCCCGCGCGCGTGCAAATGTTGTACTCTCCTCCCCAGACTTCACCCCCTCCGCCCTCTGTTCTTTTAACGTGTTCGCAGGCGACTGTCTGCCCCCTCCTCCACCTGCTCGTTCGCTCACTTCCGTTTTGTTGATATTTCGTTGCTTTTATTATTATTCCTTCACAGACTGGCCGGCTGGCTTCTTCGTCTAAGCAGCAGCGTCTGGCTTCTTCTTCAGAGCCCGCGGCGTGCTTCCGTGGAAGCTACACGCACGGGGTTTCGAATTGTTCGCTATAATTCTATTAGGGGACCCACTGAGTCCTGTTTAGAACTGCTCTCGGGGCTGCGTGGGATAATATAGAAGTCGTGCAGCGAGATTTCGGGCCTCCTCCTCGACCCAACGGCGGGGCGGGGGAACGGCGAAATAGAGAAAACACGTGCATCGGAATCGATTATCATCAACGGCGAGCTGCACACGGGCTTTGACCCTCCCGGCGCTGCCCGTGGCCACCTGTAGGCGGAAGACAGCCCTTTGCTTTTTTCACCTAAAGGCTGCGCTCCAGGGCGTTAACAAAGCTAATTTATCATTTCAGACCATCGAGAAATCTAATGCTGCTTGAGAAACAATTGTTTGGTATCTGGTAAGGGATGGCCGCGAGTGCTTAGAAGATGCAGTAAACCCCTCGTTATAACTAAGATCTCGCGACAGTGAACTGACTTCGTTATAAGCGATACCTCTTTAAAAGAGGGGATTATTGTCTCTCCCGGCGCTCCAGTAGGATCGCGGGAAAAATCGCACAAACCGAGAATTCGGATAAAACTATTTCGTTATAACGAATCTCTTCCTTTGTTGTGTTTAACCACGGCAATATTGCAAAAACTTCCACATTAAACTTCCACAATTTGTTATTATTTTTTTATCGTTTTAGTAGTGGTAAACACTACTGTACGGAAGTAGTCGCCAGTCGGCTTTATAGCCGACTGATGGCACTACGGGCTGCATTTTTCCACGGAGGCAATTGATGCAGGTAATACCGAGCTCGTAACACTCATCAGGCTAGCTGAGGCCATCCCAGCGATTTTATCAAAATTGCAAGCTCAGCGGCCCTATAAGAGGTGAATTACAATAACAAAATCTACCATCCCTCCCTAAAGAAAGTGGGGAGAAGCGCGAAAGCGACGATTTTTCGCGCACCAAGCAAACGCATCCACGAAAAATCTAAATGTATACCGGTACGTGATTTATGAAAAAATTGGCCGTGTATCTGCTCCTTTCGTTGCAAATGCCGTCAAAAGACGATAGTCTTTATCGGCTTTTGCTAAGTAAATGCCTCCCTTCGCTTTCCCGCTCACCTCTCATGTTGTTCCTCTTGCGTCGCGCTCCTCTCAAGGTAAAGACGCCAAATGTTTGCATAAATCATTTTAAATTTCCCGCGTTCCACTGCTCCAAACCGGGTGTCTCGATGGCAACGCTGCCGTACGGTGAAGACGAGCGTTCATCGAGGTGCCCTACTTCAACGTTTATAGAACCGCGTTTCCCTACTCCACGTGCCTTGCAAGCAGAACGTGAAACCTATCTAGTGGAACCGTGCGTAACTGTTGCCGGTTGATTTCTTAAAATGGCGCCAGAAGCTGTAGTGGCGCGGGCAACAGCAGGCGACGGCGGAGTGAATTCTTTTTCTGCAGTTGATGAAGTATTTAATTTCGCAAAAGTCAAGCATGTTTGATTTTTTATAAAGGAACACTGCAAATATCACTTCTGTATTGATTTGTTGTCTCATATTTGCGTAATGTCTTGTTCTTCTTCAACAATGTTGACAAGTATGAGCATTACACCGGACATAGACGGGTATTTTTAGCTCTGACTATATAAGACTATTGCGCAGGCATTGTTTTGCTTTGGCCGGGTGGCTGAATCGAGTCACAGACAGACAGACAGACAGACAGGCATACAGACAGACCAAAATTTCTGGGTTTAAGTAGCCCAAGAAAGGCTATCGTCTTTAATAAAGGTATACTTTTGTATTCCTATTTCGTGGTCGATGCGTGGGTTGTCTTGTCTGGAACCGTTCGTTTTTCGTGATTTTCAACTGGCCGTTTTAACGCAACAGAAGCCTGGTTTCACGCATGTTGAGTCTTCTTAGCGGGTAATTGTCGTGTAATTTGTTTCGGGATGCTTTCAATAACAAAAGTTAGAGCCGTTTTTTATAACCACACTCCCTCCGCAGATGGTCATACTTCACTGCAGAACGAGCAATGTGGGAAAGCAAGCTTAGAAAAGCCAAGCTTAAACCGATATCCTGAAAGTCGGCTTCACGTCTAAGCACAAATTAATTGCTGGATATGCATTTTTCAGGGAACAATTTAGGCCGTCTTATAACAAAATATGAAGGCCCTAGCGTCTTTTGTATTTATTTTTTATCAGTGCTTGTCGGTCGGCCAACCAGTCTATGGGGAAATGGATGTTTTTTGACAGGGGGCCACCGGTACCACTAGAAAGCTATCATTCAAAAAAAAAAAAAAACAGGAGAAACACCAAATATATCGCGGCTTCAAGAAATAAACACGGCGAACACGCACTTCTTACACCTAACGGCAAGCATAACCGTCGGCGAAGCAAGAAGGAACGAACGACAGAAACGCAAAGAATGCGCAAAGCGGCGAGCGACAATCTCTCTTTTCTCGGGCGACAACTGTAAAGTCAACATCCGCGTGAACCAGTTTATTTCTCGCAGCTACAAATCGCCCCTCCCCTTGTCACCACTTGCTCCCAAGACACACAGGCGCGCGCGTACTCGTTCAATCTCTTCCCATCTCTCTCTCTTCCACAGCGAAGAAACACTTCGTCCCGTTTAAGGCCCGGAACACGTCCCCGCGACAACTCGAGCGTGGTAATTTTATGGCTCGAAAAGACGGCGTTGCGTGCGGCTTCGCGCGCCCACAAAGAGCTGCGGAAGACGCACGATCTCTTAAAGTGTCCCCGAATCACTTTTCATACGGGGCGGCGAGAGGAAGATGGAGTCTGGGAGGAAGGTGTCGCCAAGGGAAACACCCCTACACGACAAGAAGGCCTCGTAAATGACGTCTTAATGCCCTATCGCTGCTAAATGACTGGCTGTTCCGTCACGCCATATTTCGGTTGCCTAAAGTCGATGGACCAGTTATACCCATTTTTTTTTTAGTTAAGGACTCGAACGATTACAAAAGCGGTGGGTATTACTTTTCTCAGCGATGATTGACGCTGTCTTGGAATCTTGGGAGTGTTGAGAAGAACCCGGGAATGCGACTGAGTCGTGGAGAGGGGGGTGTCCGGGTAATTCTCAAAAGGAGATGTCT
>NW_027526225.1:23236504-23304004 GCF_048455015.1 Haemaphysalis longicornis
ATGCTCCTCAGCATGCGTTTTCACTGTCATGAGTCAGAGCACGTGACATAACAAGACGTCACTGCGTTACGTCATAGCCCCTGGCCACGCCCACTGTGGACGTCGGAGGACTTGGAAAAGGAGAATCGTAAACGCATGCTAGCAGATAATTGAAGTCGAATGCTTGGACTCACGATCAGCTTCAACTTCTGCGCTGAACATATGTCCAGTACTTCAGCCCTGGCTCGACGCGGCGTGTGACAGAGGCGACGACGCAACCGTCATGACTTGGTAAACCCACAGTCGATTCGGTTCGATAAACTGTCCACTGTGACCCCAGCAACGTTCGTTGTTCACCGTCACCGTGTGCGTTGACATGAAGACACGGGCGCGCTTAGCGGTCCGAAAGGGTCCTCTCAGGTCGGGTCTCGTCGAACGCCCTCGCCGAAACGTCGTCTCGTTCGCCTGCGGCTCATCCGAGTCGGCGTTTGCACGATGCCGCGTAACGGTCCGGTCGTTGAGAGTGAAAACTGTCGCGCCAAAAGTGACTGCGGTTTCGTCGACCGTAGAAAGAGCGGAGAGAAGACGAGAGGGGCAACTTCTTCGAGCCAGAAAAGGCGGAGGTGGTGGAGGAGGAGACGCGAGGTTGCCAGGTCTGGCAGTCGGATGGAAAACTGTCTTCCAGCGACTTTCGAAACAAACAAAGACAAGTTGACAGGAGAGCACCTAAACAAGAGGGGAAAAAAGTGAAAGGCCGCAGCGGAGGGCGAGGGCTGCGGATGGTTGCGAGGGCAGCGCTTATCAGAGCGGCTAACTCAACGTTCTTTTATTTTGGTTCCGTTTTCGTTGCTCCTTTTTCACCACTTTGGCGTTTCGGAGGGCGACTGCGCACTTGCGCGAACCGAGGGCCAAAACTGCGGTGACGCCGGACGTGGCAAGAGGTTAGTAAACAGCGGTAACGGCTCCGTAGGAAGGACGCCATCAGACGTCGGGGGGAGAGAGGGGCGTGTAATTGAAATATGGAGGAAAACAGCGAGCGATGCGAGAGGCCCCTGAATGGGGCAGGAGGCGAGAACACCCCTCTGATAGTGTGGAGGGTTGGCGATGGAGGGAGAGACAGGCGCGTTTATAACCTCACCCTTATCGGAAGGCCACGAGATAAGGCTGTTCGTTTAGATTGAAAACTGCAGACGTGAAGAGAGCTCAGCTGGGCGCGAGAGGGCGGAGGGAAGGGGGAGAGGGGTAAGGAGAGAGGGAGAAGAGAGATAAGATCTTTTTTTTTGTGACTATATCCTTCAAACTGGCGGCCTCAATCGCATGAGTTTTAGAATTTGCAAAATATAAATAAAACGCGCACAAAGCAACATCAGACTAAAATGTCGCTTAGCTATGTTGGCGATTAGTTTTTGGCCCGGATAATTCGAGGTTGGTGCTCTCTTTTTATTATTATTTTCCCTTCGATTCTCGGCAAATCGACGGCCAATGTCCTTGCGACGTTTTTGGCACGGCGCTGTTTCGAGCTCATATACAGGCAGAGTAAACCAAGCTCAGTTCGCGGCTTTCAGCATAATAACACGTCCGAATACCAAGACGGATGCGGATGTTTACGAAAAGAATGAGGCGATCCGTATAATGATATTACCTCCAGCAGGCAATGTTTCAAAGGGAAAATATATGGCCACGGATGCGTCGTAACCAACACTCGAACTTAACTCGACAGGCGCGCCATGATCGGAAGGGGTGTGGAATAACTTACTCACGTATTATTAGGCTTATTTTGTGTAGACAGTCGCATTTTCGCTATCCGTCCTCACACACACGCACCAAACAAAAATTCACCGCTGCAAGGTATCGAACCCGAGGCCTCGTGCTCGAACAGCAGAATGCCATCACGTAAATACGACGCAAGTAACGCTGTTTCTTTGTTTGCCAGTCTTTCACCTTAGCCAACAACATATCGTACAGAGATGAACACATACATGTGTGACGGTCGCACATCGCCACTGACTGCCGCGTACAACCCATGCGCACGCAGAAACGTGTTCCCAGGTGGAAGCGGGCGGCAGACACTTCGCGTGGCACGAAGAAAGGCCAAGCACGCGCGGAATGTGCGGAAGCACGCGCGGAAGAATGTTAATCTGCAGAAGAATGTTAATCCCCGAGGGCTTGCGGGGTGACGCGCCCACGCGCAGAGCGATGACCGGCCGGTTCCCCAACGAGCTCGTCCTTACCCCCCCTGTGCGTAACCAAAGGAGGGTATAAGAAGGCTAGCGAACGAGGCCGGAGGGCTCTTTTCCCGACTGGACATCATCTGGCCGGGCCGAACGAGGAAGCCGCCCGTAGGAGTAATCCGATCGCGCGCTCCCCCCCCCCCCCTTTAACCCGGTACCAGCCAGCCAGCGGTCACATCTCGGGTCCGCGTCCACGACCTGCCAGGAGCACGGACCGCCTACGCCGACCGGCACGAGAATTCCGGCACCCCCCCCCGAACGGCCCTGCTCGAGCACGTGCACACTGCAGCGCCGCACCTGAACGACTTCTCGGCTCCACGACCCAGCGCCAGCCGCCCTACAGGGTCCCAGCCTCTCAACGGGTGAGCGCACCGGCACCAGCGCTAACTATTGTTAATTAAATTGTACCTTTGAGCCTGCGTTGTCTCTTTTCCCCTCAACTCTGCGTGGACCCACCTAGTTGGTAGAGTGACGCCATCTCCCCTCCGGGGAGCGTCACAAGTGGTGGCAGCGGTGGGATTCACTTAACTTAAATCGCAGAGTATAGGCGTGGGACTCCACCCCCACGCCTGAGGGGAAACGAGGCACCATGAACGAGGCCACTATGACCCAAGCGAATGTGTTAGGCGCGAGTGTCATGGCGTTAGGGGGGATGGTTCCATCATTTACAGGGGATGGTAACGGGATAACCATCCAGGACTTCCTACGTGTTCTCGAACAGGTGGGGGGTCTTGGTGGCTGGACAGAGGCGCAGATGACAGGTATTGCACGCTGCAAAATGGTCGGTGCGGCCTATAACTTTGCGTGGCACGAGGAGGCTGTTGCTGCAGCGGCGACTTTCGCCGAGTTTAAAGCTCTAGCCACGAAAAGGTTCGATACAGAGCCAGAGTACGTGAAGCTCCAAAGGTTTTTGTCCGCCGGACAAAAGGACGGGGAAGACGTCCAGTCGTTCGCGACTAGGCTCCGCGCGTTGGGCAACGCGGCCGTGGGAACGCAGGACGGCACCGAGACTGAAGTAAAGCGCGAGCTCCGCAAAGAGCTTCTGAATGAGCAGCTTCGCACTCAGTTCTTGAATGGGCTGCGAGACCCGGTCCGCAGGTTCACACTTTCTCGTGACCCCAAGAATTTCCAAGAGGCCATCGACGCGGCTGTGAGGGAGGAGAGAAATGAGCGAACAGTAAATGGCGGTCGCACGCCGGTCAGAAGCGTGCAGGAAGGCGAGAGGGAAGCTGAAGAGCTCCACGCACGGCTCGAAAGGGTCGAACGCTTGTTGGAATCTAGCATTGCGCTACAAAATGAACAAATGCAGCAAAAAGACAGGCGTCGCGACAACAAGACGGGACGGCCGACTTGCTATTCGTGCGGCGAGCGTGGACACTTTGCTAGGAACTGTAGGCAGCGCGCGCCCCCCCAGGGCCAACCGCGAAGGGACAACCAGGTAAGCGCGGATAATCCCGCGGGAAATTCCGCTTCTCGGTCGAACCAGGGAAACTAGTCGAGCCCCCTTTGGGCGCACGCGCGCTGGAGGGAAGCAAAGGGGGCATTCAAGAGTTCACAGTGAACATTTGCGGAGAGGCTAGCCCGATAATAGAGTGTGAAATAGGGGGAGCAGCTATGAAATGCCTGATTGACACGGGATCAAAAGTAAGCCTCCTCAAAGAGAGCGCTCTAAACGACGTTTTGCCCGACTGGCGAACGAGATTCCGGTCGGTAGAGCAGAGAACAAGCCTAGTGGGCATCACGGGCGACCGTTTGGAAATCGTAACATGCTGTGAAGTGCCCTTGAAATTAGGGGAACGCATTGTTACGGCGACGTTCTTCGTCTGCACAGAGAGAGCCAGGCTGCCGGTGGCTGGTCTAATCGGACAGAACATCCTTTCGGAAGAAAAGGTAGACTTGCTCCTAAGCAGAGGCGCCATCAACCTAGGAGGCATCGACATTCCCATTCTAAACTGGGCGGGGGGAAACAAGAAGGCAGGCGGACGCGACGACTGGCATTCTTGCGACGGCGCGCCTATCCGCCTCACCAAGGAAAGCTTACTGCCCCCATTGAGCGAGTGCGTGCTGGTGGGGGAGGTAACTTGCGAGCTGGCTAGGGGACAGTTGGGTGTAGCGGAGAGCGGCCCCCTTGAGGTGTCTGGAGTTGCCGGCGCTTACGGTTTAGTTAGAGCTACCGAGACTGGCAAGGTCCCAGTGCGCGTCGTGAACACCACGCGTCAGGAGATTAAGTTGCCTCGCAACAAACTCATCGGTGTCCTCAGGCCAGCGGTGGTAGCCGAGAGGCCAGCAGAAGAGACTGTTTGCCGGCGTGTAGACGAGGTCGACCTCTTTAGCCGTTTTGATCTCTCACACGTGGCCGAACCAGATAAATCTAAACTTCGGGAATTAATCTCCGAGTTCGGCCCCGCTTTTTCTACCAGCGGCACAGATATCGGCCACTGTGAGGTGATCAAACACAGAGTTTCGACTGGCGATGCGGCTCCGGTCTACCGCCGTGCGTATCGGATCCCCTACTCCAAAAGAGACGAGATGGAACGGCAGGTTAACGAGCTGCTCGACGCGGAGATAATCGAACACTCTACTTCTCCATGGGGTGCTCCGGCGCTATTGGTCGAAAAGCCAGATGGATCGTACCGCTTCGTCGTTGATTACCGCGACTTGAACCGTGTGACTCGCATCGACCCTTACCCACTCCCGAACATTTTGGAGACATTGTCAGAGCTCGGTTCTGCGAGATTTTTCACGGTAGTGGACATGGCCTCCGGGTATTGGCAGATTGAGATGCATGAGCACGACAAAGAAAAGACGGCGTTCAACACGCCTTCAGGGCATTACCAGTGGCGACGCATGCCTATGGGCCTCGTAAACAGCGCGGCGGTATGGCAGCGTACGGCAGACGTAATCCTCGCCGGTCTTTTGGGGAAAGTGTGTCATGTATATCTGGACGACATAATCGTGTACAGCAGCTCATTCGAGGACCATCTAGACGACCTGCGTAACGTTTTCCAGAGAGTGCGTGCAGCCGGTCTCAAACTGAAACCATCCAAATGTCAATTCCTGCGCCCCGAAGTTAGGTACCTAGGACACATCGTATCAGCGGAAGGAGTACGACCTGACCCGTCCAAAATACAATGCGTTCAGGAGTTTCCAGAGCCCAGAACAAAGACAGAAGTCAGGCAATTTCTGGGTCTTCTGTCCTATTATCGGCGACACATTCCCCAGTTTGCTGAACAGGCGCGCCCTTTAACTCAGCTCACAACCAAGAAACCATTCAGCTGGGGTGAGGAGGAGCAAGCAGCTTTCTCGGCCATGAAGCGCAAGCTGACCGAGGCTCCCTTGCTGAAGTTTCCGGATTTCAGCAGGCCGTTCACACTTGCGACAGATGCCTCCAAGGTGGCGGTAGGGGCGGTGTTATCACAGGAGTTCGATGGGAAGGAACACCCCGTGGCGTACGCGAGTCGGCAGCTGAACCCCGCGGAGCAGAAATATGGTGCTACCGAGCAGGAGTGCCTTGCCGTAGTTTGGTCCGTGCGCCACTTCCGGTGTTTCCTATACGGACGGCACTTTAAGATTGTCACCGACTGCCAGCCGCTCAAGTGGCTCATGAACGCTCGTGACCCCAGCTCGAGGCTGGCAAGGTGGAACCTCCTTCTACAGGAGTACGACTATGAAGTCATCCACAGGGCGGGTAAAACGAATCAGAACGCTGACACTCTGAGCAGGATGCCAGTCCGGGCACTCGACATTTTCGTGCCATCGGTGGAGGAGGCCCGCGTGAAACGGGAGCAGTTCGACGACCCCGGCGTTCAGAAAATTGTCAAATCACTTAAAGCAGGCGACGGTGAGGGACAATATTATGTGGACGACGGGGGTCTGCTGAGGTTCAGGGAAAAGGCGGGAGGAGGTACGGGGCGTTTAGTAGTGCCTGCCTCAATGAAAGGCGAGCTCCTACGTGTACATCACGATGCTCCGTACGCTGGCCACTCAGGGGCACGTAAAACCCGCCAGAGGATAGGCATGACGTACTTCTGGCCGGGGATGCGGAGGGACGTGCTGGATTACTGTCGGAAGTGCCCCTCTTGCGCTCTCCATAAAACGCCTAAGAACCGAAAGCGTGCTCCTTTGCAGGTGTTCGAGGAACTTAGCGCGCCTTTCCAGCGCACCGCGATGGATATAGTAGGGCCCCTACCAACTACGACTGCCGGAAACAAGTACATACTTGTTTTTGTAGACCATCTGAGCCGTTACGCCGAAGCCTTCCCGCTGGCTGACCAGAAGGCGGAAACCGTAGCACGCGTTTTCGTCGAAGGGGTGGTACTGAGACACGGCGTACCCGAGCAACTTCTAACCGATCAAGGCACCAACTTCGTCTCTCGGGTGATGAAAGAGGTGTACGACCTCTTGGGGATAAAGAAATTACAAACGACCGCGTATCACCCGGAGTGTAACGGTGCAGTAGAAAGGCTGAATCAAACCCTGGTGACCATGTTATCCCATTACGTAGCACACGACCAACGAGATTGGGATAGGTGGCTACCTTTCGCTGTGCATGCCTACAACACCGCAGTCCACGAGGGCACAAATGAGACCCCTTTCTTCCTCCTTCACGGACGCGATGCGGCAATCCCGAGCATTGTCGGTGAGACCCCCAGAATGCACTATAACACCATGGAGGACTACCGCGCGGAGCTGGCTCAACGCCTTTCAGTCTCGCACAAGCTAGCGTATGAAGCACTGAACAAAGCGGCGGAGAAGAGAAAGTCGCGTCTTGATAAAAGGAGCCAGGACGCCGGCTTTCAGATAGGCGACAGGGTCTACGTCAAAGTCGAAAGCCAGGCCCGCGGCCTGGCTAAAAAGCTCGCGCCGAAGTGGAAAGGTCCTTTCCGAGTTGTCGACAAACTGTCCGACGTCACGTGCCGAATCAGAGGGATTCGAATGAAAGACGAGAAAATTGTAAACGTCAGCAAGCTGAAAATTGCTTTGGGTGAGGTAGAGGACGAGCTGAGACTCCCCAGGGTGAGTGTTGGTACAGGCAGGCCCCGTCCTTCGTCCCCGGAACGTAGTAGCCCAGCTACGAGCCCATTCACGGACGCTCTACATGGAGCCATGCTCGATGAAATCATTCAGAATTCCCAACCCCCCGCGGTGAACAGCCTCCCTCAGCCGACACACAGCTATGCACTGCGAAGTCGTGGGGCAGCACCGTATCATATTTGACGGGCGTTCGTCCTGTGTATCTGAGGGGCAAAATTCCCAATTTCAGTGTTCATGTTTTGCACCCGTAAACCTGTATGTTGACATTCGCTTGGCTCATGTATATAGAAATTGACAGGATGTTTATGACTAATGTTTACTGGTGCCGACGCGCCTCGCCGTGTGACCTTGCTGACTGCATTCAGTGTGGTGTCGTGATAAGACGGTGCGGTGTGTTTTGCATCGAGCCTTGTGGCCCCACCATAAACCTTTTGTGCTTTTGTGAACAAGACTTTTGCAGTGACAAAAGTCTCCTCTGTGGATGGGCGGGTGTGACGGTCGCACATCGCCACTGACTGCCGCGTACAACCCATGCGCACGCAGAAACGTGTTCCCAGGTGGAAGCGGGCGGCAGACACTTCGCGTGGCACGAAGAAAGGCCAAGCACGCGCGGAATGTGCGGAAGCACGCGCGGAAGAATGTTAATCTGCAGAAGAATGTTAATCCCCGAGGGCTTGCGGGGTGACGCGCCCACGCGCAGAGCGATGACCGGCCGGTTCCCCAACGAGCTCGTCCTTACCCCCCCTGTGCGTAACCAAAGGAGGGTATAAGAAGGCTAGCGAACGAGGCCGGAGGGCTCTTTTCCCGACTGGACATCATCTGGCCGGGCCGAACGAGGAAGCCGCCCGTAGGAGTAATCCGATCGCGCGCTCCCCCCCCCCCCCTTTAACCCGGTACCAGCCAGCCAGCGGTCACATCTCGGGTCCGCGTCCACGACCTGCCAGGAGCACGGACCGCCTACGCCGACCGGCACGAGAATTCCGGCACCCCCCCCCGAACGGCCCTGCTCGAGCACGTGCACACTGCAGCGCCGCACCTGAACGACTTCTCGGCTCCACGACCCAGCGCCAGCCGCCCTACAGGGTCCCAGCCTCTCAACGGGTGAGCGCACCGGCACCAGCGCTAACTATTGTTAATTAAATTGTACCTTTGAGCCTGCGTTGTCTCTTTTCCCCTCAACTCTGCGTGGACCCACCTAGTTGGTAGAGTGACGCCATCTCCCCTCCGGGGAGCGTCACACATGATACCGAACTGTGATAATGCCGCCAACCCGACCAGGACTGACGTTGTCACGATGCAGGCGACACCTGCTATATAAAGTGAACAGGTATGAACTTTCAAGCTTCTTCGGAGCAGCCTTTTTAGCATTGAACTGTGCCAGAAGCGATTTATTGGCACATTCGACGTGACCATTAAACTGCGCGTGTGAAAAACAATCGAGCACATGCCAAGATGTTATCGAGGCTTAGAGAATGAAAAGCTCTATATAACGCTTAAGCCTCATCACAAGGCCGGTGTTAGCCTCGCGGTATCGCCCGCTGCGCAGAAGGCCCCAGCAGACTGCTGACGGCGCCGGCAAAAACACGGCTGTAAACAAACAAAACAGAGAACAAAGTAAAAAAAACAGAAAGCAGAAAAAGAGTGAGGGGGAAAGCAGAACAAAAAAATGGAGCACCCTGGAGCGAGAAAAGAATGTAAAAGCTCCGAAGCCAAACAACAAACTGGCTTATCTTTGGGAGTTAGGGCTCTCAGGTGCCCCTCGCGATAAGGAGCGGGGTCGCCTCACCTCCCCCCTTGGACGCGTTTCGAACGACCTGGAAAATGTGAACTTTGAGACTGGCGCGAGGGCTCTTTTTTTTTTTTTTTTGCGTCGCTGAGTTCAACATATAGAGCCCACAGAATTTCATTGCTGCATTAATGTTTGTTTTGTTCTTTTTCGTCATTTCCGGGAGAACCCCTGCCAGAGAGGTATTCATTGCGCAATCGAACCCCCGACACCTAAACTGGATTAAGCCATTGAAGACAAAGAAACATATCCGGTGCTTTAATGCTTTGGGAGCGAGCCTTGGCCAGCTCCGGCCTCGAAGATCAGCTGTGCCTGCTCGAAAGGGCTATCGACGCGGCCCGAGCTCAAGGCATCCTGGAATGAGGACGCCTCTCTGATGCCTTTTCTGTATTTAATTAAAGTTTATTCTCTCTCTACCTACCACCCCTCTTCCCATGATTCCTTCTCGTGAAGTGATTTACAGTTATCAGCTACTGAGAAAACTAGAAAGGAAATGGTGTTGGTAAGAGTACGGTGACCTTATGCGAATGCTTCATTTTCATCTCGGAGGTGTTGATTGGACGTTGGCAGGCCCAATCTTCAAAAAAAAAAAAAAAAAAAAAACGAACGGCTCAGACAAAAATTTTTCCCAAAGCACGAACTGCGATATGTATATCAGTTATAACAACACCCACTGTAACTGCGGGCGATTGATTGCGATTGCGATACGATTGCTGTACGATCGCGTATTGTCTCCTCCAAAAGCTTACTTGCTAAGTATGCACATAACTTCAAATTTCAAGCGCTCCCTAAAGGAACACTGACTTTGGCGTATCAATAAAGCATCACACTCTGTTTCTCATTGCTCGACTATCGGTGTACGGCGGCTCCGCGTCGGAAATGACACCTTAAACTTGCTTTTCGAGGGCTTATCATCAAAATGGCCACACAACCGCAGCGTGTCGAGCCGCCAAGGACTTGCAGTCTCGTCAACAATTTCTTTTGTATGTGTTGAAAGAGGGGACAACGCCAGTAAACCAATTCACACGCCCGACAGAAACTTACATAAACTGGACGCCCAGCGCTCTGCTAGGGTCAGAGACATTTCCAGACAACGCGTCCGATGGAGTCACTTATCAATTTACAGCGCACCAAAATACTCTTTACGAGCGCGGGGTCTGTGCTCCCTACGTTCGAGGCTTCCCCTGTTTTTTTTTTCATACAACAGCAGCTAACTCAGCATGTCCAGGTCACTGCGCTGAAAACTTCATATCTAAAATCACTCAAGTGATAAGGCGTGGACGACAACTTCGCGCGTGAATGGATCCTAAACTACCGTTCCTGTTAGGCGGACGTTTAGGTAGGGATTAAAAAATAAATTCCTGAGTAGTTTATGGCGAGTTGCATTTATTATACGAGACTAACGGATTGTTTGAAAGCTTTAACACTGTGCTCCGTGCCCGCTAACGTACGAATGCGGATATCAGTGGGATTGATAGCGCCTGTAGGAAGCGAGTCATGAACGGGTCACTGTAATATGCGTCGGTGTTCTTTACATTCGACCTATTTTCACGCATTTGTACCCGCGTGTATCAATATGTCAACAGAGCTAACACATATTGTGAGGAATCCGTAAAAACGCGTCATCTGGACCCTAGCCCAGGTTGGCCCCGTTAGGTGTTGCTAGCGACAAAACCTGAGATTACTACCTTGTAAGCGTTACGTACTCCTAACGTGCTCCTAAATCTCGCGCACTCAGCCACGTTGTTCCATTGCGTGTCCGTCACGCAAACCAGTGAGCGACCGGGGTTCGAACCAGTGACCTCGCGCTCGGCAGCACAACGCCTTTACAGGGACCGCCAACTGGTTTTCTGGAGTATATGCTCTCTGTCACAAAGAAAAGGGCATCACATTGAACAATTTGAACCGGGACGTTTTTTGTTGTTGTTGTTTTTCTGATAGGGCCCTAGAAATTTTGATGAAGCGGAATTTCTAGATGTACCAGCCTTATGCCTGCTGCCGAAACGAATTCAGTGAACCGTGTGGCAATGTTCCCTTAACTATACCTGAGATGAAAGGAGGTACAGTAGAACCACGCTCTTGAGTTCCTCAGTGCTGCGTTTTCCCGGTTGCTACGTTGTTTTTGTCTAGTCCCTGCGCTGCTCACATATAGAGTCCCATGTATTCAAATCCTCACTGTTACGTCGTGGCTCAGAGTACGTTCCCGGGTCATTTCTCGCAATCACACACTCCGAAGCCGCCCGGGCAACATGCGGGGACCGCCATTTTGACGTTTGACGGGCCTTCCTTGGCCAGGCTTGTCTACGGAATTGACTGCATGAAGCCCCACGCGAGTGAAATTCGTCACCACTAGATTGCCCTATATTACTCTATGCTATCACCATCATCACTGCGCTTACAACGGAAGTTCCACTTCGGAATGCCGGAAGTGAGTGTTTGCCACAAAGCACCGCCGCAAGAACAGCACGCGTTCTCGTCGTCATCGTGCCTTCAAGCTTTGAAAACACCGTTGAACTTGCAGCCGCGAACATTGTGATGCCTCGATGGCGTCGCGAAAGCGGGAGGCGTTTTCCCTTCAGGAAAAGTTTGGCGTACTCAACGCAGTATAGACAAGCAGCTAGCGCGGAAGAGAGTCGACATCGGTAGGGACCTTGCATTTTTACGCGTGGTGTTTTCCAGCGATCGCAAAAAGCGGCAATCTTACATTCTCGAGTTACCCGCCGCGGTGGCTCAGGGGCTAAGGCGTTGCGCTGCTGAGCACGAGGTCGCGGGTTCGATTCCCGGCCGCGGCGGCCGCTTTTCTGATGGAGGCGAAAAGCAAAAACGCCCGTGTGTACGAGATTTCGGCGCATGTTAAAGATCCCCAGGTGGTCAAAATTAATCCGGAGCCCTCCACTACGGCGCGCCTCATCGATTACGTTGCGTCGGCGCGTTAAACCCCACAATCAATCAATCAATCAATCAACATTCTCGAGTTTTTTTTTAAGGTTCGGAAGCAAAAGTTGCAGGAGTACATGGTTGCAGGTCAAAGCTACACTGTTTTCTTTCTTTTTCGAAGGTTTCCTCACTGTTGCGTTTTCCGGGTTGTTAACGTTTTGTTTTCCCGGTCCGGTGAAAAACGTACGAACGGGGTTCCACTGTATTTACAAACTTTTCCCAGCTGAAGCAATAGTAAAGTGCCGTCTCTCTTATTCCTTCACGCAGTCCTTGAATCTCGCATTGAAACCTAAACAGGAACTGCGTGCATGAATACGGTAGTGCCCCGTTCAGACACTGCATGGCGCCACCTTCCAGATTTTAGAAAGTTTAGTGCCAAATAAAACTTATTCCTGCCAATTTATTCGGAAATTTTTAATATATACCTCACTGTATACAAAACCCTGCCTTTCATATGCTCTTGAGGACATGCATCCCACAAAAAACGGTTTGCTGTCTAGCCGACGCGCGACGAACGGAAAGACCAAAAGACGCAGTACATATGTGTGCGTAGGGTGAAGAAGGTTTTTTGGGGGGAGTGGCAGCGAGTGTTATACGTCTGGTGCGGTGAGGTGCGCAGTCTAGCCCACTGCCGTTTATATTTGGATGGCGGGGAGGCCCGGCGACGTATCATAACCCGTGCCCAGGGGAGGTCGGCTCAAACGCAATATAGATTAGCAGCCGGCAAAGTTTTGTCCTTTTACGACCACGTGGTGCGTGTCTACAGCCACGGAGCGCATCATCCGACCCAGGCCTAGTTCATTTTTTTCCTTTTATTTCTTCTTATCTCGCGAAAGTGAGATGGGGAAAATGTAATTCCTGATTCAGTATTATGAATTAGTATTATTCAGTATTCAGTATTATTAATAGTATTATTAATTAATTATTAATCCTGTTTCAGTATTATTAAGGCTGATTCAGTATTATTAGATGTCAGTTTAGCTCATAATGATATGTAAACTACTTCGTTCTGCCGACGCTATACGTTTCCTTTAGGCGAAGACACTGGAAGAAAGAGAAAGAGAGAGAGAGAGAGAGAGAGAGAGAGAGAGAGAGAGAGAGAGAGAGAGAGAGAGAGAGAGAGATTTAAAACCACAACCAGAATCTTTCACTGTAGCCATTACGAAAATCAAACTCGTGGATGGAAATCTGGAACCGATAAGACACGTATGATTTACATGTCTGCCTAGTGTAAAAAAAACAACAAACGGAAATCCCTAATCAGTCCAAAAGATGTTTTTTTCCTCAGAGCGCTCCTAATCTTTTTTTAATTTCTGTTGTTTTAATAAACGTCTCTCTCTCTCTCTCTCTCTCTCTCTCTCTCTCTCTCTCTCTCTCTCTCTCTCTCTCTCTCTCTCTCTCTCTCTCTCTCTCTCTCTCTCTCTCTCTCTCTCTCTCTCTCTCTCTCTCTCTCTCAGAGCGCTAGCTCTACACCGGTCTGAGGCAGATGCTTGCGTCCCCTAACGCTGTGTACATATTTCTCAGACTAGGCTCTGCTCAGAACTGCGCGAAGGACAAGTTAGCTTCTCATCCTGTACCAGAGCTCAACCCTTCTATCTGCGTTCCGCCTTACGCACTAACATCGATCAAAGTAGCCAGCACTAGCCCTCTTCCACACAGCTCAACAGGAGCTAGAAAGGAGTTACTTAAATCGCGGTTCAGGAGTCTAGTCAAGATTGTGTGGGCGTCCTTACGATCAGCGCTGCCAAGTGTAACGTCCATAACCCCGAAACGTACTCACTTGATTCTTGAACGTTCGACTCACAAAGAAACTTCGCGCATTTGATTGGACGTACTCAGGGGCGGGTTGTTCGAACTGAAACGGCTGTTTAACCGGCAGCCCTCGCGCATTGATTGCGTTTGAAACCCGTAAACACGCTTCCATATCGTTCCATTGTGCTGGAAAAAAACGACGGGCGATTGAATTTTTCCAACGCGTGGCGGGGTGAACGAGCAGAAACCGTAAATAAAATTCAACCGACAATAGGGCAGCCAGGTTTTATTTATTTATTTTTTTTTTAGGTGGCTCATATCGTAATTTCTACAGCAGTCGGCTTCTGCCTCACAATGGCGAGGGTTCAAATGAATGCACGTGCGTGCGTTAAATAACAGAACGACAGCGCGAATTTGTCCCAACTCGCCCACAATCTAACAACATCAAAACAACTTACTTTCAGTTCATTGGCTGGGATGTGCTAAAACACAATGTTCAATGTGAGTAGGCTTTAAAGGGACCCTGCAACACTTTTTAAACTTTTTTTTTAATTCCTAAATGCTTGCAGAAAGTAGTCACCCAACACGTCCAGTGCTTAGATTAGAGGATTGCAAAGCACCTCAACCAGGAATTACTTCTATGCCCATCAGATAATGCGTGAACTCACTCAAAGAAATTTTTCTGTCTTTCCTGGTCTTGAAGTTCTTCGACGGCGCGAATTACGTCAGTAAGGCCGTGTAGCGGCTGTTGGCCGGTTTTTCTTCAGTTGCAGCAATGAACGCTTTCCGATAGCAACTTTAAAATAAAAGCCACAAAAGCAAAGAAGAAACGGAAGGTGTATCTGGTGCGACGAGCAAATCACGAAGTGCCGCTCCGTGCTGGCGATAACTGTAGCTTTCGCAGTACTTCCAGACGCGAAGGAATGAGACAAAGCGTTTATCTAAAGTGTTGCAGGGTCCCTTTAAATGGGTTTAGAGCTGCGTTTTCGCGACAACATCGCGACGTCACCTTCACAATGGCCACAGCCGCGGCTAGAACACTGGCGTTTGTTTCTCTCTTGCCTGCGGATCAGTCTTCTCACGTCTCCATTTCAAATGCCGCTCTCGCTGAATTTGCCCCCCGAGGCTAGTTGCCGTATTCCGAGTCTGTCCTCCACACCATGAGTTTGCTCGACTCGGCCGAGTGGTGGGACCCCTTTCAGGGGTCTTCTCCACCGGAGACTCGGGTGGAGGAGGGATTCAGAATACGGACCTAGGTTATGCTTCTCCACTGTCCCCCTCGCTCGCCTCCTCAGCAGCCTCACTCACCCCCTCCCTCCCATTTTTTTTCCCAAACTGCTTCATGCCTTTTACTTTTAAAACCTCGTAAGAAATGAGGAACGGCGTTGGCGGTTCCCCTAGAAAGGTAACATAGAACGGGGCATGGTTGACAATGCAACCCAAACGACGCTGTATTAAACGAAATTTGCGAAGTATTGCTGGAAACTATGCTCAAAGCTCCCATCGATGTGAAACCGAATTGCCGACGACAGCGATGTGGCCACATGACTCTTCGTTCACTTCATTGTTCACTTTGTTCACTTTGTTATTTGTTCACTTGTGCCAATTGTTCACTTCGTTCACGCCTATAATTTGTTCCGCGTGACACCTTAGTTCAGAAGACCCGAGAGGGAAGCTGGTAAGAAGTGCGGTACAGACAAGCTTCGCGGATGCGAACAGGTGCTAAGAAGGATTGAAAATACGGCTTGATCTGTATGGTGCGAGAAGGTGGGGGACGTGCAGGGAGCGAATGAGTTGGAAGCATGCCCAGTGATGAGGAACTACGCAGAGAGGGAAGAAGCCTTCTTGAGCGGTGTGTGTGTGTGCGGCTGTGCGGTGCTCGACCGGACGACGATGAGCGAAGGAACGCGTAGGCGGAACTCGTGTAGGCGACGGTGTAAATCACGCTTAATGGTGGCTACCACCGCGGCAGCCAGTCTAGCCCCACGCGGAGCCCAGCCGAGCCAGGCCGAGCCAAGCCAAGCCTCTTCCTTCCTACGGAACGCTGCCCGGCTGAGAAGACCGTGGCTGCCGCAAAGTACGCGCCGCGCAACCTTCTTTCCTTTTCCTTCTTGTATTCCTTCCTTCCTTCCGTTCACTCGGAGGCTTGGCCAGCCGCGCCGAAAAACCAGATTTGGACGGCCGCGGAAAGAAGCCCGGCGTCCGCGCCTGCCGGTTCTTGAACTACTTACTACCACTTTAACTTCCCGCGCCCTGTTGTGTTTTACTTGCGGTGGGGCGCCTCCGGAGGGGCACGCCGGGGTACTGCACCCCATTTAGGCGGCGAATAATGAAAATCTGCCACCCCACACCTCCTCGCGCTCTGCCGCTCTTCATCTGCAAAGTTTGCGGCCGAGCCCAGCGGGTGCCCGGTAAGTAAGCATGCGAAGCGGCGGCGGCGGCGCGACCCCGGTGATTTATAGCTAAGTAGCTGCAATTCCTCTTTGTTGCCTCCCTGGCTCCTTGTTTCTCGGCCATTTCCGCGCCGTATTAACGCCCAGCTTCGCTCGCCCCGTGCGCCGCCGCCCAAGGAGGAGGAGGGATGGGGGCAGTCGGAGATTGAGAATGGAAGACCGAGAAAAAGATGCACACACGAGAGGAGAGTTGGTAGTGAAGAAGAGAGCGCGGCGGCTCCCGTGGCTTTGCCACCGAGGTGGCGCACGACGTACTGCCCGCGTTCTCGATAACGAGCTGCTAAGGGCTTCTTCGCAGTTGACGCCGCGTGGGGCCGCAGCGTAGCGGGACGCACAGTAGAGCACCGTGAGCGTTTCTGAAGAAGCGTTACGAGCGCGGCTGGTAGCTTAGAGCCCCATTCACAATGCCGGCCTAGTAAACCTACGGCGGCGCGTTTCGTGACGCCTTTGGGGCCGGGATGTCGAACTGGCGTCGTCGTGTACTGCGTCGGTTAACGCTTTGGCAATCGACTTTCGTGTCGCAAGCTCGAACGAGCGACTTGTTCTTTTCTCACTCTCTTTCTTTTTTGTAGCGTGAGCTACACTGGCCGAGGTTGAGCAGTTTCGCGTGGCTCATGGAGAGCCGTGCTGCGCGTGCGCGGAGGAGCAGTGACGTCACACGGCGCACAGCTGGCGCACCTGAGCCGCCGCTACTGGATTGGATTGGAATGGATTGGAAATCGTTTTAGCAGCAGTAAGGATGATAATCAGCCAATCCTAGACAACCAGGAAAGCTAAGAATAACCAGATGAACCTTAGCTCACGCTACGTATATCCTGGCATAGCCGAGCTAAGCCGCTGCTAATTTTATTTGGCCGAAGGGGTGAGTGGGGGTGGCATGGAAGCAGCGGGTCATATCTGCGTTACATGAGCTCGAGTAATGAGAGTGAACCAAAAAATTGCGTTTACAACAGGAGACACAATTCTTGAGCAAAGATAAAAAGAACCGCCACAGCAACGAAGATCGCTTGTTCAACAGCAGAGTCGCAGCTACTGCTGAGAGCGAAAACCAATTAGGTACATAAGTTTCGGCTGGCTTAAAAAAAATTGAGGTCTTTATCATGAACCGTGCCTTATTGTTTAACTAGACGTCTTAGAAGTCGGTCCCACCATCGACTTTTTCTCTAAATTTATAATGATAACGTCACGTGGCGACTCGAAGTGATTCAGTGCTCGGAGAACAGAAAAACGTAATAGAGCTTCAAGAAGGGTTCATATAACGTCAAAAGAAGGGTTCAAGCGCCAGCGCTTCGTCCCTGGAAGCGCTCTTATCTACGGGCACGGATATGGCTATCTACAATTCGTCACGTGGCCTTCGTAGACGGGGCGAGGCAGGCGCAGGTAGGCAACAAATACTGTAGCAGTATATACCGTGTATATACTGATATAGCACGCTTGTTTTAACCACCAAATGCAAATAACAGTGTCGAAATCATAGACAAGCTGCTCCTTCAACTATAGCGTAGAACTAGCAGCTCGTTTTGAGTGCGTGTCAGTGAGGCAGGGACGCTTCGAAAATTTCACCTTACCCGCTAACCGGACGGAAGAACAAGACGGGCAGAGTGCGGTCTGCCCATTCTCTCGTCCCGGTGACCTAACGCTTCCCGAATCAAACCCCAAGTTCCACGCGATTAATAACCGTACCAAATTGTATGTAACCGCAGTCACTCAACGACTGTCAATGTTCCCGCGAAGCTGTATTGCGCAGTTGAGGGCCCGTGGGTCGGGGCGCGCGCAACTGGCGACAAAGCAGAGCATAAAACCTCAACAGGACGAAGCTGCCGTACCGTCCGTGTGCTATTTCCTACGCTTTCAGCGTGCACCAAAAAACTCAAATTACGACAGTTTCTTCCCGCTGTCCGCTCGACTTTCGGACGAAAAAAAAAATGAATCTTTTACATTGTATTAAATTGTATTATATTGTATTAAATTGTATTTTGTTGAGCAGTGGCTTAGCTCGGCTATGCCAGGATATACGTAGCGTGAGCTAATGTTCAGGTGGTTATCCTTAGGTTTCCTGGTTGTCTAGGATTACCTGATTATCATGCTTACTGCTGCTAAAACGATTTCCAATCCAATCCAATTTAATTCAATCCAATTCAACCCAACCGCGGCGGCGCCGGTGGCTCAGGCGCGCCAGCTGTGCGCCGTGTGACGTCACTGCTCCTCGCGCACGCGCAGCACAGCTCTCCAGGAGCCACGCGAAACTGCTCAACCTCGGCCAGTGTAGTTCACGCTACAAAACCACCGACTGACCCCTCAATCCGGATAAATCTGGTTTCATAAAAATAGGCTACCAGGACCGCTCGCTAACGGCTTGGTATATGCGTAGAGTGTGGATGCCGTGTCTGTAGACACAGCGTCCTCCGGCAGCTGAGTCGACGACTTTGGTGTAATTACAGTTGACGTATAAACAACGCTTTACAGCGAGACGCAGTCAGGCTGTCATGTTGGTCGGCTCATTAGCATTTCGTATTAACAATGTCACGTCAAAATGACGCTTAACTGTACAACAAAAAGACCTCGGCCCGTCATTTTGACGGGTAATTTGAATTTCAGGATGACAAGTATGACGTCAAAATGATAAAAAACACCGACATTTTGTATTCACCACCACCCGTCATTTTGACGGTCAATACCTTGTAAATAAAGCTGCCGGGATTTTTCCCGTCATTTTTGCCGACTAATTGCTTTTTTGCAGTATACTCGAGTGGCATACAGCATTCGAACCACAGTTCAAAACGGCGCGCTGCGCACAGTCGAAGTTCGCCCCAACCGGAAATCAGGCTGCAAATTAACGCTGTGGCAGGAGTTTCCGGCGAGCGGCTTCTGCATTTTTCACTCCCTACAGCACCTCGATAACCCCCATCTCGTCCGCCCAGGCAATGTTGTGCACCCAGAAACTTTCACGATTTAACCGCCAAAACTATCCTTACTGAAACGATTACGGCGATGCTTCGAACTTTCTAAGAATAAGAAGGCACAAGCTTAGCTGGACGTTCTGTTGATCTGCTGTGGAACTTTCGGCTGAACTTTGCGGCCCGGCGTAACCCTTTGCCAAGCTTGCTGGAGAGAATCCTTCGAAGCTCGTACCGGCAGTAGCCTCCTGTTCACCCCCTTCGGTTCGGTACCTTCGCCTCTGCTCACATTGCGCGTTCAGCAGATCGCTGAGCTCCGTAAGCTTTTCTCACAGCCCTCCGCTGACCCTCACTGGTACTTCTCTTTCCCGACGCGCGATCCGCGGCTCGCGCTCCTATTTTTTGTACCTCACGGTTTTCTGTGCCTGTGGCGTGCAAATAAGCATGCGGCGTGAAAATAAGCTAAGGGCGTGCAAATAAGTGCGCGACTGCTGGTGCAGATACGCGGCTGCGTGCGGATACGACGCCCGAAACGCAGAACCCCGAAGTTACAACGGGGTACATTCAACTAGCGGAAGCATCATCCCGTACACAGGGGAAAGCCACCGCCTGTGGCGTGTGCTGTCGGCGGCAGCGGCGTCCACAACAGCGGCAGCGGCGGCTTACGACGATCGCTCAAAAATAATACGCCACAGGAAAGAGCGAACGAAAAATGGAAGCAGCAAAAGGATGAAAAGGACTGCAGAGAGAAGGGAAGAGAAAATAAAAAAAAAGGCGATATAGACGAGCGAGACGAACGCGGGGGGGTAGCGAAGAGGCAGCAGCGGCAACGCATCACGGGGATTTACGGCGCGGCGCGCATATACACAGGGCTTCTGCTCCCGCGGTGGCGCCGGCGGCATTCTTTTCTTTCTCGAATGAATTTGAAATGAGTTACGCGCGCCCGCGCGCGTGCAAATGTTGTACTCTCCTCCCCAGACTTCACCCCCTCCGCCCTCTGTTCTTTTAACGTGTTCGCAGGCGACTGTCTGCCCCCTCCTCCACCTGCTCGTTCGCTCACTTCCGTTTTGTTGATATTTCGTTGCTTTTATTATTATTCCTTCACAGACTGGCCGGCTGGCTTCTTCGTCTAAGCAGCAGCGTCTGGCTTCTTCTTCAGAGCCCGCGGCGTGCTTCCGTGGAAGCTACACGCACGGGGTTTCGAATTGTTCGCTATAATTCTATTAGGGGACCCACTGAGTCCTGTTTAGAACTGCTCTCGGGGCTGCGTGGGATAATATAGAAGTCGTGCAGCGAGATTTCGGGCCTTCTTCCCGACCCAACGGAGGGGCGGGGGAACGGCGAAATAGAGAAAACACGTGCATCGGAATCGATTATCATCAACGGCGAGCTGCACACGGGCTTTGACCCTCCCGGCGCTGCCCGTGGCCACCTGTAGGCGGAAGACAGCCCTTTGCTTTTTTCACCTAAAGGCTGCGCTCCAGGGCGTCAACAAAGCTAATTTATCATTTCAGACCATCGAGAAATCTAATGCTGCTTGAGAAACAATTGTTTGGTATCTGGTAAGGGATGGCCGCGAGTGCTTAGAAGATGCAGTAAACCCCTCGTTATAACTAAGATCTCGCGACAGTGAACTGACTTCGTTATAAGCGATACCTCTTTAAAAGAGGGGATTATTGTCTCTCCCGGCGCTCCAGTAGGATCGCGGGAAAAATCGCACAAACCGAGAATTCGGATAAAACTATTTCGTTATAACGAATCTCTTCCTTTGTTGTGTTTAACCACGGCAATATTGCAAAAACTTCCACATTAAACTTCCACAATTTGTTATTATTTTTTTATCGTTTTAGTAGTGGTAAACACTACTGTACGGAAGTAGTCGCCAGTCGGCTTTATAGCCGACTGATGGCACTACGGGCTGCATTTTTCCACGGAGGCAATTGATGCAGGTAATACCGAGCTCGTAACACTCATCAGGCTAGCTGAGGCCATCCCAGCGATTTTATCAAAATTGCAAGCTCAGCGGCCCTATAAGAGGTGAATTACAATAAAAAAATCTACCATCCCTCCCTAAAGAAAGTGGGGAGAAGCGCGAAAGAGACGATTTTTCGCGCACCAAGCAAACGCATCCACGAAAAATCTAAATGTATACCGGTACGTGATTTATGAAAAAATTGGCCGTGTATCTGCTCCTTTCGTTGCAAATGCCGTCAAAAGACGATAGTCTTTATCGGCTTTTGCGAAGTAAATGCCTCCCTTCGCTTTCCCGCTCACCTCTCATGTTGTTCCTCTTGCGTCGCGCTCCTCTCAAGGTAAAGACGCCAAATGTTTGCATAAATCATTTTAAATTTCCCGCGTTCCACTGCTCCAAACCGGGTGTCTCGATGGCAACGCTGCCGTACGGTGAAGACGAGCGTTCATCGAGGTGCCCTACTTCAACGTTTATAGAACCGCGTCTCCCTACTCCACGTGCCTTGCGCGTGAAACCTATCTAGTGGAACCGTGCGTAACTGTTGCCGGTTGATTACTTGAAATGGCGCCAGAAGCTGTAGTGGCGCGGGCAACAGCAGGCGACGGCGGATTGAATTCTTTTTCTGCAGTTGATGAAGTATTTAATTTCGCAAAAGTCAAGCATGTTTGATTTTTTATAAAGGAACACTGCAAATATCACTTCTGTATTGATTTGTTGTCTCATATTTGCGTAATGTCTTGTTCTTCTTCAACAATGTTGACAAGTATGAGCATTACACCGGACATAGACGGGTATTTTTAGCTCTGACTATATAAGACTATTGCGCAGGCATTGTTTTGCTTTGGCCGGGTGGCTGAATCGAGTCACAGACATGCAGACAGACAGACAGGCATACAGACAGACCAAAATTTCTGGGTTTAAGTAGCCCAAGGAAGGCTATCGTCTTTAATAAAGGTATACTTTTGTATTCCTATTTCGTGGTCGATGCGTGGGTTGTCTTGTCTGGAATCGTTCGTTTTTCGCGATTTTCAACTGGCCGTTTTAACGCAATAGAAGCCTGGTTTCACGCATGTAGAGTCTTCTGAGCGGGTAATTGTCGTATTATTGGTTTCTGCATGCTTTTGATAACAAAAGAGTTAGAGCCGTTTTCTATAACCATACTCCCTCCGCAGATGGTCATACTTCACTGCAGAACGAGCAATGTGGGAAAGCACGCTTAGAAAAGCCAAGCTTAACCGATATCCCGAAAGCCGGCTTCACGTCTAAGCACAAATTAATTGCTGGATATGCATTTTTCAGGGAACAATTTAGGCCGTCTTATAACAAAATATGAAGGCCCTAGCGCCTTTTTTATTTATTTTTTTATCAGAGCTTGTCGGTCGGCCAACCAGTCTATGGGGAAATGCATGCTTTTTGACAGGGGGCCACCGGTACCACTAGAAAGCTATCATTCAAAAAAAAAAAAAAAAACAGGAGAAACACCAAATATATCGCGGCTTCAAGAAATAAACACGGCGAACACGCACTTCTTACACCTAACGGCAAGCATAACCGTCGGCGAAGCAAGAAGGAACGAACGACAGAAACGCAAAGAATGCGCGAAGCGGCGAGCGACAATCTCTCCTTTCTCGGGCGCCAACTGTAAAGTCAACATCCGCGTGAACCAGTTTATTTCTCGCAGCTACAAATCGCCCCTCCCCTTGTCACCACTCGCTCCCAAGACACACAGGCGCGCGCGTACTCGTTCAATCTCTTCCCATCTCTCTCTCTTCCACAGCGAAGAAACACTTCGTCCCGTTTAAGGCCCGGAACACGTCCCCGCGACAACTCGAGCGTGGTAATTTTATGGCTCGAAAAGACGGCGTTGCGTGCGGCTTCGCGCGCCCACAAAGAGCTGCGGAAGACGCACGATCTCTTAAAGTGTCCCCGAATCACTTTTCATACGGGGCGGCGAGAGGAAGATGGAGTCTGGGAGGAAGGTGTCGCGAAGGAAAACACCCCCTACACGACAAGAAGGCCTCGTAAATGACGTCTTAGTGCCCTATCGCTGCTAAATGACTGGCTTTACCGTCACGCCATATTTCGGTTGCCTGAAGTCAATGTACTAGTTATACCCACATTTTTTTAGTAAAGCACTCGAACGATCACAAAAGCGGTGGGTATTACTTTTCTCAGCGATGATTGACGCTGTCTTAGAATCTTGGAAGTGTCGAGAAGAACCCCGGGAATGCGACTGAGTCGTGGAGAGGGGAGTGTCCGGATAATTCTCAAAAGGAGATGTCTTCCGGAGGTTTGGGAAGACTTCGAAGAGTGGAGGATGGGAAGAGGATGAGACAGAGGAAGAGTGGAACACGCGCGAGCGAGAAAGGAGTGGTGAAAAAGAGGATGCTATAGAGGCGAAAGACTACAAACAAACGGTATAAGAGTGGAAGGTGAGTAGTTACGGAACCTGGGGGGGTGGGGGCTTAAAGATTTTGGCGGAGTGGTTGCGGTCGCTGTGATTGCCGAAAGCTGCAGAGGAGGAGAAGGAGAGGAGTCGATAAAAAGCGCCGCTTCGTCGGTGTCTTGTCGGCGCTGACGTGGTAAATTACGTCGCGACACTTTTACGAGTTTTATACGGGAGCTCGCCGGCGACTTCTCGCGCGCCGCCCTGAGCGCCAGTTGAAGAAAAAAAGACGGAGAGAGGAGGCGGCTCTTTTGTAAGAGTCGAAGGCGGCGCAGATTTGGCCGCATCCTCGCAATAGCCGACTTTTATCCTCGTTTCATTCGTTTGTTTTTAGTTTTTACTGGTCATCGTTTTTTCCTCTTTTTTCCTCCTCGTCTGGGGCAACTTCGTTATGTTTTTTTTGTTTTTTTCTTTAGTTCGAGGTGCAGCTGAACTTCAACTGACGGGCGTGAACTTTTTTCGAGTCGGAAAGGAAGCTAACACGAGCAAGTTTGTGGCTTTATTAATTGGTTTACCCAAGCCAGCGGTTCTGCTTTCGCAAGGAACGGGTGCGCGGAACACAACTAACACTTTCCGATCAGCTCCTGCTGATTGAGAAAGCGATAGCATCCAGGAACGATGCACTGCTACCTGTAAGAAGGCTGCACTCTACAAGGCTCTGCTGAATAACGGAGCTCTCTCTCTCTCTCTCTCTCTCTCTCTCTCTCTCTCTCTCTCTCTCTCCTCTCTCTCTCTCTCTCTCTCTCTCTCTCTCTCTCTCTCTCTCTCTCTCTCTCTCTCACTCTCACTCTCTCTCTCTCTCTCTCTCTCTCTCTCTCAATCTCTTTCTTTCATGTGGCAGTACCGAAGTAACCGTTCGGGGCACCGAATTCGACGCAGAAATCACAACAGCACCCTATTCCGTGTTGCACGTCGTTGTACCCGGCTTGTGCAGTACTTTAAAAATGTATTAAAACGTTCGCAGCCGTGTTAGCACTGCATAAGCACGTTAGTTTTCGATTTGTTGTCCTTGAAGACGCAGTTATGGTTAAGATGTTCTCGCACACTTACACATTTCTCGCGGAGCTCCTAACGCTCCCCACTATTAATTTTTGTCACTACGAGCGGCACTTATTTCGCGATGAGACTTTTAAGCGCCACAATACCTTGACGAAGGGCACAAAGGACAGATACGTGCGCTCTCTCTCTGTCCTTCTCAGTCGTGTTACGGGTCTCGCTCATTAGGCGAAGATATGCGCTCCGCCAGAGCGGATGTCCCTGTCCTCTTCGTCCTTCGTCTAAATATTTTGGCGCTTGAAAATCTCATCATGAAATACCAACTATAGGCGCGAACACGTTAAGAACGGCAATAGCTCATGTACGGTATCACTCCGCCTAAGCGACGGACCCGGATGTCAACGGGCGCGCGCGTTTTGAAAGGAGATTGCTATGAATGCGTGATATTGCCTGCATCTTCTCAAGTTGTTTGTTTGTCGTCGCTGCAGTAATTTATAAGCATACTAAGCCCGAAAAATCACGGAAACCGTTCGTGCCATGTTCAAAATATTCCCAGTAACGCGCTACTTGCGCCGCGCGGAGTAACATCCGGCTGCGGTGATGAAGCACAGCGGCAACTTCCGTTGCCGTTCTTAAGTTGTACCCTAGTATAGCTCATATACTCACACGTCATTCACTTATTTCTGCCCGCCGCGTAACCCAAGTTTTCCTCTAGGTGCCGAAGTACATTCTGCATAAGTTTACTTATGTACAGGAGCAATCAAAATTAACTCGAACATGGTTTCGTAAATTTATAAGAATGTCTTCCTGAAACTGCGTGGCTGCATTGGTGCGCGCTTAAAGGAGTCCTCCCTAATAGAAAAGGCCTCCTGTAAACTAGTAATGGCTGACATAAAGCCAGTAAAACAAATATTTTGTTACATTCATAAATCCTTGTTCCAATTAATTATGACGGCGCCGTACACCCCGCGGAGCTGAGCGCGAGGTCGCGGGTTCGATTCCCGACCGCGGCGGCCGCTTTTGTGATCGAGGCGAAAAGCAAAAACGCCCGTGTGTACGAGATTTCGGCGGACGTTAAAGATCCCCAGGTGGTCAAAATTAATCCGGAGCCCTACACTACGGCGCGCCTCATCGCTTGCGTTGCGTCGGCGCGTTAAACCCTACAATCAGTCAATGTACACCCCACGGAGACAGAACGAGAAAGTCTAATGAACAGATGTTACGCGAGCTGCGCGCTGTACAAGTTAAGCTTCAACGCTTACAGTTGTGAAGGAAAATTTGTCATCCACCTCAATGCAGTCAAACGGCTACAAAGGAAAGCTATAAAGCTTTCTCAGAAACGTCACAGTTGAAGAAAAATTCGCTGTGCTCCAGCATTCGAAGCCGGGACACCCCGCTTAACCAGCGCAGTCGTTCTACCAACTCAGCTAACCAGGAGGCTAGTCGTTTGTAGCGCGAAAGCGAACTGATCGACAAAGTCGAAGTGGTGGACAGGTGTTAATCGACCAGATTATCAATTCGCTCTCGCGCTACAAACGACTAGCCTCCTGGTTAGCTCAGTTGGTAGAGCGACTGATGCGGTAACGCGGTGGTCCCGGGTTCGAGTCCTGGACCAGGACGAATTTTTCTTCAACTGTGAAGTTTCTGAGAAAGCTGTATAGCTTTCTTTTGTAGCCGTTTGGCTACATTGAGGTGGATGTCAAATTTTCCTTCACAGAAACTTTGATTGCTTAGGGTTTAACGCGCCGACGCAACGCAGGCGATTAGGCGCGCCGTAGTGGAGGGCTCCGGATTAATTTTGACCACCTGGGGATCTTTAACGTGCACCGAAATCTCGTACACACGGGCGTTTTTGCTTTTCGCCTCCATCAGAAAAGCGGCCGCCGCGGCCGGGAATCGACCCGCGACCTCGTGCTCAGCAGCGCAACGCCTTAGCCACTGAGCCACCGCGGCGGGTCTTCACAGAAACTTACTCCACCTTTTGGATTGTCCCTAAATCTGGTCGATAAACGCTTAGAGTTCTTCGCAAATGCCGGCCGGTATTAACGAAATAGCAAGAAAGCTCAACCCGGGTTTCCTGAAAAGGGCCCGCGCAGTTTAAATTATTTCGCTTCACCTAATACGCCCGCTTTCTCCAAAGACCGTGAAAAACGCAAACCTTCTGACGTGTAGGACAGGAGTAATTATCGTCTGCTTTGCAAGACGCAAATACTCTACATGCTTGCGCGTGTACGAAACTTCGGAAACTGGGACGGGTATTTAAACTGTCACCTATTTCGTGACGACGCGTGTTCAGCTTGAGTGCGATTGGTCGGGAGGCAGGCTGTAATTAAAGTTGATCAAAGGACTGGAAAACTTCGCAGGCTGCCGTGCGAGTTCGGTGTGCCGTGCGCGCTAGCTGACAGGTCGCGTGTACGCGTCGCAACCAACCGACACGCAGTCAGACCTGTCACGCGCTTGTTATGACACTCGCGCCCCATCGAATTGTGAAGCGTCCCTCTGTGACAGGTCGGCTAGGTGACGGCTAATCCATATCCCCCGTCTGCCATCTTCCGTTCATTATCCCGTGAGAAAGGGGAGAACTGTGAGAATTGGGACACCTGCAGTCCGTTCCGGTGTGTAAGGTAGATAATTTTAACACAGTATCTATAGAGTGCCATTGACAGCGCTCCAACTCGGCGTTAAAGTCATGGCTGGAGTGCAGTCCGACGGCATTTGAATCTTTAACGCTAGGCTAGGACAGGTCGCCATGTCTGTCATGGTGGTGTAAAGGTTGAGTCTAAGCGCCGTCATACAAAGGGCGGTGGTTCGAATCCGGATCTTGCTTATTTTTTTTTAATATTCAACTACAACTTTGCTGTTTAAGGTTACTTTTCGGTGTTTTAAATTACTGTTTTCTGTTCGTTAAGCGTTACCTTACGTTAGGTTAGAAAAAGCGAAGTAGTGCGAGGTGCGGAGTTTCGCAAGAAATCGCCACTGGACGTCACTTTAGTGGAGTGCTTACAGTGCCGGCAGAGGGCACTTTTAAACCCATTGTCATTGTAACTGAGAGTGCGTGCTAATTTGGGCTCCCGTTTCACATGCAGACGACCAGTTTTTTTTTCTTCTTTACACAACTTGTCTTTTTGAGTCGCTAGCATACGACGCAGTGAGCGTGACAGGAGCGTAGGAGCCGTTCTGTGTGCAATAATTTTGCAGTCTTTTCATCCAGGTGCACCGTAACGATCGCACCGGGGTACAAACCTCACTTTTAGTGGTAGTGGAGAAACAATATGGCGGCCCGAACATGGCGCCAGGTTGTCGTCACCCACTAGGACGGAATGGTGACGACAGCTACGCTCGATTCGTATATTTGTTAAGCTTTCCCGTAGAATCCACAACGCAACAAGTGGGCTTTGATTCTCTCGCGTTTAACCTAATTTTACAAGACGCCCGTCAGGACTAGCGCGGACGAAGGCAGGAGCGCTGCATTGACAGCGGCGTTCTTAGTGTATGCTACGCGAGCTGGTCGCTATAAATTTACCCGCGTAACAAATGGCACGCATTTATCTCATTGTCATTAAAATGAACTTTAGATAGCAAGCCGGTCGCTGCGCCCCAGCAAACCTGATACTTTCACGTATTCAAATAACCGTACCAAAATAACCTCCCGAGACGCATAACCACTGTGAAAATTAAATGTGTATAGCAGAGTCGACAGCCGCTTAATTAGGCAGCACAAAGGCTACACCCGGAACGATGTCCCACAGCAAAGTCTTCTTGGCAGGCCAGACTGTGCCTTACCCCGTTCTAGCTGGCCCTGTTTCTTAAGCGCCCACACGCAACAACCTTCGCCGGTTGCGCATCAAAAGCGCGACTCACAAAGGGGAAGGGGAGAATATCAGACGGCCGGCGAAGGGGGGGACCACACCAGGCGAGCTAACGAGCGGCCGCCAGGCCATCTTACAATCACTCTGCGATGAGTCGTTCGTGGGCTCACCGAGAAACAATGACCCGCCGCTGCGGGCCGCTCATCGCGACACTCTTATCGTGTCCTACATATCTCGACTGCAGGGGGAGGGAGGCTTGTATACACACACACACACGCGGCGGACGCACGTCGGGCTGGGAGGAACTCTTCTCCGCGTAGGCGCTTGTGCTCTGATTAAGAGGAGGCCTTTCGGAAGATGAAGAGACACCCCGCGCAGGCATGCGCGATCCCGGCGTCCGCTGGCTGCAGTCGTTTCCTTTCTTTCTTTCTTTGTCTTTTTAATTTCCCCCATCCCCCCCTCTGGCCTGCCTGTCCAACGCAATGGCGTTTTTATCCTTCACGGTGCGCTACTATCTCTGCGAACAGTACACGAGAGCCGCACCGTACGATCGCTCAACCGTGCGCAGCTTGTGAGGCCCTTGCGCTCGCTTTGGCCCGGAGGAGGGAGACCCATTGGAAACTTTGTCTCGGCAGGCTTTTCCACTCTATGGCCGCCCAAAGGGACACGAGAGACGGAGGTGCGGCGTATAACAGAGGTCTTTCTCCAAGTGGCCAGCACGGAACTGAATGCCAAGAGGGCAGACGCTCTTACTTCTGCGGTGGGGGGGCCCTCTTTCCTTCTTCCTTCTCCATATATATATATATATATATATATATATATATATATATATATATATATATATATATATATATATATATATATATATATATATATATATATATATATATATATACCTTGTCACGCTAGCGCTTCTTTAATTATGCATACGCACATGAGGTCACCGATATGAGTTTAACACGTATGACACATCCGCTGTGCAAAACAACGGGCTCTGCGCTGCTGCACGACCGGCCAATCCGTAGCGCTTAAACTGCGAACCGAAGACGTCTGGGGGAGGGGGTTTAACCCACGTAAATCCACGTGTTACGGGTCTCGCTTCTTAGGCAATAACGACGTTAGCCGGGAAAAGGCGCCTTGACCGGATGGTGGAGAGGAAACAAACTGAGATTTATGCACGACGTTTTTCTGAGCGTGGAAGCGTTTTTAATTCCTAAAGCAGGGCGTGGTGCTACGTCGTGCAAGGAAACGAGGCACGTACTTTCGCTTTACTTGGAACACGGCGAACGTAACAGTGACTGCTGAGACTTCTGCGGTGACGAAAGAAACTTTGGTCGTCACAGAAAGCGATCCGAATAACAGAGTAGCAATGTAATGCAGGTTTAGTGAACTGTTGTCACAAGACAGTTTTAGCTAGCACATGAGAGAGAGTTATAGCAGAGCGGAAAACCGGTTCCGGTACGGTACCCGGTACGCCTGCGCATGCGCACGACCAGTTTCCTCCTGTGCGCACGCGGAGTAGCCCCGGTCACCTACCGGTTACTGTACCGGGACGGTTCTCCGCTCCGGTATAGCTCTCTAAGAACACTTTCGACATACCCCGCAAACTCACTGGCCGGCAGTTGTGGGCTTCACTTCGGTAACCAAGCGTCGGTGAACTACGTGACCACTGAAAGCCGAAATATGAAATTAATATAAGCGGGTGTATTATCGCCATCATCAGTATACGTGTGCAGGATGAAGACCTACCCGCCGCGGTGGCTCAGTGGCTAAGGCGTTGCGCGCTGCTGAGCACGAGGTCGCGGGTTCGATTCCCGGCCGCGGCGGCCGCTTTTCTGATGGAGGCGAAAAGCAAAAACGACCGTGTGTTCGAGATTTCGGCGCACGTTAAAGATCCCCAGGTGGTCAAAATTAATCCGGAGCCCTCCACTACGGCGCGCCTCATCGCCTACGTTGCGTCGGCGCGTTAAACACCACAATCAATCAATCAGGATGAAGACCTCTCCTAAGTGCACCGCACGCGTTATGCGGAGATGTGGGTTCGACTCCCGCTCCCGGACAAAAACGGCGGATTTTTTCTCGACCTCTATTTTCGCTTATTTATCACTGTATCAAAGAAACACGACGAACATACGTCATATTCGGCACTCGGCACTATTAAATATTTCGAGAAAAGCCGAATAGCATTGACAATAACGACTGCAACATTGATATATATATATATATATATATATATATATATATATATATATATATATATATAGAGAGAGAGAGAGAGAGAGAGAAAGAAATGCCGGCAGTCTACAACGCCAAAGAAGGCATAGGGGAATGGTTAGACGATTTTTTACCGTTAGTGACGTTAAATTATTTTTATTTTATTATTAATTACGTGAGAAAGAAAGAAAGAAAAACACGCGCCCAGAGTGGGGACCGAACCCACGCCTTTCGATTAGATCTCGAATGCCTTACCGAATGCCTTACCAATATATATATATATATATATATATATGTGTGTGTGTGTGTGTGTCGCTTATGTCGACGGGACACCTAGTTTGGAAAGCGTGGCCTAGTAGAGGGCTTCGAGCATGCAGCATAAAAAAACGCGGCTGCGGACGATCAAAACGTCACGAATGAGAAAACGGACTAATAAAGTAATATAAACCACGTTCGCTGAAGCAGGAGGCGAAAAAGGGGGGAAGAAGCAGCCACTAAGAAGAGTGAGGTGAATTACGACCACTGCTCCTCTTCATAAATAAATATGACGCCTTTATGGCGGTTGCCGCCTCAAAAGCTTATGCGGCGGAGGTCCTCCGTCTCCCAAAAGCCTCGCCACGGCGGTTTTAAAAAGAAGCCGGGATTAACGCTGCCAGGGGCAAGCGAAAGGCAATCGGAGAGCTTTCCCAACCCGGTGCCCAAAATCCGCCCGAGCAACACGCGGCCAAGTCGTACACGTAAATCGTACACGGCAGGGCGATTCGCCACCCGTTGGAAACGATCAAGAAAACTTCATGGTCGGCCCTGAGAAGGGTGTTGCTTCCGTGCGAACTATATGACGTCTTGATGCTAACGCCGCCTTCTAGCAGTACGAACGCCAGGTGACGGACGGCAGAGCGATTCACCCCGTCTTTCCGACTTATATCTCTTATGAACAGCCATTTCATCAGTGGGCGCTGTAAGCAGGATAATTTAACTGCGTGTGCGCAACGCAGACCGGAACATGTCCTGACTTCATCAAAGTTTAAGGAATGAGGATACACACCGCTAGATTGCGGCGGAATCTTAATCTAAGGTAAGCTTGGCATTGCATGCTCGTAGCAGTAAAATCGAACACGAGCATGTAGAACAAATGCTATACTGCGTTAAGCCCTGCATTAGAACTGGCGGACAAAACGCATGAACTACAGACTGCACACTCAAAAGCTAGCATTATGAACTCCATTCGGTTCAACACTGAGCCCGTAAAAGGAGCTAATAAATCAATTGTGAAGATACCGCGGGTATAAAGTCAACAGATCTCGATTACGTGCGTGACACCGAAAGTTTTACTCAGTTAGTTACTGAAATGCGTTTGTTGCATATAGGCTGTGCAAAATTACTAAGAGAGGAAGAGCGAGAGAGAAAGAAGTGCAGGGCAGTACAGTATTTTTCGCTTGCAGAAGTCGGGTGGTTGCTGGAAAGTAAAACAGTTCGGAAAAATTACAACCTCACTTCGTATTTTGTACTATTGCAGCTGTCGTATGACTTCTCACACAAAAAAATTGATTTCCTGCGCCGTATACGGGCCACCATTTCTTTTGCTTCAAGTTTTCGTCCTGACCCCCTATCAACTATCAGTATTTTTTGTTGTTTTTTTCGCTACGACGGATAGCGTACACGAGCGCTTGCAGTGGGTCCTCTATGGGGCATTGAAAGGGCACTGGGAAAACACGGGTAGTGTAGAACGCTACAGCGGATTGCGTCGTCACGACCAGGGTGTTCCAGCTGCGTAAGGTCGCGCCAGACCCAAAATGAAACATGGCAGGCCGAACAAAGGAACTCGTTTGGAGGAAACGCCTCCTCTTTTCGCGCCACCGATCGGTAGGTGTAATCCCACTCGAATGACCCCAGTGCAGTGATGCAGGCTACGGGCGAATCCTTGATTCGACCATTGTTTTCGGCCCAGCGGAATCAAGCCGAAGACGCCTTCATTCAGTCAGACAACAAACGCCGTATATACGCATAGCACCAGCCCTCGAGGTATCTGAGTGAGTCGCGAGCGGCTTCACTTATAGGCCTAAAGCACCGGGCTATTGCGGGACGCGATGAAGACATCGTTGAAGCGATGACAGCGCACGTAGCGGCCGGGCCAGACTCAAAGGCGCCATTTTGGGAGGCGCCGGCGTGGGGCTGTACTTCATTCGTTTGATTTTGTTTTGTGACCTGCGAACGGGTGCCGATTTGTTGCGGCTGTACCAGTGATGTCTTGCCCATAAGCGCTAATAGGGCAAGTTTTTAGGGAGGGCGTGGGGCGAAGGCAGGCGTTTGTATGATGGGAAAGGAAGACGAGGACAGGTCAGTGGACTCCAGTGTCAAGAACGAATATCGAGAACCAAAATAAACTGACGGCTCAATGTATCACAGGAAGAAGTCACAAAAAACGAGGAGGGAACGAAAGGAAAGAAAATGACACACACGTGGAGGATCTTTGCCCTGCTACCTTCATGTCTCCAACGATTTACCTTACAGCTTAACGATTTACCTTACCTTAGAAAGTAGCCCTGGACAAATTGTTCCCAAATCCTGCCTTAAATATCGTTTTCTCGAAACCAAGGCATTAAGGGATTACGCCACATTGTTTTTTATTTTGTTCCCAGCGCTGATATCCTTCGGATTTCGTTCTTCTTGTTTAAGTCACCGCCCCTCTCTTGTTTCCCGTCTTATCATTTTCTCTACTATGTTAAGTTTTGTCCTTCCCTCCTCATAATTTCCGAGCACCCGCGGCCAAACATCGAAGCACCTGTAGGCAGAAATGTTAAGGTGAAAGGTGAACGAGCTCATCTTACAGGGCGACACCCGGAAACGCTCTGCGTATAAGCGTCTTCGTCCGGTGCGCGAAGGCGACGAACATAAAAGTGTTCACATGCCTGTCATTTCGTCGACGGTGACCCCTCCTGGCTCGTAGAATTCACAATCATGCAATATTCAGCCCAAGCACGAAGGTGGAGCCTAACTTCTATACAGGAGGCCGGCCCCTTCTCTTTTCTTTTTCCCTTCCCTTTCCCACACGCTTTAGCGGTGCTGCGCGTGTCTTTGCGTATGATTTCGTACACTCCTAGCACGAACCGCGCCCGTCAACCATTTGTCTCTGCAGCGCCTTTATATGTTTCGATCAATCTTGAAGAGGGCTGTTTTCTAAGCTGTCGCTCTTACTTTTCCCCCACTCCTCCCTCGATTTAGTGTTTCGACCTGGTTCGCGAGCCCACGCCTTCGCCTTTGCTTTTCGTCTTGATTTCTTTTTCCGGCTTCGCTTATAGTTTTCTCCGGCTGCACCGCACGTCAACATGGCGCAAGAAAGAGAAGCACAAGCCGAGCTGCTTTAGAACCCACCGAGGCTAAGTCTAGAGCGACGCCCCCCATGAAGAAAAACCAAGTTGACGGGATCTCAGCGCGAGATATAATGCTAGGCAGCCGGTAAAGAGAAGACGAAGAAACGAACCGAAAATGGCCGCCGCCGCCACCGCGCCGTTGCGTGAGGAGGGAAGGGGAGTACGTAAAAACGGAGAGAGGATGGAAAAGGAGCAGTAGGGAAGAGCCCCGAGGGCGGTCCAATCATGTTTTATAGAAGTAGCCCCTCAGTGGATTGAAAGGTGGGCCGGACCCTTTCGCTGCGCGAGTACTGACGCCGCCGCTGAAGACGACGCCATGTTCAGGTACATTTATTCCTTTTTGCCGCTTCCGTCGAAGCAAGGCGGTTCGCGCGTTTCCGCGCACCGGCGACTTGGCGCTGGCGGCGTAGTCGTCTCGTCCACGTCTCTCTTTTGATTTCTGCGATCGAGTCCGCGTTCCGGGCGCGCGCGGCCTTTTTCTTCGTCTCCTCTTTACCCGGAGCTTGCCGCGTCGCAGACCGCCTTTCTCGTTCCTTGTCGGTTTCTTTAATCGCGTAGGCGGAGCCCCGCCAGAAACCGACTGCGCCCTAATTTCTTTTCTTGTTCTTCTCACGTCCCTTCGTAGGTCCTTCGCGTTCGGGCGCCGCGTTTTTGTTCATTTTGTTTCATTTGACTACTGTTGTCCTGACACGCCAATGGCCGCCTGTTGAGGGCCTAGGGGCACGGTGTTGTTGTTGTATAAAAGGGGTTTGAAACGAATTCTGATGGAAAGAAATGCCAAAGAACGTTGGAAAACATCGGAGCAAAACGAGGGCAGAGAAATATCGCGCGAGGTTTCAAGAGTGCAATTGAGAGAGAGAGAGAGAGAGAGAGAGAGAGAGAGAGAGAGAGAGAGAGAGAGAGAGAGAGAGAGAGAGAGAGAGAGAGAGAGAGAGAGAGAGAGAGAGAGAGAGAGAGAGAGTCATGGCGGTAATGCGCGATTTTACGACGCCGACCCAGAAGCGTCACATCACGGCAATGCGTCACTATTTTTCTGCTGCTGGAGTAATAAAAAAAACAGTAAAAATGCGAGCCAGAATTTATGCGAAGGTTAAGTTAACGCATATGTGACAAAAAGCCGGAAACCGGGCCAAGGACCGGGAGGCACGCCGAGGAAAAAAAAAAATTGAATTGCCAACCGAATAATTCCTCCAGCAATGAAAAAAAAAAGCTAACGACGATTTCACATTAGGAAAAAGAACCCTCCGTCCCATTACTATGTAGTGCCTTTGGCGGATGTTAAACGAGCTCTCTTGACATATATGTATATACCTTCTCGCATAGACGCGCCACACCACAACGACATCTCGCAACCAGTCGCGCACATTCGGCGACACCTTGACGCTCCTCGAAACGCGTCTCGCCACTACGCGAGACACGTACTCTTCGACACGTTTCGAGGATTTCCACGAAGTTCACCACGGTGCATCGGGCGCCATTGGGGCGCCTCAGTTAACGCTTCAGTCCTGCCTTTTCTGCCTCGTTCGCGAATTATGGCGGCGTTTTGCAGTGCCCTATGCCAGCAGGCGAGGTATGCGCTGACGCAGTGGATGCCTTCGGAATCAACGGCGATTTGAACTTGCCGCGAACAGGGTAGGAGGCCGATGCGGGAAAGGAGAGGTTGGAGCGTGGCGAATTCGCTAACCTTTCTCAAGTACGACGGAAGAAAAGGTTGCGAGGGTGGAAGGAGAGAGAGAGAGAGAGAGAGAGAGAGAGAGAGAGAGAGAGAGAGAGAGAGAGAGAGAGAGAGAGAGAGAGAGAGAGAGAGAGAGAGAGAGAGAGAGAGAGAGAGAGAGAGAGAGAGAGAGAGAGAGAGAGAGAGAGGTGATTTGCTTAACCGAACATGCGGTTCGGAGGGTCCCTCATGCTTCGATGAGCCCAGCAAAGGCGCCAGATACGGCGAGGAGGAGGAGACGACGATGATACCTCGTACCGTACTGCCTGCGCTGAACCCACCTTCCCATCTCACTCCCCCGGCAATACACCTTGCACGATGCGCTTTGCGGCGCTGGTTACGTGGCCTCTTCCTGTTCCACATTCCTCAATCGCATCGGCTCCTGTCAGTCGGCGCTTTTTCATTTTTTATTGAAAAACCTTTTCGTGCCTTTGGAAACGACCAGCCAACTCTCTGAATGATTCGCACGAGTTTGGTAGTCAGATTACGTGCATTAAGAGGGCGCGCAGCGGAGAACTGCGTAGGAGAAGGTTCGTAACGTCTGGGGGGCACAGCCACCCCTGCATTCGAGGCGAAGTTTACGAGGTTTTGCAAGGCTTGAGGCGTTGGTGCTGCGGCGATGACTCGGACGTCAACTGGTTTCTCCGTTAGAAGGCATCTAAAAAAATGAGTAAAAGATGCTCTAGTCCTCCCTTCGGGGGCAAAGAATGGGCGCGAAAGTGGCTGAATGAAAAAGTGACTGAATTTCTTTTTTTTTTTTTTTGGGGGGGGGGGGGGGGGTGGGGGGCGTTTTTTTTTTTCGGATTGATTCGTAAGAAAACGCAACAGAGTGACACATGTATTTAAAAGAACTTAAACGCACTCCTCGTCATCCTCATGTTCAACCTTTCCAGCATCATCCTCATCGTCGTCGTCGTCGTCGTCGTCGTCGTCGAGGTCGAGGGACTACGCAACGGACAAGCGATCGCCCAAGTGTCCCACAAAGATCAGCTAAATAGTAGCTCAAATTGGTCATATAGCATCGACATATGAGTATACTCCCTACGCGACTGACCCGGAGTTCTTCCGCTACGGGCCCTCGACAATTCCGGTGGCTTTACGCCTGGTCAGATAGCCTATAACCACGTAGAGATCTCGAAATGGAACTACCAAATTTCGAAGTAAGTCGTCTAGTTTCACGATAACTCGATGTTTTATTCGGAGACTCAAAGTGCGGGGGACTTGGTACTGCAACTTCGCGGCCGGGTCTGTTGCAACCGTGCTGCGAAAGTAACGCGGAAAACGTTCCCCTTTGTTAGATTACATGTAGAAATGCAGGCAGAGTTATAAATGAGCTAGCTGCGTTGGATCCTTCCTGATTTTGTAGCGTAACCTACACTGGCCGAGTCTGAGCAGTTTCGCGTTGCTCCTGGAGACAGTGCTGCCAACCAGCAAAGTCATTTTTCCACTAGCTCGGGTGAAGAAATTCCCTAGATTTCCCTAAATGTTTTCCTGAATGCGGTTATTAGATGTTTTCTCTCAGATACTGTGTTTAGAGGCAACCACACGGAGCGATTTTTGCGAGCAACGCGACGAACGATGCGGCAGGGATCCGCAATCGCTCGTTCAGGCAGCCACATGAGAGCGACCGCGCGAGCGACGGCAAAACGCGATCCCAATATTGCCGCACAGCGCCCAATACGCTTATCGAAGTACACACGGCTGCAAGGATTTTCATGTGTGTATTTGTCACAAAAACGGAAACTCTTGCACTACGCAACATTTGACACAAAAATATTTCACTACGAAAGAGTGCACTTGTAATACCACGCAAGTATATAAAAAAACAAAATTAATGGGAACGAGCACAGACAATGCGCAGTACATGAGATGTTCGAGTGAGCGAGTTTATAAAACTCATGGGTCATGTTCTTTTCAAATTTACACCAACAATGTCAAACGAAGGTGCGATAGCTTTGCTGGATGCCCGTTTATGTGAAGTAGATATCTGCGCTTCACTGAGAAACTGAAATGAATAGGTATATAAAGATAGTGACTGCTAAAATTAATAAAAGGCTGAATTACACGATTGAAGGCACAAGAACACGTAGACGCAAAAAGTTCCCTAGATGTTGAGAAATTTTCCTTTTTCCCTGAAGACCACCCAAATCCCCTAGATCTAGGGAAATTTCTCTAGAGTTGGCAGCACTGCCTGGAGAGCCGTGCTGCGCATGCGCGAGGAGCAGTGACGCCTCACGGCGCACAGCCGGCGCGCCGGAGTCGCCGCCGCCGCCGCCGCCACCGCCGCGATTGGATTGGATCGGATTGGATTGAAAATTCTTTTAGCATGATAATCAGCTAATCCTAGACAACTAGGAAACCTAAGAATAACCAGCTGAACCTTAGCTCACACTACGTATATCCTGGCATAGCCGAGCTAAACCACTGCTAATTTTGTTTCTTTTCTTCTGCGGCGGACAACGCGGCCATGACCATATACGGCTCTCATAGCATGCTGTCAGCGGACGATGCATAATTACGTGCATACCTCAAAACAGCAAACAATCCCGAAGCGAGGTATTAGTACCCACATGCCTTGCCCGAAAGTCTCGCGATCTGCAGCCTAACAACAACGCGTGGCTTACAGAAAGCGTTTACAACGCTTTTTTTTTTCCCTTTCCGTCTGTATGCAATTTGTGAAAACACTATGGAGGAAATCCCCTCGAGCCCACAACTGTTTTTTCCTCGTCATTTTGCAAAGAAACGAAAACGATGCAGGGAGACGCGGCGCAAGAAGCAACGATTAATGCCCGGTACGTGCATCGGCCCGTCACGAAACCAACGAAACACTTATACGCAGCGGGGGAACAGCAGACCGATAATCCCGATAAGAACTGTGCTTCGGAAAACGTTTTTGACGAGTGGACTGCATAATACTGCCACACATGCTGTGTATTTCCTCGTCCCCAACAATCGCGGCAAGTATGCCGTGAACAGAGTATGAGGACGTTTTGATGGATTGCCTAATAGTAATGAGGCGGCTGAAGTTGGAAATCGCGGAGACTACAGCGCGCGATGCGTGAGTCGCCGAAGTGCGCAAAACAGACGCAATACTGCAGTGGAAATAAGGTGCCATTTGAGGTATAAGACGTGAGGACAAGGGTTGCGATCCTTTTTGTTTCTTAAAGTAGTTTTAAACACGGGAGTACCAATTTAAGAGTACTGCAAGAGCAGAGCCAGCCCGTCACAATGTACTTTTGTGCAGATCATAAATAAATGGTTTATGAACGGATTCTCTTTTTGAAGGGCCCCTCAGGGGACGTTGCCGAAATGTCATTAATGAAGGGATCTTCATTTAAAGAAGACCCCGCAGGTCTTCTGTGATGCGGTAAAAAGCCGATATTCGGCGGTTAAAATTCCAAGTTCAGTCACAGTAGGGTGAAGAGCGTATGGTAAACAAAATTACATGGCGATCTCTTGCAGATTTACTGTGCTTGCGCAAGCACAGACTAACCGCCAAACAGGCCATGCGCGCCACGCAACGTCATCCTTTTGGACATGACAGGCCGCAGACGTCACTCTGCCAACTGCGCAGCGGCGGCGCCAAGCTCCGTAGTCCTCGCCGGCTTCGCCGCCTTTGCCCATGGCGAGAAATATATCCGGTTGATTTGAGCCGCCTATGCTTGAAACGGCCTACACTGAGCCGTTTCAAGCCGACTGAGGCGCGCTTTGGGACTTGGAAAGCGTAAGCTTTGTGGTGCCGGTCATGAACGCGCGTAGCTGCGTTAGTTTGTCGGGCTGGCGTGAACGATCTTAGGTGTGTCAGCGCCAACAGCAGCTGGAGCGGGGAGAACTAACGCGGCTATATAGTTCGCTCTCTCACTTGCTCTTTCACTACCCCTGCTCACGCTCTTTCATTTCACGCATAAAAAGCTGCCTACCAGGCGACCACTAAGTAAGGGTTTGGTATGCCGCCCAAATACATAGTGAACAAAATATATAGCACTTAGTTTGTTCTAGCATTTCCTAAAATTGGATTAGTAGAAAATAGAAGAAAGTGCATCCATATTTTAAACAAATGGAGAAATTTTCTTGCGCACTAAACAATCTAAAAAAACGCATGCGTAGATGCCACTCGGGAATTTTCTGTCGCCGAATGCACGTTTGGTAGGCTCTCGTTCGCGAAATGACAACTGCTGACTTATAAATACTTGCTGATGGTATAGTTAGTTCCTTCTTAGTCAGTCCAACCATGTCGATCATTCTTCGTGCTATATTATTGGAGCTAGTTGTTGTTGTTTACAAATGATGAGCTCACGGAAGCAAACAGTAATGATGAGAAAAGCTCGCTTTCTTCCCTTCAAGTGTATCGTCAAGATAAAACTCCTCCAGGAGAAAATGGCCGTCCCATTTAATGATTTATCCTGGGTTGTGATGCCGTGCTACGTAGTCGGTAGGCCTCTCTTCCAGTGTGAACAAAAGGACTACTAAGCATTCCGGATATAACATGGCTCATCTGAGTTATTTTTTCATGGTTGCCCTCAAGGAGGACATAGACGTATCGCACCGACAAGAATCGCCAAGGGGAAACTATTCCTCAAGGCTCCTAAGTCTGCTGACATGCTTATAAAATGAAAGCGTATGGCTTAACCTTGAGATGCTTACCATGGACTGTCTATACTCCTAAGTCCTGTTTGCATCTCTTTTTCGCTTTCCTTTCTTCGTTTTTTGGCGCAAACTACTTTGACAGGCAGAGTTCTTCGTGCCTGTTTTACTCACGGGCAGTCACATTCACCTGTCATGCGACGCGACGTCAGCGCCGCACGTACCAGGCTAACCACCGCTGGCAACGTGCTGATGCTGCCTGGTGGTAACGCAGGCAATTTGAATTCCCGTACGGGCTCAAATGTATTTTTTACTCTTAACAGCGGCTGTCATTTTCTCTACCGGACAACAAGCACACCACCGGTTTATCGCACGATTGTGCACTTAAAGGTGTGTTCACGTGGAATTTCAAAGCTGGGATAACTATGTTAGAGGCTGGAGACACCTTCCAGCAAGTTTCAACAGTAACCGTTCCGTATAACATGCCTTAAATCACTTTTAATATCTGCGCGCACGAGAAAGCTCAGAACGGACACCCTTTCGCAATCGGCACCAGTATGACGTCATGTGTTCCTCCTGGCTCAAGCTGCCGACGTGAGGGCTTCCGTGACGTGGCCGACGCGCTGGCTACGATTGGCGACCGCTGGTACGCCGTGTGTACACGTCACGGTTTTTGGAGTGACCTCATGCTGCCCGGCGCATGGAGATGGTGAAGACACGGTGGTCTGGGCGCTCGCGCCCACACCGGCCGTGGTGCGACGAGAACGGTGACGTCACGAGCGCCCTCCTGTCATGGCAGCCACCTCGGTGTTCGTTTAATCGAAGACGAAACTGACTCAAATAAACGAGGCTGCAAATAATTATTTACGCTGCAATCGGCCGTCTAATGTGCCGTTCTATGATTAGTGGGATGATAGGTACCCATAGCAGCAAAAAGAACTTAACACGAAAATTTCGTCCGCGTGCGTAGACCGAAAATAATTGACGAGTGGCCTTGTAATGCTTCCAGTGCTTAAAAGAAGTGGCTTTGATGTTTTAGAGGGAAGCTACCTGTCTTTAGACTCTGTCCATGCGCGTTGACGACAAATCGTCACTCGCATTACATCTCGCTCTCGCCGTTTTGTTTCCTCTTTCAGATCCCCCTTCCCTTCGCTGCGGTCAAATTGTTTTTTGCGACCTCCAAGGTGGTCGCCGGATTCGGCGCCATCCGCTACCCCGCCCTCCGCTTTCCGCCTGTTTTGTCGCGTTTCATTGTTTAGCGATCAATTTTCGATCTTTTCCTCGTCGTCCGTTCGTTCGTCGGCGATCGAGAAGGAAAGGAAAAACGAAGATTCCCGCCTCGGCCGTTTCCAGAGGAACTCGGGGCAGAATTAAGAAACAAAGTCATTATGGCCCGTACGCACGAAACATTCGACTGTGAAAGATAATCCCTACACGTGTGCGGCAGCTTCCAACAGAACAAACGGCGAAGAAGGAATAATAACACGCTCACAACAGTCGTTACATGCTTTCCGACTTGCGTGACTGACGGAACATGGCGATTTGAACGAACGTCCATTAGGACGATTCTCAATTTCTCTTTCCCCCCTTTTTTTTTTTCACCTGCCTTTTTCCCGCGCTCGCCGTGCCTTGAGATGTAAAGTCAAGGTTGCGATTGTTGCGGAATGCTGGCGGAAACCCGCTGAAATCTGCGTGCGTATTTCGCTGGGAAGAGGTGCGCATGCGGCAGCTGCCGGTGGAATCACGGTATTTCAGGGAACACTAAGGTACATTTGTCAAAGTCTTATCTGTCACCGCATTGTGCCGTTTAACTAGCAAAATTATCTGAGTACTTGCGGTTTTATGCTTCACCATTGTGTTCTGTACCTTGATACTTATTGTATATGTGTAGTGTTCTTGTGCATTCGTCCTTCGCACAACTGTTTAACTCATATGTGTGCTTATATGTATTCGTACTTTGCTCAATTTTTTAACTTCTCGTTTCTTTGTTTTTTTTCTTCTTTTTTTTGTCACCTATACGTTCCATATATGTTCCTTTTTAATCTTACCTATGTGTTATATATGATTCATGTAAACTCTCTACCCTATATCCCTACTCCTATGTAGACTTTTCTCCCTATCCCCCCTCCTCTACACCAGCAGGCGTTCCGGTGTCCGACCCTAGGCGAGAATATTTACGCCTGCTGGTGGACCTTCCTCGCTTTCGATAGAACAATAAATACATACATACATACTAGCGGGCATCCAGGGCCTTAGTTTATCTGCAAAACAGGAAACAAAAGTTGTAGTTGTTGTAATATTTTATTACTTTCCTTTCGGAAAACCTTCATTTCTCGTCAAACGAGAACAGACTGGGACTAAAGGCACAGACGGCATAGCATAAATCCTCAGGCCCCTCTCAGGGCCATGAGAACACAAAAACGTGAAGTAGGGAGAAGAGACAGGGAGGATTCGACAAAAAAGTAGAAATGCTGAGTCTATGAAGTCCATGGAACAATCATGGCAGTCAGCGGAGCCAGGCTAGGCTGGGGGTATCTGTGTTAACAAGACTATTACGACCGGGGTAGACCCCAGTCTCCGCTAATCTGTAGATTGTTCGACCTCTACGGGAAATGTGAAAGCCTGCGGACAAAACGGTCAGGGCCAGCCAGACATGGATAATAAGGAAGACAACGATATAGGTGGGCATGGCGATGACTGCCACAGTGAAAATCGACGACGTAACATGTAAGTAAACAATTCCACACCTAATGCTATGCGTGGCGAAGTGTCCTTCAGTGCTTACATAGAAAGAAATCCACCAGCTTCGCGGTGGTTCAAGCCTTGCGCGACTTAGTGCAAGCTTCGCCAATTTTTTTATTTGGTATTGTAAAAACCAGTACAACTACACCTGGCTGAACTGTTTGCATCCGTGCTCGCTTTCGTTTGGCATAAGAGTAACTTGCAAACCACGACGCAAGCTTTCGAGCCGTAGAGCAGAAAGAGAACTTCAAGAACTTTGTAATAAGACCACGTACTAGAGCAAGGTGTCTTCTTTGAATTTTCGTCATTAAAAATTGTACGAACGTGCTCCTGCAAGTTTTCTCGCCTTCAATCACGTCAAGTCCAACCGGGAAGTAATCTTCACAATGCCGCTTCTCCCCTGGTATGCTTCATTATCATGTCATGTTTTGTAGCGTAAGCTACACTGACCGAGGTTGAGCGGTTTCGCGTGTGCCGTGAAGGGTCGTTCTGCGCAAGCGCGAGAAGCATTGGATTGGTTAAGATTGGATCGGATCGGGTCGGATCGGATCGGATCGGATCGGGTCGGATCGGATCGGATCGGATCGGGTCGGATTGGCTTGGCTTGGATTGAATTGAATTGGATTGGCTTGGATTTCATTTGATTTGGATTCGATTGGATTAAGTTGGAATGTGTTGGATTGAAATCCAATCCAATTGGAGTACGGCTGTTGAACCTTAGCTCACGCTACGTATATCCTGTCATAGCCGAGCTAAGCCACTGCTAATTTTTTCTCTCCCGGTGAGATCTGTCAAGTCTCATGGCTGACAAAATGACTCCCGGCAGGCTGCATTTAAACTCAGGTATTTCAACCGACGAAAGCGAGGCAAATACAACTGTAAAACCTCTGACCCGTGATGTCTCAGATAACTTTATCGCTATAAAAGTTTGAAAGGGAAAACAGAATTTGAGCTATCCGTATCGCATGACAGCTTCAAACGGAGCGACGTTTGTTCAAATTATGCTGCGACACATTGCTGTTTACTTTACGTCACTGTGAATTCGTGCTTCCGTAATCGTTCTCGTAGTCAAATGGCGCTTTGTCAGTATCGCATGACAGCTGCAAACGGAGCGGTGTTTGCTCAAATTATGCTGCGACACATTGCTGGTTACTTCACATCATTGTGAATTCGTGCTTCCGTGATCTTTCCCGTGTTCAAATGGCGCTTTGGCGCTGGTTTGGCGCTTTGTGGAGCAAAAGGGCGCCAAAAGTTGCTCTTAATAGTTGCGACAAAGTTGGCGCTTTTTGGCGCAACGATTTTTCGTTTTTGGCGCACTCTGGCGCAGGAAGTCTATATCAGGCGCGCCTGTAGGGTGACACCATGAGCGTTACCGTCGCGAGTCCTAGCAAACGGCCATAAACCACATTCGGCCGCGCACAGAAAGAAGACAGAACACAGCGGCGGGACCAGCGAAACCTTGAACGATCCCCAGCGTGCTTCACTCCTACACACACGCGTTCACGCCGTACTCGCCACTAATCGCATCGACGCACCGCACGGCGCGTCTGTTGTCGCCGCCGCGCGTCCGCCGTTACGAATCGCGACCGCCTGGTAATGACGAAGTGGCCGCGAAAGAAAGAAATTCCCCCTTCCAACACCTGCCTTCTTGCAAGCGCCGGCAACTTTCAAGCCACGGCGAAAGATCGCCGTATTAGCCTTTTCGTGATATCGCCAATCTCTCGCCCTCGATCGCGAGCCTCTGTCGAACGTTTCCAACACCTTGCGGTCGGGAGAACGCCGAAATACTACAGGACGCGATAGAAGAAACAAAACAAAACAGAAAAACCTATCCAGGCGGCGTGGGATGCTGTATGCACGATTTTGAGATGGTCCCTTGAGTATTCATTGCCGCGGCCTCTTCCGAATCTTGTTTTTCTCTTCTTGTTCAGCATGACTTCGATCTCATCTCGACCCCGGCTGACCGAAGGCACCTAATGCGATGCAGCTCGCCTCGTATCGATATCTCGTCTCTGTGCCGTTCGAGCGTGAAGGATTCGCTCGGCATGCCGAAAATCACGAGTCTCATTCCGTCTAACACCGCACGCGCGAGCTCAGTTGCGCGAAAAGTATCTCCATATTACGGCTCGGGCGCGTTAGAAGGGGAATAACTGCGTGCGCCGCCATCTGAAAAAGAAGACAGCTGTGACGAAATAACGCTGGAAACCCGCGAGAGCACCCTATTTGCCTATAAGGTCGGCCGCTTTTCGGGCAAACCTTTCGACCCCTCCGGGGTAGCTCGATCTTGCGCCAAAATGCAATCCAAGTTGATGTCGTTTTTTTTTTTCGCAAAGTAAGGCGAGCGAGTGAGAAGGGTACATATATCTCCAACAAAATTCCGACGATCATAACTCCCATTCGTGTGTGCCGACGTCGAAAAATGCTACGTCCAAGCAAAAACGCAATGTGAAATCGAAAACCAAACGCATACATTCCAAGGGCCATGTTTGCTCCGCGAATCCTTTTCGGTTGCTGTGACGTCATCAGTTGTTCCCCAATACGCGTAAAGTTCGAGGACAGACCCTTTCTTTTAGGAGCACACAAAGGTGCTTTTTGTAATCACCTCCGCACAACTGCAAAATATCCCCTTTTCCCACATATCTTCCTCCTGTCTGCGCGCATGGGCAAGCGCAAACGCTATCATGCACCTGGGAGGGTATTGTTTTGTCCGTTTTGTGTCCGTTTCAGAAGTGTCTGAGCAAGCCCTGATTGGCTAAAAGCGAACACCCGGATGTGACGCCATGCAAGCACGGCGGAGCTGTGAGCCCCGGCTTCTCGGAGCAGGCGATTTGGAGCAGACGATTTTTGATCGCATTGTTGTGGTTCGCTGGCGGAACAATAAACGCGTAAAAGATAGTTTAAAATAGGTTTAGTCGTTTAAAATGTATTTAGAAGGACAGCTGCGCAAAAGTCAACCCAAAGCCCGCCTACAACTGGAAGTGCGTCACAACAAAACGGACGCAAAACGGACGTTTTCAAAACAGACAAACACGAGAATGCCGCCCCTGTTCACAATCGTGAACAGATCAGTGTCCATTCCGTAGTTGTGGTCCCTTAGGGCTTACAGGATAAAATTGCCGTTCCCTCAAACCAAAGCCTGTCGCATACCTTGAGGCGATTAGTGTTAAAGGACACGTTTATGACCCGCTTTACAACGTCCACTCATTTTACGTGGGGATATGGTGTATGCCTGAAAATCGATTCGTATGCGTTCGGCGTGTCGCGAAAAGTTCCCCACACCGCCATTACGGCTAGCTCATCATGATTCCCTAACGCTGGAAATGAAGTGATGAGTGTTATCACGGTTCTCTTTCTCACAAAAGACCGTGGAGGGGGATAGTCCGGCTCCTAGATATATATCTATACCCGCTGGACGAAAACAAGGAAGCACAATTCTGCTCCTCGCGAAGGGAGTAGGGCTACCCCGCTTACACCGGCCTACACCGGCTACTCTGAGTGCAGAATCGCTATGCTGCAGTGTAGTAAACAGAAAAAGCCATGCATGCAGAGACCGTGATTCCCCTCGATTATCGGTCCCAAATCGTACGGGGACTGCACGGGACGCGATTCAGTGCACTAGTTTCAAGTGTGTGCTTATGGGACCTCCAGTCCGAAGGCAGTCTTCTGACTGCCCGCGGGCTATACTGCGCGGGTAAATCGAATACGTCGTTCTCCACCATGAGAAGCGAGATTGTATACAGCAGTACGGGGAACAGAAAAAATGACCTCCGTTTTCATCAAGACGCAGATAACGTCGTGTGATCCGATCCTCGCGTTATCGAGACGCTTAGTAATGAAAAGTGTGCGTGTATTATTCGCGTCCGCATGAATACGCCCATGAGCTGTCGCAATACATAGAAGCCTGGTCACATCGAAATATATTTATTGGAGTTGTCGCTTTACGCGAAGTTTCTCCCTGTCCCAACTGCAGTGCGGAGAGTGCAACTAATCTCCGCTTTTAACGAATTACCGCTTATAACGAAGTCAGTCTTTGTCGTGAGGGCTTTGCCGCAACAATGTTAATGTCCTTACCACTTCTTTATAAAGAGGTTCTTAACCCAACCCGACTTTTTTGGCGGCTGGGGCTGTTGGCGTGTCCTGTCGTCGTCGTAATCATCGTCTCATGTAGTCACGGCACTAAAACACAGGAGGAGGAGGAAGAATAAACGTGTCTCAAAAGCAGCCAGCCCTGGGAAAGAGTCCTCATTCCAAGACCCCTTGAGTCCGTCCGGCTTCTTGGGCTCTCTGCAGCAGCCAAAGCTGGTCGTCAGGGTCCGAGCTGAACAGTGCTTTCTGCCAGTGCTCAGGGTAGGGGAAGGGCAGGGGTGGTAGGTGGGGGCTCTTATCACAGCCCCACGTGAGAAACTTGTGTACGCCTCGCGCTAAAACGTAACGCGTACAAAGAAAAAAAAAAAGAAACACCTGGACACTCGTTTACGCCTCGCGCTAAAGCGCTTGGTAACGCGTACTAAAAAATACCGGGACACTCGTTTAAGCCTCGCCCTAGAGAACTTCGTGCTTCAGACTTTTACAGCAAAACTGTATATCTCTACCCCCCCCCAAACGGTTTCATCTCCGTGGGCAAAAACGCCAAGGCGCCAAGAATACACTTATACAATGCATGCTTCGCCCCTCCCCAGGTTCCGCGTTAGTGGAGGTGGCCCAGGATTTTTTCGTACCCGCAGACAGCAACAAACACGTTGAACGCAATGCTTTTCCCCGTACCGGAGTAGCGACGCATAGGGGCGAAAGGACGGCGAGAAAGAATTAGACTGATTCCTCAACTTGTAACCGACCATGCATGCAACCGAAACAAAAGTCGCACACCAGAGCAGGCATAACTACATACAAAGGAGAAAAATCAAAGCACGTGACTGAAGTGGCGTGCAGGGGCAGCGAGGACGCAATTCAGTTGCAAACGGTTAGCCACTTGCATTCACAAAACAAGACCACCGGTGCGGAGAACACCTTGGCCGATCGATTGCACTCCGAGGCGTACGGGGCATCTATCTCCTTATATAAATCACTCCGACGCCTAGCCGGCGCCATATTGCAAACGGCACCCACATCGCATCATGCAAACGGCCTCACGGCGTGACAGCCCGCCGTGCAGATATAACACACGCACACGCATACCTCGCACGGTGCGCGTGCCATATGGCGTATACATTCGGGTATTGAGACGAAAACTAGACGGGCGCACAGGACTGCAGAGACAGGAGTGAAGAGAAGTAGACGTGTAGAGGAGGAGGGGTTCGTCTGAAAATGGAGACTTTACCTGACCCCAACCCTTAAATCCCCCCAAGACTCATCCATCACTGTTCCGGCGATGCAAATAGGCAGAAAAAAATGATCACGCCTAATCAAAGTGCGTGCGTGAGTCGCTCTCTCGTTACGATCAAGACGGAGGGGGATCTCGTGTTTTCTCGAACGCGTCGTGATCGTGCACTGCCGAACCCTCCCTCCCTTTCCGCGTGTAGAAGAGGCAAGTCGGACGTACGCCGCTGCCGATGCGGCTGCCCCCATGAGCTCGCGTTCATTGCTTATTCTAATTACACCTATGCCGTCATTTACCCTGCCCCCTCCCCTCCCTCTCAGCGACTCGACCTCCTCCCCCTCTAATGCAAAGGGCATTTGACTCGGTGTTGCGTTTCTGCTCTCCGCTTCGTTCGTTTCTACGAATCACCCCGCAGTGATTATATTATTACTGTCGAGAGACGAAGAAAAAAAAATACATTGAGGGCGATGCTTCGGCTCGGTCCAAAAGTTCACGCTGGTAAGTACACATAGAAAGAAGACAGGGCGCGTTTTACGGTACGGGCGCATAAAGAAAAGTTCGAAGCCTCCTCGAAAGGTCAGGACACGAAACTTTTTTTTTCGTACCCCGGGAGAAGGAGGTGTAGACGGAGGCGTTCTTGTTTTTTTGGTATTCTCTCAGCACGCCCTGAGAGCCAATCTACGTGGGTCTATAGTTCGAAAATTAAAATATGAAATGGGGGGGCTTCGCTCGAGGGGCCCTCGAATCAATCCGGAACCCATTTGCTGCTGCACTGATGCCGAATCGCTCGCTGGAGGCTCACGAAGCTGCGATTTTTTTATTTTGCTTTCGTTCATTCATCCGTTCCTTCTTTACATTTCTCCACGTCGATGAGCGCGTACCGGTAATAGAGAGAGTAGTACCGGTTACGTAATGACAAGCGTTTCGACGACCTTCCTTCCAGCCGAACACTGCGTGATCCGAACTTGAAGGCGCCGCTGCGTGCGGCGCCGAAATCGTGAGCGCGCCTGCCTCTCTCTCTCTCTCTCTGCCAGCGAGCATCAGGTGTTTGTTCCTGGTGGAAGAGTCTCTTCTTGCAGAGCATCGATGAATCCTGCCCAAGTTTGTCTTGCCTTCGATGATTTCGCCGCGATGTTTTGCGCACGTTCCTACGAGTTTTGGGGACCCACGGGACATCTCCGCGGTCGAAACGCTACGAATATTCCGGAACGAAACGTAGCCATTTTTTCACCGCCACGCTTGTCGCAGCCGACGGCTAATGGCGCATGCGCAAAAGAGTATACGACGTGTGCTGATCGTTATCAATGTTGGGAGGATGGAAAGGGCGTATCGTGTCACAATTGGTGCAGTCGACAGGGCGGTCGAACTGCGCGTCTGAAACGAGGGCCAGGGTGTATCCTGATCGTTATCCGGGTTAAAGGGCTGAAAATGTGCAGTCGACTGGCTGATTTCACAGCGCATGCGCGACGCAGCCAAGGACTCGTCTTGATGTTCACGAAGGTATCAAAAGGTCGTATGGTGTGATAACTGCTGCAGTTCCAGCCTCTTGGCTTTGAACTCTGGACTGCACACCCACGTGTATGCATAATTTTATTTGAAATCAATAAATCTGCTTTGCTTTTCTCTATCTAGCAGCGCGCTGGTGGCACCATCCAGGATGTGTTCTGATCGTTATTTAACGTAGAATGAATGAAAAGGCGGTATCGTGCCATTATTGGCGCAGTCGATCTCACTGCCTGCGCGCAGCACAGTACTCCAGGACATGTCCTGGTATCTAACAAATTTGAAGGCATGAAAACGTAGTACAGTGTCATAACTGCTACAGCCGACAGGCAACACATTCCTGCACATGCGCCAACCTTGGCACGTTTAGAGGGACGAAAATTCGTAGTACCCTTTCAAGAGACGATTCAATTCCTTAAGCCTTAAGGAGCTTCAGTGTTTAAAATATGAAACATAAGTTCTCCTTATTTACGCCTTGATTAGCTTTTGGGCGTGTCTTGGCCCGTGTCCCCCACCCGCAGTGAGATCAGCATGTCGACTTGGCTAATTATGGCTACGGCGCCTCTAGCATAGTCTGACCATACAATTGCTGCTTCAACAGAGAAGGTCTATAGCACCAACATTGTTATTTTGAGGACGGCACGCGTCAGTAACTGCACGCATGCAGGCAGTTACGAACACTTTGATATTGAAATGGTAATGTTGTTCGTAACCTATTTACGGCGACAACAAAGCACAATAACATCGGTAATTAATGCACGTGCCACGCTAAGCAATCATAACAAAACTATGTTCCTCAGTGTGAGATTAGTCGCATATCGTGCGAGGGACACCCATTTACCAGACGGGCCCACATATCGAGACACTTCTCTCCCACGGATTGTACTTTATCTCTCTCTCTCGCATAAACTCTCTCTGTCATAGTATTTATCGACTATCTCCAGTGGCAGCTTGTTTTTGTGCCCCAGTGCTTCCAGCGTGTGCATGATATATCGTGAATTGACGGGAAAAGCCCGGAATTCAGCGCGAAGTTTCTTATCTTCGTCGTTCCTCTCGCGTGTTTATTTGCATGGAAAGTAGGATAAGGTGTGTTTGCTCGCCGCACTCATCGTACCCCATTTGACCCAGAACCCATGCAATTGCTAGCGAAAACAAAGAAAATTTCATATAGCCGCCGCTCTAGCTCCGGCTTCTATTGCTTCAGTTGTGCGAAAGCCTGAATTTTGGTTTAACTGTACAAAGGGTTATATACATTGTCACTCGAATGCCCGCGTTGCCCTATATTATGATTTCCTACTGCTTGTTTTGATTTTCCTCTCGAAGAATTTTTATTTAGCCACTTTTCGTTTTGCCTTCCACTATTCCTTCAATGTCACATTCTCGAACCAGGAATCCTTGCCATTAGCAATGTAACCTCTTCAACGATCAACTGAAGCGTTTCCTGTCCATATGTTTACCTTTTTCACTACTTTTCAGATAGCGTGAAAACCAGGCTTGGCAAAAATATTCACAAAAGCGAAAAAAAAAGGGGGGGGGGGGGTGCAGAGCACGCGTGAAATCTTCGTAAGGAGGATACTATCCACTTGAAATGAGGTTCATATATCATATCTTGGAGAGCTAAAAATGTAAACGCGAACGAGCTCTCGTAGAGAGCGGACAAATTTCAGTTATGGAAGCAGCCTCTGTGCACACGACCCGAGAGATGCGGAAGAATCCCCATACCCGCATAGTGTGGAGCTACGCAATGGCTAGCACTATCGTGCATTACTGTAACTCCCGACATCCAAATCTCCGTCGCTGCCTCGAAAATACGTTGCGACCGCACGGATTCTGTTCCAGAGGTCAATTCTCGAAGATTCGACCCGTGACCCCTTTGTTGCCGCAACCAGAACGCGACCTGCGTTGGCTGGACCGCTTTTATTGCTTTAACTACTATTCCCGCTTCGGAGACATTTGGGACGAGCATTCTAATACGCGCGCTTGCATCTCGAGTACGGTGCGCCACAACAAAAGGGTCATATGCCCCCCGGTTCGAATCAGCCATTGTTCGCCGCCATATAAGCATCCTTTTTTTTTTCCGACCCCTTCGTGCATATTCCCACTGTTCGCATATCGTCATCACCGAAACGCCTGAATGCGAACGAAAGATTCCCATACGATCTCAGCGTACACGGTAAACAGAATACACGCCCGCGACATCCATTCTCCGGACGCCAAAATCGCTGCTGCTCAGTTTACTTTCGAAGATATATACAGCTCGTATTCAGGAGCGTTCAACGTCAACGGCATTGGACGGCGATTTCCGTGTGAGCGAACTATCCGGGACGAACCAGCCGTTACCGGTAAAATAACAAGGCAAGTGATGATCGCACAAGCGGGGAGGAAACGACGCAAAAAGAAAGAGGCGAGCCGCGCAGACGGCATGATTCGTGCATTACAGATGGGTCCCTGCGTCCATAGGTCTCGATCGCTTCGCCTGCCAACGCACGGCCGTCTTAGCTCGCGGAAGGAAGGTTCAAACAAACAAACAAAGAAACGAAAAACCGCAACGAAAGGAGGAAAGCAAGTTTGATGTCTTCGTCCGAGAGGAGAGGTCAGAGTTCGACATCGACGTCGCTCCCTCTCGCTCTCTCTCGTTCGCCGCGGGAACGCGAAGGGGGACGCGATTTTTGAGGGACCTAAAACCAACATTATGGACGTTCGTGAGCGCGCACGGACGCGTAGTACACCGCCAGCGTTCGGTCGTAAGAGCGCAGCATCGTAACGCAGATAGATAACCCAGGCTTGCCGACAAGAAAACGAAGTAACGATAGTGCCGGCGAAACGGCAGAATCGAAACGGTGAAAATGGCGTGGCGCCGACGACGTAACGCGATAGAACGGCCAAAAAAAGGTCACTTCGTGAACACCCCGAGATATACGTGAAGCACGAGGCGGAGACAAGCTTGCACAGCCCGGAGGCGTGCACGTTAAAACTAGCCGATCGGCGCCATTGTTTTTGAATTTTTAGTTGCAGGTACGGCGGCGGCTCTGCACGCGGAATGGCGTCGTCTGCTACTTTTTTTCCTATCGTCTGCTACGTACTTTCTGTGTTGTATAGTTTTGCCTCTTTGTATACTATCGTCAGCAGTGCGTTTCGTGCGCACGTTCATAAGCTTGCTCCGTACGTTTCTTCCCCTATGTTTACATTTCTGGGCTGTTGTTAAAGATGGCAGCGTCTGGCGCGCTGGTATATCCATAATGCCGGTGCTTTCTGCTGTCCAGCGCTTCTGAGTGGGGTTCTTTCTTTCTTTCTTTCTTTCTTTCTTTCTTTCTTTCTTTCTTTCTTTCTTTTCAGCTCTCTCCGTCCAACTCTTCGTTTACCCACAAGTGTCAGCGGCGACTGACGTTTCACCCGGTATTATGTCGTGTCTGCACGATTTTGCGGTACGACTCGCTTGCTCTTTTCTCTTGTTCTTGCTTTCTCTCTTTATCTCTTTCTTTCCTTTTTCCCCGCTGTTGGCATTGCGAACTGCATTAAGCAAGAAGATGTTGCGGGCGGTCGACGAGGAGATACAGTTCTCCGGGCTTGTTTGCGGCATAATGAAGGACGACGAAAAAAAAAAAAAAGGTACACGATAAAGCCCGAGCAAAGTGCGGCCAGAGAGAAAGACAGACTGGCCTGTCCGCCTGCCCGGAGAGCGTGGGAAAATTTGACTTGCACAATAGAGAGCGTTTCCCAGTTGGCCGAACGCCGCCGTGCCGTACTACACGGCGGATGCCACGGACACCTACATGAACGTCCCCTTCCCCCCTTCCCGGCTGCCTCACTTCGCATGTGTTATTTTTGATGTTCCCCGCTTATTATTTTACGCGTCGCCACCGGAATGACCGACCAAACGAGAGGTGTACGCTGGAAAAAAGAATAAAGAGGGAGAGGAGGGTGAACAAGTATTGCGGGCGGTGCCTATAGGGGGGCGGCGTTTTGTTTTCGACCCCCTCCCTCTCCCTTCCTCGTTTTAGACAGGAGACCACCGCCATAGACTGCCTACGGGGCGCGGTATTGCGCAGTGCCGGTCAGTTGGCGCGCGGACATCTTGTTATTACCATTGTTGGGAGCAGCAGCAGCGAGAGAGACGAGCAACCAAAGGGGAGCGGCGGCGGCTCGTACGGGGGAACGAAACCGGAATGAAGAAAAAGAGAAGGGAGCAGTTTAAGAGCTTGCGGGACGCCGTGCTCGTTGCTGCGCGAGTTGCGGGCGTTCGTTACAAAAACGCTCGTCGAAACGAATTGCGGAAAGGGTGGGAGGAGGAGGGGGTGGCGACGGCAACTGAGCCAGCGTGTTTGCCGACGGCTGCGCGCGGTTGACACATGGACAGTTGGCTTCTACCCTTTTCAGTTCCGTCAGGGCCTTTCCGGGACGGACCGACTGCTGCGACCGCCGTTTTTGTTCTTTTTTATGCGTGGCAAAACTGGGAAACAACGAGCTATTTTACACCCACCCGTTGTCATCACGCTTCTTTCTCGCTCTTTCTAAAGTACGAAATTTGATGAATGATTGCGCCAAGAGAGCTGCGAACTTTCAGGAATTCTGTCAGCTCTCGAACCCGGAAACCACAGTTAATTTTTGTTATTACCAGTATTACTGATGTGAAATTTTCGCTGATTTCTTACCAAGGCGGGGAAAGCTTGAGTAGCAAACAAGAAATAAATATAACAAAATATTTTTGAGTAGCAAGCAAGAAATGAATATAACAAAATATCGTACACTCTCCCTATAACCGAACCACTGTTTTCGAATTCTAGTTGTGTTCGAGTTTTTTTTTCAAGGACACTTTCAGTGCATTGAGAGCAAATCTTTCCCGCTTTGAACGAACTACCGCTCATAATGAAACTCAGTTTCCTGTCCCAGGATTTGATTCCGAAATATCGCTTTACTCAAAGTGTTTATCGGTCCCAACCGCAGCGAACAGAAAGCAAATCCTCCCAGCATTTAAAGAACCATCGCTTAAGGCTAAGTAACTTTTTTGTAGCGATGATTTTGTTTACTATAGCGAGCGATATATATATATATATATATATATATATATATATATATATATATATATATATATATATATATATAGAGAGAGAGAGAGAGAGAGAGAAAGATAAACTCACAAAGCGCGCAGAAATAGTATAAGTAAAGAGTCGGATACACAGCAAGAACAATAACAAACAAGGTTTACTTACGTAGCGGCAACGGGACTTGCCTTCATCAGAGTAAAGTTACATGATTTTGCTGAGATTTTACGTTATTTTGCAGCAAAATCATGTAACTTTACTCTGATGAAGGCAAGTCCCGTTGCCGCTACGTAAGTAAACCTTGTTTGTTACTGTTCTTGCGGTGTATCCGACTCTTTACTTATACTATATATATATATATATATATATATATATATATATATATATATATATATATATATATATATATATATATATATATATATATATATATATATATATATATATATATATATATATATATATATATAAAAGCGAATGACCAGTAACGCCGTAGCCGGCAAGCAGTCTCCAAAATACGGCATACTGATTCTCATCAGGGTAGAACCGGACAAGCTGTCGCTTCCTGGGAAGAAGGAAAAAAACATCGCACAAACAAACGAAAAATAGAGCACGTTTTCGAGGAGCACTTTGTAGCAATACGTAACACGAGCGTCTATTCTGGCGATAAGCCTTTCCCTTCGGGTGGACTCAAAGAAAGCGGACGAGATCACGCCTAAAAAGTAAAAGCATCGGCTTGGAATCAGAGGACGGGTGGGGAAGCAGCTCGAGGTCTCCCAAAGCCATTTCATGTCGATTTGAAAGAACAGCGAATGGCTTTCGGGAACGCTTCCCCGACTCCACCCCCGACTCCACGGGGACGTACGATCGCGTCTACGCGAACCGCTCCTACAATTCAAACACCGCTGACGGTTTGCATATCACCGCCGTCTTTCTTCGTAATTGCAATACACGAGCCGTACGCATACGATTCCTGCTGTCCCCATTGGTTTCCTACTTTTCTTCATTCCCGTAACGTCCGCTTAAACACACACCGAAAGCATCGATAACGACGCACAGCTCGACAGCTTTTTTTTTTTCAACCCTCCGTGCAGCTCCCTTTTTTCCCCATCTCTCATCCCCCTCGTCCCACCACATTCGATATACCCAAAGCCAACAGCGCGCTCCGTCGATCTTTGATACAAACAGAGTGGCGCCAAAAGCAAACCTTTCAAACGTATTAGCCGAAAAGCGCGTCGAAGACGTTCGCTGTGCCTCTGCCGATACGTGTATTAAGGGCTTGCACAACTCCGCCTGCAGCACATACGGTTCATCCATTCTGTTGTTTGCGCGAGGAAAGTTCGCGGACCGCACGACGGACCGCGCGTGTGAGTAATGAATGAGTGTATATACAAGTGCGTCCCGAAAGCTTTAGTTTCTTTGACTGGCTACCGGCACGCGAGGTTTCACTTAGGCGAAAATACCTTGAACGTTTATAGCAGTGGGGCTCCAGAGGGTAATCTGCTCTTTTTTTTTTCTTATTATCGTCGTGACTGTGTTCCGTCATTTGCTAGTGGACTAACTGATAAAGCGAAGAGCCGCTCATACGTGTTCTATGAACCGCACCAGCGTCGTTGTTTGGGCTATTCGCATACTGTTTCCGTCCTTTTCAAGATGCCGTATGCCTGCGAGACCGGTGGGTAGCTTTAATGTGCGGAGTGAACCGTCTCCGCTGGCTTCCTTGTATACAAGGGACCCTCGTATCAACACTTTAGCTCCTGCACCTCAAAATTTCAGAGGTCTCATTTCTGGAAACGGCCTCCCGCCATTTTTGAGTGAAGAACTGGTAAGGAACAGTTCGTTTGTGGTTGGTTCTAAAACTCAACCACTTCGTGCGTCCTCACTCCTTTTTAAACCATGCTTCGATTCCAGAATCCATAGTTTGGCCTGCAGAAGCGACGCTAGCGTTGCCAGGCAGCCCGTGTACTAGAGGCTCACAAGGATGAATTTACAGACCATGGCTCTGAACTGGCTTCCATAATTTTTTTTTTCACCACACAGCTCTCGCAGCATCTTGTGTGCATCATTCTGTTCATTGTGTCAACTTCAGCGTGAAAGTTTAAGCAACCAGGGACTATCTCCGTATACGTAACCGGACTGGCGTTTCCAGCATGACGCTTCATCGGCTCAAAGCGGCCGTATACAGCTAACCCGAAACACACCGTGTTCGGATTCCGAGGCAGCTCTGCCAGCGCCACGCTGCGGTGGGACGCACGGGGTGTGTTGACCGGCGAGTGGCGGAGACCAGAACGATGATGAGGCATCTACGCGAGAGCCACCTAGAGCGCAATGAAACTGCAAATACGAAGAGAGGCAGAGACAGAGCCATTGAAAAGGTCAGTGCCACGCACGTAGGCAGAGGGCAGGCGGGCCTCGCTGGGAGGCGCAATTTCGAGTGAAATGGACTTTCCATGTAAATCATCGCGTGACTCGGAGCCCGTTCGACAGGTGAAATTATACACGCGCCGCAGGTAGAACTCGCCGATGAAGGCTGGCTCGCGAGAACGAGAACCGAAACGTCCGTCGTCTGCTCTATCGTCTGCAGACGATGCAGCAGACGATGAAGCAGTCCGACTGCTTCGCCGTGGCGGTGGTTATACGTAAGTTGACGCTACTCTGGCAACTTGCGGATCGGCTCTGTAGCCTGTTTTTTTTTTTTTTTTTTTTCCTTTAAGATGACGCTTTCGAGTAAAAGCAGATGTAAAGGTTTGATATGTGCCAGGCGGGTAGAATGGAGCCCCGCGACAATGGAAACAAGTTAGCCCTGCGAGATTTCGTTATTCTTTGCACATGCCCGAGACTTCTTAAACTTCGAATGGGACAATTCCGATGCTCGCATAAGCTTTCGCAAAGACATGATGGCATTGAAATGCAGGTTGCTCCAGAAACATGCGCAATACAGCTCCGTTATGGGACACCGGTGGTGTGGCTTTTGAATGCCACCTTGATCTCGAAATGCATTGGAACGTATAGTTTATTTTGGTAACGCGACAGTTCGGAGTGAAGTTGTAAACGTCACGGAATTCGCATCTGCTGTCAGTATACACGGACATTTACGGGATGCGCATGGTTACAGAAAATGGCTGTAACCAAATGGCTGTTTTGTGGAAACTTTCCCGACCAAAATTATACGATGGTTGGCCGCTAGGACGATGCCATTACTATTACGGCTAGTTTCATTCGCTGGTCCTAATTAGTTATTTCCCCATAAATATGTTTGTACATTAGTTCGAAATTCCCTGTCACCTCTCCGTTGTGTGATAAACAGCCTCGCTGGTGATCCACCTTCACAAAGTGTAATGGCTCATAATTTTTTTAAAGCGAAGCTTTCTACGCCTTAATGATGGCCTCCAGCGCACGACAAAGCGCACTGCAGGAAAGGCAATTTTCTCTGGCGATAATGATGACCGTGGGTGCAGTGAAAGATGGCTGAAAACGAAGCTCTCTCTGGTCGAAAGTCAATGTCTTCAAAGTCCACAGTCCGAAGTCCAAACCGTCACGCCCAAAAAGCACTACAGGAAAGCCAACTTACACAATAGGTTTCCCCTAGGGCACATCAAACGCCCCAAGAAGAAGAAAAAAACGCTTCCCGTGGGCGGAAGCGAACCTGGGTTCCTCTATCCTATTGCGCCGTTCCGACGTGGTCGAAGCTGTTTGGTTTACAGACTTTGACTTTGACTCAGATTGCATATGGAAGAAAGATTTTGAGTTTTAACCATCTTTCTCTTAGGAAAGGGGCTTTGATTTTTGACACGAAAGTGTTTTATTCCAGGATGCACGAAGATTTCAGTGACGTCGTATCCGTCACGGAAATGACTCCAGTACAGCGAAGCAAGCGGCCTGTAAAGGGTGCACCCGTGCACACAGGGTCTTCTTGCGGGGAAGCAACCTTTAGTACTAAAGTGTACGTTATACGTAGGGTTGTTCGTTTTCGGGTTTTACATTTTAACACGACGGTGTTTTATGCGGGATACACCAAGATTTCACTGACGCCATATCCGTCATGGAAATGACACCAGTACACCTTTGCCGAAGCGAGCAGGACGTCACTCGTCAAGCACACCCACAAGACAGCCGCCGACCCGCAAATCGGGCGTATCTGCAGATTTAGCTGCCCATTTCACTTTCGTGTTTTACCGATTCGTATGGCAGAGGACTCAACCACAGTATTTTTTTCTAGTACGCCTCAACCTTAAAGGAGCCACGAAGAAAAAATACAACTCGTTTAATTTGAAAGAACTAGGATTCAGTATCTCACTCAGCTCCATTACAGCCACGAAAGATGTTTTTTAACGAAAAAAAAAGCCAGAAGTATTTAAAAACTTTCAAATTTTGCGCCACAGTGACGTGTTATGAGCACGAATGACGTCATACGGGCCAACAATAAAACATAATTTTCAGCGCGTTAACGTCACGTTAGCATTCAAGTGATGCGGTCAAATGGAACTAGAGGCCCCATTACAGACGTCCAGTCATGTGTCGTCACGACAGGTCAGTTAGGCGGCCGCCAATCGCACAAACAAGGTTCCGTGATGTCATAGAAAATTTGCGTGAAATTGGCTAAGGGGTCGCGACTGCTTCACACGTTTTCTTTATTATCTCCGTTATTTGTTCGAAGATTGCGATGATATTGGTATCATTGTTATCGGGACTAAGCCCTCTTTTTAATAAACCCAACTTATATTTTGTCTTCATGGCTCCTTTAAGTCCTGTTTGATTTCTTCCTTTTGTAGGGTGGTTAGGTGGGAAGGGGGTAGAGGGTATTCAGGAGAATATAAGGGCAGGCTCGTCATCGGAGATAATGTGATTACACAGGGCAAGGCTTCTTCTCCTAGCAGGCGTTAACTAGGTGAGTGACCAGGGCCGCGCAGTTTTCTTTCCATTTGAGGGCAGGCCACGTTTCGGGCAGAACACGGTCAACCGCGGAAAGCGGCCCGGCGGACTTGCAGAGTCATCTTCCGGCTGTGGCTCGACATGGCTCAAAACGTGACTCGAATCACCGGCGCAATGTTGACGCAAAGTTTGCAGCCGTAAGGCCGTTCTGCGGCGTTGTTGTATTGTATGCGCGCGCACGCGAAAGCGGAAGTGTGCTCTAGCAGACAAAACGATAAAACGGAAGAAAAATAAATCGGGACAAATAAATGGGAAAAAAAGATGGCGGACGAAAGAACGGGGCTGGAAACTGAGGTTGCGAGATCAAATCGGACGTGTAACGCTATCGGAACAAAAATGAGAGAAAAAAAATTAAAAAGAAACCACAAGTATGTTCGCCGTAAGAGTCGCATAGAAACACAAGAGGAAGCAAAAAAAAAAAAAAAAGGTTATTTTGGTACGCATGGATAAGCTCTGTTTGCTCAGGTGGCCGCGTTAAAGAACTGCGAACGCATTCTTCTTGATTTTGTGCGGCCGTAAAAAATGGCAATAAAAGGCGAAACGCTGCTGCCACTGAAACATTAAAAAGAGCAGCTGGGCATATGGAGGCGGAATGTCCGCCTAGGGCTTGAAGTAAAAACAAAGAGAGAAAGAAAAGGAGGCGGTTTGGAGGGGGAAATATTCCAAGAAGTTGTTTCGGCCACGATGGAAGTCAATGGCCGGCGATGTTATCGTACATTTCGTCTACAAAGAATTATCTCCAATCACGTGTATAGCCAGGGAAGAAAACATCAGCGACATGGGTATTTTTATGTTTTACAACACAACTCGTGTGAACTCAGCACAGAGAGAGAGAGAGAGAGAGAGAGAGAGAGAGAGAGAGAGAGAGAGAGAGAGAGAGAGAGAACTTTATTTTGTAACCTGTGTCCAAAGGACTGCTTGGCTTCTTGGTTAAGTTACAAGGACTATAGTCCTGGCTTTAGTCCTGGCTATCTATAGTTCTGGCGTGTTTTTAACGTGGTGCACCAGCGTGGTCCAATAGAGCTCTTCAAGCTCCTTAGGGGGTGTGACCCATGCCTCCCAGTCCCAGCAAGGAGGGCGCTTTGTGGCAGGAATTGGTTGCAGGGAAGATCTCAGGGTGCTTTGAATGTTTGGGCATGTCCAGAGGGTGTGTTCATTGTTGGGGTATTGGTCGCAGTGTGAGCGTTTTGGTGTGCCTGGAAGCCCGTCTATGTAGCGTTGTATGTGTTGTGTAGGCAGCGTGCCGGTTTGTGCTCGTCCAATGAGGACAGCGTCAGGGTGGGCGAATTTTCTGGGGTTGGGTAGGGGTGGTTCTCTGATACTGATCATATAGCAAAGAGTCGTGCGAGTAGGCATAACTACCCAACAGCGCGTAAGCGAGCCTTAAGATGCAGGATGAGCAAGCCCGAAACGTTGTGCTACATACATCCGGACCTCTGAAAACGACCGGCAATAATATCCTTGCATTATCGTGTATGTCGAAATTTCCCCGTAGTTGGAGGGAGAGAGAGAGAGAGAGAGAGAGAGAGAGAGAGAGAGAGAGAGAGAGAGAGAGAGAGAGAGAGAGAGAGAGAGAGAGAGAGAGAGAGAGAGAGAGAGAGAGAGAGAGAGAGACGGAAGGGGTATATTTCAGCGAAGCTTTCTTCTTTCCGTTAATTTTTTGTTGCATTTATGTGTATTTTTTTATCTTCGTTTCCGGATTTTCTATAAATCTAGAGGTCTATGTTATTGGGAAGATTCAACTCCGATTAAGAATGGCCTCCCCAGATCCGCTTACTCCTACGACTAGAGTCAAGATAACTGAAATTAGGCAGCGATAACTCCCGTTTGAAATGTCCCTCGAGTGTGTTAAATTCAGTCGAATCGATTGCAAATCACAGTTTTACATAACGCAAGCAGGTTGGCACTGCGAACATGCGCCGTAGCGACACACTTCGCTGTCTCGTTTTAGGTCTAACCGTCTCCGAATCGTGACAGGCAAGACAAAAAGCTTCTGAGAAAAGCGCACACGTCGCTCCCATTTAAGACTGCAGCGCCGTCGTGAAAGCAGGATTTGTAGGCTAAACACACAGGTCGCGCCACGCAGCCATGCATATTCTCATCTGGCTTCGCTTTTAAGGTCCCGCAAAACGGCAGCGGATGGCCGATGCTCTGCGGTGGCGGGGCGAACCGCTCTCTTTGCCGAACAGCCGCGACATTTTTGACATGGACTCGACGCGGCGCAAGACGGATGAGGTCGAGTCGCTGGAGAACCGATCGTCCGCGGCCGGAGCGACACGCGGTGTCGCGAGTGTCGGACAGGAGAGGGCGCACAGGACGCTTGCAGGGGGGTTCAGCATTTTCTACTTTGGGGGCCCGGGTAGCCCCACGGCTGCAAATCTGTCTTCTCACGTTTGACTTTTTTTAAGGACAAAGGCCGTAACTGCCCCCATTGTGCTAAAAACCGGCGCCGTCGTCGTTGTTGGTTGGCACAAAAAATGGTACCCGCTATGAGTAAAATGAAATTAGCAGTGGCTTAGCTCGGCTATGCCAGGATATCGTAGCGTGAGCTAAGGTTCAACTGGTTATTCTTAGGTTTCCTGGTTGTCGAGGATTAGCTGATTATCATGCCGACTGCTGCTAAAACGATTTCCAATCCAATCCAATCCAATCGAGTCGCGGCGACGGCTCCGGCGCGCCAGCTGTGCGCCGTGAGACGTCACTGCTCCTCGCGCATGCGCAGCACGGCTCTGCAGGAGCCACGCGAAACTGCTCAACCTCGGCCAGTGTAGCTCACTCTACAAACATTGGCGCAGCTATAGTGAGGGCAGGAGAAACAGCGGAGCTAACGGCCCCTCTTCCTTCGTCGGAGACCCGGCTGTTGCACCTCACGGATCTCCGAACCTGCGGCTGAACGTTCTCCATGACTGGCAGGCCCGGATCGTTTCGTGTGCAGCCTTTAACATCTCTGCCAAAGTAGACCTCGTTAGCACGCGCTAGAACCTGCGGCAACCGGCTTAGCGAACTCGGCGTCTGCGCTCCCCATTTCAGGCGCGAACGTGCGTGAACTGGCGAGGAGAACAGCACGCGAGAGATCACGCCACGGACGCTGGGCAGAGCGTTCTCGAAGGTCAAGATGGCCGACCCCGGGCGCCCCTCACGATGCGTACGCTCACGTGCGCTCGGCATTTTTTCTTGGTATTTTTTTGTAGAAACGTTATACTTTGCTGTTAAAACACATTTGAGTTTGTGAGGGCATTTAACGCGGGTATCCGGAATAGGAGCGGAGTGCGTTACCACAGCGCGAACTGAGCACTACTGGCGGCGGAACTAAAGTTAGCCTACTTCGTGCCGCGTGAGAGGTGAAAGTGACGGCACGTGACTCGAACAGGGGAACCCCACATGCCGCACAGAACACCGATTTTTGAGAACCCGTTGGCGGGTGCTACCAGTCTTCTTGTGGAATTAATTCGCTAAAAAAGACGAAATAACGAAGGCTATATAAAAGTAACGGGAGGCCACGATATAGGTTGTTTCACTGGCGAGGCACGCATGCTGGCAACCATGTGAATGTTGCATGTGTAACTCCTAAATAAACAAATAAACTGATTGATTGATTATGAAGTCTGACGTGCCGAACTTACACCTGGGCTATTGGCCGCGCCGCAGTGGAGGGCTCCGGATTAATTTTGACCACGTGGGGATCTTTAACGTGCGCCGAAATCTCGTACACGCCGACGTTTTTTGCTTTTCGCCTCCTTCAGAAAAGCGGCCGCCGCGGTCGGGAAACGAACCCGGTCCACATGCTCAGCACCACCCATTTCAAACGTCAAGTATGTACCAACACGCTCGCACTAACACACTTTCCCCCTATAGCTTTTGTTGCTAAATAGGAGTAAGTATTTCCTTACCCGCCACCGCTGATCATTAAACTGCACTACACTATAATGACGCGACGTTGGCTGATGTATATACCCCGCATGCGTTAGACTTACCCCTCACGCCGTCTCGCTGCTGCTCTTTTTTTTTTTTTTTTTTGTTCAGTAATGTCGTCTAGACAGGCCGTTTTTTCAACGCACGATTATATAGTGCCGAGGGTAAGGACTATAATAGTAAACTGTTTTACGCGTCAGTCTGTTGCAAGGGAATTCTTTCTCTCCCGACCCTTTATTTTTTATCTGTCTGGACGTCCACCCGGATACCGGACAAATCAGCGTACAACAGTGGCGGAAACGTCGCCGGCGAGCCGGCTGTGTCACTAAAAAAAAGAAAAAAAAAGGTCCGACGTTTGAGAAGACGCCGTCATTTTATTTGAGCTCAATAAATGTTTTCTACTACTACTACTACTAAAAAGAAGCGGGAAGTTCGAACACAAGTCGGGAACTCGGGGGACACCAACCAATGAGCTCCGAGGAGACGGCGTACCAGCAATTTAAACGGCCGGTTGAGGTGTCGGCGTAACGCCAGACAGTTATCGGCCCCTATCTCCCCCTCCCCCACCCCCCAACAATCACTTCCTCCTCAAATTTAAAATGTCTGCTCTGATTCCTTCGGCGCAGTTTTGAGTCACTTGTTTATAGTTTAGTAGCATTTGCACGAAATGCAGGTTTGTGACGCTACAAGACATGACCACGAGCCCTAACCAATTGCAAGCATGCAAGGAGGCCGCGAAGCACCGCAAGCTACGCACTGACTCAAAACAAAACTTCCAGGACTAGCCCGTACGCACTTTTCGCCTTCACACACACGCTGTTCCTCCACAGTTCATATGCATCTTCATCTTAGAGCCGAGACATTCCACTAAATCGATCGAGCGGCCTCACAACGGCGCAGTCGACGCGATGCTCCCACCGCGCATGCGCACCACAGTCGAGAACGTATCCGAATCTTAACAGAGTTCAGGAATAGTGTGTTGCTCCTCCACAGTTTGTACATCTATTCCACCTATTCGTCCACACAGCTGCGCCCAGATCACTCGGATTTGATAGCGGTGCCATGACTAGCTCAGCCGGCAGGACGCCCCCTACTGCGCATGCGCAAAGCGCAGTCGAGATCATGCCCGAATCGCAACAAGGTTTAGAGAAGGAAAAGGGCTGTAATAATGGTTGTAACAGCCTCCCCCAAGCGGCAGCCAAAATGAGCTTTGCGTATTTTAGAATTGGAAGGCGCAGTGTGCACTGCTTGAAGAAAACAAATTAAAAATGGGCCGGGTGTTGCACGTCTACGAAAAGTGTGACAACAAAGCGCTCCGAACACGAACCCGACTTTGTTATAAGCGGCGTTTTGTTAGGAACGTGGATAATATACTTTACTCGCGGCACAGTTTGGGCCCAGAAGAACTTCGTGTAAAGCGAGAATTCCAAGTGAGCAGTTTCATATAATCAGGGTTTACTGTATGTGGCTACGCGATCGAACGACTCCTGCCGCTCCTAGAGATAAAAAAATAAAAATAAGCACATCTTGCACTGGTGGTGAAAGGCTGTATAAACAGCAGAGCTGAAGGCCCCTCTCCCTTCGTCGGAGATCCGGCTGTTGCATTTCACGTGGCTTTTCGAACTTGCCGCCTAAAGATCTCTGCGACTGGTAAACCCGGGTCGTTTTGTCAGCAGACGTTCACATCCCTCCCAAGGTGGACCCCGTGGCACGCGCTAGAACCCGCGGCAACCGGCTTCGCGAACTCGGCGTCTGTGCTCCCCACTTAAGGCGCGAATGCACGTGAGCTGGCGAGGAGAACAGCACGCGAGAGGTGACGCCACGAACGCGGGACAGAGTGTTATCGAAGGTCCAACTGGTCGAAACGTCGGGCGCTCCTCGCGAGGCACACGCTCACGCGCACTCTGTATTTTCGCGAATGCCACCGGAACAAGCCCAGGCTCAAACAGCTGTGCTAGCTATGAAAAACAGGATCCCGATTCAGCTCGTATGAAGGCCGAGGACGCAGAGATGATACCCTTCACAGGTAGTTGTGGCTCAAGCATTTAATTTCATCCGTGTGCCAACACCATGCCTCGACTTTACCTCGCTCTTACACGGACAGACATACCGGATAGGAACAGTTTCAACGAGGCAGCCTCCAAAAAAAACGGTTATTCCGAGAACAAAAGCTACTCAAGAAAAGAACCGCCAATATAAAAGAAGAGGTCCAATGAAGTAGACGTGGAAAGAAGACGGGGAAAAAGAAAAAGTCGCCTCGAAGTAAACCGCTTTTTGTTTCTTGGCTCGTTCTTTAATGCACGGACATTTCCTTACGGTTGTCGACAAGGTCGCGTCAATAAATGGGGGACTTTTGAGCCCTTTGTTTCCTCTCTCGCTGCGCTCTTCGAGCGTATTCGCTTTTCCCTTTCCCTTTCTCAATTTCACTGCGCAAAGCCTGCTTCCCTCCTCTCTCACTCCCTTCCTTTACTTCACTCTCACTCTCACTCGTAACCTTGCGGCGAGAGCATTATTTTTCGCTCGCTTCCTCGTCTCTCCAGTTTTTCTTTCATTTCCACGCACTCGGGTGTTTTTTTTTTTTTTTTTTCTCCGCGTATACATTTTCCTTTTCCAACAACGCGGTTCGTCCCTTTTATTAGCGTTTCTGATTGTAGGCCCATTGCTCGCGCCACTGAGCACGACGCATGCTCCGAGCGCCAAATTTGCATAATGGATTCGAAAATTATTGTCGCGACGACGCTGCGGCCCTTAGTTCAGCTTTTTCCGAAATACGCGCGCATGCGGGCTTGACAGGCACAAGCTAGAAAGCGCATGCGGAACAGCTTCGACCGGCCGGCCCGCCATCTCGTCAATGCCTATGAATCGTATAGGCCACGCGTGATTGAGAAAAGCACCGGCTTGTTGGTATGTGGACAGCTGGAGTGATCTGTTTTAGGAATTTCGCGCTGTCTTTATTATTTTTTTCTTACCAAGACCACCTGCCAAGGGGGATTTGTAACTAAGAGACGTTTTGCCGGTGCTTCCGAATGCCAATTCGATTCCCTACCACGTGGGGTCTTTGTTTCGTAAGAGAAATTTTTAAGCATGACAGCTTTCGTGCGCTTAAGTCGTGATGTTGATGGTGACACTGCTGCTGGTGAAGATGACAAAAGGAGCCCCTGTCACATACATCAATAGCCGGCCATAAACAACAAGTTTACGCATTTCACTAGGAATTAGGCGAATCCCTTTGATGGTCATGAGGTAACCGAGGCCGAAATAAGAGCGAAGTGGAATTTAACAGAGTTTGAGTTCCTTCGAAAGGACCCCGTTCCCTTTCTTCAGAAGGTTTCCATGTCCATATTCTACACTGGATACTTTACATTTGTACTTGTTCCTGTGATGGAAAAATATGTTAAAAAGAAAAAAAAAGTCTTTATGCTATACTTTCGATTCGCGATGACTAACGCAGCCACACTTGGAATCAATGCTCTGGTCGGGAGACACGTACATCTGCAGTACTAAAAGTGCACCCTAGAAATATTTAAAAGCACTTAAACGTTGAAAAATGAAAATGAATGTACATATAACATGTGGAGATTCGATGAAACTATCGAAACAGTTTAATATAGGTCGAACATAATTTTTTCCGTTGCTGTACGAATCGCGTGCGCCGTAATACATGTCCTACAGCGGATTAGCGCTTTGTATTGCCCGGATTCACTCACCTGTGATAAAAAAAATAAATAAACGTGCTAGTGGTATATGCGAAGAAATTCGGTATTGTAAAATTACAGCAACACGTGACGATGAGATAGAAATTGAAGTAGGAAATCGGTGCAATGTTCTGGCAATTTTAGGAGGCTTACTTTCATGTACGTCATAGAGGAAGACACGT
>NW_027526225.1:23309004-23342567 GCF_048455015.1 Haemaphysalis longicornis
ACTCCACATGTTTCGTGTTTTCTCCATACCTTCTGTTCGATGCATTTGAGTGGTAACCCAGTTATATTCGGTGGTAACCCAAGTGCGCCTTCAGTGCGTCGTTGGAAGTGATCCGCGCCCAATAACACACCGGCAACAGCGACCACGGCGTCTGCTTCTGGAATTAATCTAGGCGCTTTAACACATTAGCCCTGGGAAAAGCAGCTATGGACGAACTTTTAACGTGGTTTCGAAATAAGCGTTCACCTCACTAAAAGTGCGTTGAATCATAAGTAAATTTCAGCAGCATTGTCTACGTTACCATCAATTACAAGAAGTTTAATGCTGATTTACTTGGGGTTTGCTGGACACGCGTTATCGGACCTTCCATCCTCCCATGACTAATTCGTACAAACTAGGATTCTTATTAGCGGAGTAATTAACTACCGGGATAACTGGAAATTGCAGCGTGAGCTACACTGGCCGAGGTTGAGCAGTTTCGCGTGGCTCCTGGAGAGCAGTGCTGAGCATGCGCGAGGAGCAGTACCGTCTCACGGAGCACAGCTGGCGCGCCGAGCCGCCGCCGCTGCGACTGGATTGGATTGAATTGAATTGGATTGTAGTGAATTGAATCGGATTGGATTGGATTGGATTGAATTGGATTATATCGGATTGGATTGGATTGAAATCGTTTTAGCAGCAGTACGCATGATAATCAGCTAATCCTAGACAACCAAGAAACCCAAGAATAACCAGCTGAACTTTAGCTCACGCTACGTATATCCTGGCATAGCCGAGCTAAGCCACTGCTAATTTTTTGTTTATTTTGGACGTGTCTACGCGAGCGGGCGTGTTTGTATTTTGTCGTTATCAGAAAAGCTGCTGCCGCGGTTGGAAAGCCAACCGCGCGGCCTTGTACTCAAAATAGAACGTCTCAGACACTGGGCAACCCGCTGGGGGTTGGCGGGCGGTTGTTACTTTCCTGTTTTTTTAAACCGCACTGTTCCTTCCTGCACGAGAGATCCGTATCTCGCTTTTGACTCCGCCAAGGCCGACAATTTTCAATCGAGACGTTCAGGGTACTGCTTAAGAATTATCGGCCGTTGTCGCGTGTCTCAGCACTATCCGCTTTGTTCTCCCGAGTGACGCAAGCCTCAATGTCTGCCAATTAGCGGATAATGAAAACACAGCAAAACAAGAACGACAGAGAAGTTTCGCGTTTCGAAATTGCGCATCCCCTCCTCCCCCCAACCAGACACGTGTGACCGAGCGCAGAAAACGCGCATCGGTGCGTCTAATCCAAATTTTGAGGGAAAAAATTAGCAGTGGCTTAGCCCGGCTATGCCAGGATAGACGTAGGGTGAGCTAAGGTTCAGCTGGCTGTTCTTGGGTTTCCTCGTTGTCTAGGATTAGCTGATTAACATGCTTAGTGCTGTTAAATTGATTTCCAATCCAATCCAATCCAATCTAATCCAATTTAATCGTGGAGGCGGCGGCTCCGCGCGCCAGCTGTGCGCCGTTAGACGTCACTGCTCCTCGCGCATGCGCAGCACGGCTCTCCAGGAGCCACGCGAAACTGCTCAACCTCGGCCAGTGTAGCTCACGCTACAAAATGTACCACTTCTTCCAAAAGAAAAATGAGAGAAGCGCAAAAGCTAAAAGGCGTCCAACCCGCGCTGACAGTGCGTCCAATCGACTGTCAAACCTTCAAATACCCCAATTGCAAACCAATAACGAACCCACGCAGCGATTTTTCGCGCACCAAGTGAACGCATCTACAACGATCTAAATGTATACCGATACGTGGCTTACGAGATGAAGGTACACTATTTTACTCCTTCGTCATGGTCGATGCGTGTAGTATTGTCTTATCTAGAATCGTTCCTTTTACGCGATTTTCAAGTAACCGTTTTGACACAATAGTTTCACGCCGTTTGTCCAGAGATCTTATCAGAGCTTTTCGGTCGAGCAACCGGTCTATGGGGAAATGCATCAGTTTTTCGACAGAAGGCTACCGGCCCCACTAAGAAAGCTTTCGCTTTAAAAACTGCACAATTCCACGTCTCGTTCACTTCGAGTGTAGCGCCTTTGTATCGTAGCCGATAGTTGTGTTGGCGGCCATTTTTAGATACAGTGAAGTCATGGGTATAAGGAGATCGGTTTATACGAAATATCGGTTTATCCGAAGAGTTTTATAATGCCCACTGCTGTGCATGGAGAGGAAAATTTAATCAACCACCTTCTAACGAAGTTTCGCTTATAAGGATGTCAGTACACTGCCTCGAGGACTTGGTTATCACCAGGGTTCACAGTACCATGATACCGTTGTTCTGACCAACAAACGATTCCACTGCTTTCTGCCTTGCTTTACTGGTTGCTCTTCTGTTATTTTGATTTTTATTATTGCGCCCGAAGCATTCGTGAACCACTAATACAGAAAACTTCAATCTGCGCGCGCGTTTGCTGTTCTGTCTACGTGAGCTTCTCCGCTCGTGTATGCGACACGTGCGTATCGTCTGTGCATTGAATGCGCGTCCATGTACCGCACGAGGGGTGATGCACCGATCCTGCCTCTCCCCATCCTGCTCCTAAGTGAGGAGCAGGATGAAATGTCACTCTCCATCACACCACGGGACGTGAAAAGACTTTTTTTTTGCCCGATCCACACACGCGTATCAATGCGTCAGAGGTGGGGGGGGGGGGGGTGCCACATTTTACCGATTTCTTCGTTTCACGCATGCGCTTTGGTGTGCGCGGGAGCGTCTTAAACCCTCCGCCGTGAATAGCACGAGGGCAGCATGATTCCCATTTCGATCTGTCATTGGGAACCTGCACATCACCAGAGTTTTGAAGTACCAGAATAATGCAACTGAAGAATACGCATAAAAGCGACACAAGCAAGCTAATAAAATGAAGTAAGCATACGGTATAACCAAATCATCTCATTTGAAATATCGCTTTATTCGGAATTTTTCACGGTGCGTAGAGAATACATATCATATCCGTTTTTAGCGGAGTACCGCTTCAACGAAGCCATTTTGTTGTCCCGAGGAATTCGTTGTAACGGGAGTTCACCAGCTTCGTTGGTGGGGAACCTCACCTTACGTACCGCAGTCACCCGCACGAGCTGATTAAACAAGCAAAAATTCCCCGCATTTCCCCGAGGGGAAGAAGCTGAAAGTGCGAATGCACGAGTTGAATTTGCGCGGTTCGGTAATGTTCGCGAAAAAGAGATCACACACACACACACACACACACAGCTACAAAGAAAGAAAGATGCATTTATTCACAGACACCTATTTGTGTTGTCGTTGTACTTGATTGCTAGAGCGGATCTCAGCTTTGGAATTTCGTGTCAGTACTCCTTTAAGCAGGTGCATTAGCCCTTCTCACGCCCGATTCTTGGCCAATCCCCCCGTGGGTATGTGCCATGTCAGCGGCCAGGCAGCGCGCGCCCATCTCCCCCCGTTGCCAAGGAAGACGAGGAGATTCCTGGCCAATCCCCCACGTGGGTATGTGCCATGTCAGCGGCCAGGCTGCGCGCGCCCATCTCCACGTGCGCGGACATCGCAGGTGGATGCAGGTTCAGGGTCGCTTAAGAAGTGCATTCGCACTTAAAATTGTCCAGCTCAGCGACACAGCCAGAGCCCCAGTTTCCCCGAAACCACCGAAGACAACGAAGCCAAAGTCAAAGCCAAAGCTCTGCAACCGATTCAAAGAAATTAACTCGAGCAGCCGTCGTATAGCGATTACTCAGGCGACGCCGTCCAATGACACTGCGCACCCAGGTATTCATGGCCGGGGGGCTGACGTCAACGACCTATCCCAGAAACCCGATGCTAATGCTGCGATTGCCGGGGACAAACCGAGCACGGAACCATTTGCTTTGCGGTCTGCGGGAACCTCGGCATAACCGTCGCGTATTTGAAACCCGAGACGCGTAAAGGACGTTGATAAATCGTACACTCGGAACGTCCGCAGAACGTCCTGTAATTTTCGGCCCGGGGAAATTAATAGGCGATGGTTGTATATCGTCATAATGGCGCCGCGGCTGGGCAGGCGAAAACGAAAAGGACGAAGAAATGGAAGAGGCAGACCGTGGTTAGAGGAGGGGACGACACGGCCGTTATCATCATTCGAATCGACAAGAAGAGCATTAGGGGGGCGATTCTCCGGGACGTATAAGCACCTCGCGCTTGATACTTGGATATGTGAAGTCCACATCGAAGGAAGAACGACGCACTTATATGAAGGACTGGATTTTTCACCCGCAGTTACTGAGGAATTAACGACTAGTTCTAACCGATTTGTCTTTGCGTTTTTTTTCGCGGACAGTGGAATTCCGTGATTGTGCTATTTTATATCAACCCTCTGCTGAGCTGTTAGAATAATTTTATGTGGTAAGGGTATGGTTGTACTATTTCTGCAAACGCAACTGTTTGAAACTGTGCTGTTATGTATGAACGTTCCAAATGTGATTGATTGATTGATTGATTGATTGATTGATTGATTGATTGATTGATTGATTGATTGATTGATTGATTGATTGATTGATTGATTGATTGATTGTCGGGTTTAACGTGCCCACGCTACATGAGCAATGAGGTGCGCCGTAGTGGAGGGCTCCGGATTAATTTTGACCACCTGGGTATCTCTAAGGTGTGCCGAAATCTCGAATACGCGGCAGTTTTTGCTTTTCGCCTCCATCAGAAAAGCGGCCGCCGCGGCCGGGTATCGAACCCGCGTTCTTGCTCAGCAGCACAAAATGTAGTGAAACCAGATATCCGCAATCGTGCGCTATGCACGTAACGAAATGGTGTTCCGGGGAGCAAACAAAAGTTTAGGGGGACCCTTTGAAGCCATACTAATGATTTTAGGGGCAGTATGAATTAGGCCAAAACAGTTTTAGGGAGGACGAACACGTCTTATGATGCGAATGCCGGAGCACGTCCCAGCGCTGCCAGTATAGCAAAATCGCAGGAGGTAACCAAATTATCCGCACAGCAAGCAGAACGAACTGTTCAAACGCTACTGAAAAACCATTACGATTCACTTTGGAAATAACTGCCACTCATGTTTACGACATAACATTTTGGGTACCACAGGATTTTCTACGTGAGCTTCGACCACCGCTTCTTTCCACGAAAACCGCAATTTTGCGCAAGTCACTGCGCAACAGTGATCATTTCGTAGGCGTGCTCGAACGCCGGCGCACTCGTTTTGAACTCCCGCGCGGCCACTTCACGGTTCGCTCGCATTGGATTAAAAAAGAGCGGCAAAAAATAGTAATTTGAATGAGGTTACGTACTCTTTGGATGGCCCGACCCCGGTTCTCGCCCGTTTTGTAACGAAACGAAAAAAAAGAAAAGAAAGAAACGCATAAAAGCCTGTGCAAAGCAGGCCGTGTTTCATATCTGTTTCGCAGATCAGCACATTTGCAGCTAGCGCTTTGAAACGAATGTACAGGGGATCCCGCAGGACATTAAACGCGCTAAAAAAAGAGATTTTTGATGTCTTTTTTGTTAGTTATTTTGCTCGGTTTTCGAGACAATTCAAATAATGACCCGCTGAATCAGCGATGCGTATCGAATGAAAGAGAAACAGATGTAAATAGAAACCGCAAAGCCATGAGGGAACTTCAAATGCAACTACATTAATGAAGTTTTACCGGTGACATAAACGAAAGCAGTAACAAAAATATTCCTATACGTTCGCTTTGAGTGCGTATCACCTGAGAATGAACAAAATCGCGAATTTGTTCAAAAAAATAGGTTGACCGGCGAGTAAGACACGTCACAACAGGCAGCGTATCGATTTGGACAAAAGTAATTACAAACGATAAATACTTAACGCAATAAAATGATCTTGAAATACCTCTCCCGCAACTCAGAACCGAACTTTGGCGCCCACAACCGTTCGGCTGATACTGATCGTCTGCAAACCGGCAGATTCTCTGCTACTATTTCGCCCGGCAGATCGTCTGCTACTATTTCGTCTGCCCACGTTTTTCATACTTGACGCTTTGGCAATGCTGTCGAGGGGGCTAGCTCCGTTCCGTTTCGTTTCGCCTTTTCATCGCTTTCTAATGGCGCTGCAAGAGACATGAAACGGCTTGAGAAGGAGGAGGAGGAGGAGGCAATGGTAAAATCGGAGTTGGAGGGAGCCCCGAGAGAGCGGCTGCAGCCGCGTACAATAATTGTGGCCCAGGGGGTAATTATGAAGAAATGACCTCAATGTCGAAGCGAACCGAAGAATATTATTACGCACTCCGCGGAGCCTTCGGGCCAGTTTTCCGTCCCCCTCCCCCTCCCTTCCCACTCCACATGTGCCGGGCACGACTCGTGAATGCAACATCGCCATTTTAAAACGCTTCTCCTTGAGGGGGCCATTTCTATCTGCGCCTAGATTTACACTCTCCCCTCCCGACTGTACTCGCCGGAAAACCTGACTGGCTTTACGAGCGTATCTTTCCATCGATACGCGCATAGTGCATTTCTTTCTCTTCAATACCGAGGCGAACGGGGCACGTCCATACTTTTGCACAGCGAGGCAGATCCGCGTTTGAGGTCTGCGTTGTTGCTGTTTATGGCACTCTGTCGCGGCTGTTCGCGAAATGCTGTTCGCGTCAAGGGCCATGACATCGCTGCGAGGGCTTAAGTGTCGCCGTTAAGCGACTGTCGGGAGTCAACAATGTTTCACTTTCCTCCTCGGAGCTCGCGACCACACGATTATGTCGCCGAGTGTGCTACGCCTACTATTTGTGACGTCATTAACGCGGCTTACCTTATGCGTGCCTTTAAATGTGGAGTTTTGAGGAAAGTCTACTCGCTTGACAAAATCCAAGCGTCGTCAAGGGGCTGTAAAAAATGCCGTGGGGGAAGCAGTAAACATCCCTCGCGACACCTAAGTCTGATCATGTGATTTGAAGGCGAAAGCGTAATGTGCAAATATGACGCGTATTTTTATATACACGCCCACCCGTCGACACAGAAACCACGCCATTTTCCCGTCTATAATCCATCCGAATCAATTTTAATCCGCCCTAATGCCCCTAAATTCGTTTTAATCCACATTAATCTCTGCGTTAATTCATCTTTATCCACCTCATGTCATTCCACCTTAATCTCGCCTTACTAAGCATTACTATCAATCTCTAATCAATGAGTAATCACCGACCAACACCCCTACACCGAGCTTCAATGAGCGCACGAGATAGCCGAACAACGGCGCTAGATCAGCACCATGCTCCTCCACTTACTGCCCTTGACGTCACGTGACTTTTGGTGTCATTTGGGTTGGCGCCAACGGCGACGACGGTCACTTTTCGCATTTGATGAAGCGCATATGGCTTTCGGCTTAATAAACGCCGTCTCACAAAACTTTCCGTGACAAAAAACGCGCGATAGAAAAGCGCAACAAAAGTTGCGCAAAAAACGCGATTGCATTGCGCCCTGAGCGAGGACTGCCTCCATTCCCTTCTCCTCCTAGAAATTAGCGTCCGACGGATTTGTTGCATTAGAGAGTTTCAGCACAGCTGGTAGCGTACGCTACGCTAGCGGCGGCGGGTACCCGGGGGGATGCCCGTCCCCGGAACGAATGCACGCATGCGCAGTCGGATCCCGCTACCAGCCACCGCTAGTGTAGCGCACACTACCCGCTGTGCTAAAACTCTCAAATGGGTACAACGACAGTTAGAATACTCTTAGCGCACGTTATACATTTTTCGCTACGTTACCCGCGGTGGCAGCTCAGTGGCTAGGGCGTTGTGCTTCTGAGTCCAAGGATGCGAGTTCGATACCCGGCCGCAGAGGATGCTTTTTAGATGGAGGCGAAGAGCGAAAACGCTCGTGTCTCGACATTTCGGCGCATATTAAAGATCCCCAGGTGGTGAAAATTAGTCCAGAGTCCTCCACTACGGCGCGCCTCATAGCCCAGGTAGCCTCGGCGCGTTAAACCCCACAATAAATCAATAAGTCGCTATGCTTTGTCGATCGATACATTCACTGTCGTGATAATCGACTCATGCTTCTACAACTTCTCTTTTAAGCGGAAATAAAGAAGAGAGTACTTCGATTAAATGTCGACGGGAATCCTTAATCCAGACTTCTCCAAGCCTTAACTGAGACGTTTCGGAAGCTCCGCAGGCTGGTCCGAACTCAATCGACGCTCCATGTTTTTCTCGCCTTTGTTCTCACCTCCCTTTCTCTTTTGATCCATCTCCGTCCACGTGGCGGAGTTCGCCACACGCCTCGCCGCGCGCGTTGTGCGAGTACACTGCACGTACATCGCGTGGCCAGTTACACGTCGTGTACGCTCACATACCAGCTCTGAAAAGGTAAATAAAGAAGGGCTGCAAGCCACTCTCTCTCCCTCGACGTGGAGGAGACCAGGGATCACGCACGATGCCGTCGTCGTACGGCTTGCGGAGGGCCCTTCGAAGACGCGATCGGGGTTTATGGGAGGTCCGTTCCGCATTCGACGAGTGCTCCAGGGAAGGAGACCCTAGACCCGAGTGCCCGCGTGCGTTCGTTCGTGCCTCGGAGCGTTCCTGCTTGACCGCGCCAACCTGTTTGTACGAAACGACGGCTGGCGCCCCGCTCTGAGTGAGCGATCGAACGCACCGCCAGTGTCCGGAGAGGAAAAAGAAGGTAAATACGGAGGGAACAACGTGTAGTACACTGCCCTCGCAACGCAGTCGGAGCCCGCCGATGGGAACGTTACGTTAGCGTACACGCTGATAGCGACCGTTAGCGCAGCGCTTCTGTAATAGATGTTGCTTTGAGAGGACGGCCTCTTGAACTAGTGAAATCAATCAATCAATCAATCAATCAATCAATCAATCAATCAATCAATCAATCAATCAATCAATCAATCGATCGATCGATCGATCGATCGATCGATGATATTGGCAGTTAAGTGTGGCGCTTATGCCTTCTAATGCCTTCTAATGCCAAGGTGCAATTCAGCGGGCGATAAACGTTTCATGCCCGTAAAACCCACTTACAACGACATCGCTGAATTCGAAGTTTCGATTTATAGGTTTTACGGTCCCACATACAGTGCACGAAGAAATGATCCTCGCTTTTAACGAAATACCGGTTATAATGAAGTCAGTTTGCTGTATCCAGTACTTCGTTATAATGAGGTTTATTGTATCTTCAACTGCAAATTAAATATTTAGGCCTGATCATTTTTTGCGCGGCGTGATTCCCACCGTGCACCGCCGCCCACACATAAACGGCACCTGCGACGGCAGGGAATGGAACCCACAACCTCGATCTCGGTAGCGCTAGGTTTGCCCCTACCTAAGGCGAGCTCTGTGCATGGACTTCCGGTGTCCTCTTCAGCTTGAAATTCATCCACCCGCCAACATTCTTCCGGCGAACCTTTCATCAATTGTGGATATTCAAATCAACCGCTTTCCGTATGCCGCCTCAATTACGGCTCCGACTTGCATCAGCGCCGTGAAAACGAAGAACGAGGTATCCGCCATATACGGAACAGGAACGAACCCACGACGATGAGTCGTCCGTCGAGACGAACGCGCGACCGAAGGGGCGGAATAGCAGATAAAAAGATGACATAGAGAGACGAATGAGCGTAGAAAGCGAAGATGAGGGAAGAAGAAAATACGAGATTTGGAACTTTACGACTCGGATGATATACGGGCCGACTCTTAGCGTTGTTCAACCAACAACGCACGCGCATTCCATCTGCGCAGCACGACGTTGGGCGCATGCGCGTCAGCTAGACGTCTCATCCCCGTCGGCTGTGATCTGTCCGGTCGGAAAAGCAAAGAAAACGAGCGGTGCCGGGTGTTGAGAAAAGAAGCGGGGAAGGAGAGGGTGGTTTGAAATGACCGCCGCGCGGCGGCCGCTGGTGCCGCTGCCGCTGCTTCCGTAGATGAGACGGCGGGCCGCACGAGACCGTCCCGTCCCGGCAGCGCGAAATACATCCGGGTGTAAGTCCCCGCAGCGCGGCGCGTGGTCTGAGGTATGCGCCGTAGCATATGGTGGCCGCGGGGACCGCCTCCGTTTGATGGCAGACGAGCTTGTCGTGAAAGGGTATTTACCGCCCGGTCGTATACCGGTCGCTTGGGCATCGGAGACGTCCGGTATTGCTGAATGTTTTGAATAACGAAGCTGCTTTATTATTTTTATTTTTTTGACAACGCATGCACGCAGTCGTTCGAGGTATAGGCCAATGTGGAAGTAGTATCGGTCCAGCGGTACACCTTGCCACTCCTAAACGCATAGCAATATAGTTGGTATATTTGCACGTATAATGATGATGAATTTGATGATTTCTATTGGTATCCCCTTTGTAGCGGGGTGATGACGTGTCATCTTACCAAAAAGGACTAATATACCTATGTTTTATACTGTTCGTTTAATACTAGCGCTGCTCTTAGGGCAGACACAAAAAACTTATTAGGCACAAAATACTTTTTTTTACCCCTGTCACGGGTGGTAACTGTCCTATGCAATATTCCCCTCTCTGCTTTTGGTCCACCAGCATTCTAACCTTCTTTTAGTCGCCGCGACAGCCTTGAAGTTAACTCCTTCTGTATACCCCTGAAATCCTAGGGCTTCGGGAAGGCGAATGTTTCCCTCACGTAGATTTATATGGATACCCTCGTATTCTAACACTATGTGCCGCATAGTTTGTTTCGTTTCCGCAGACCACGCATACCCCATAATTTTGTGAATACTCCCCCACAAAGCTCTTATTTCGTAAGCAGCCTGCTCTGGCCTCAAAAAGCAAAGCACTGCCCCGGGAATTATCGTAGAATTTTTCCTTTCTCATGTCCAGTTTCTCAGCCCTGTACATCTCTAACGACGTTTTAGCTTCCGTTTTTCCTCTCCATTTATTCGTTTCTATCTTCCTTGCCTCTTTTTTTGGTTACCTTGGCTGTTTTGGACCCTTCACTATTCTTACGAGAAGTTACGCGAAGTTGCCCCAGCGCCTCATCACCTCAGCCGGTTGTTACTCCGCGGGGCGGAAAGAGCGCGCTACTGCGAGTATTTCGAACGTGACACGAGTCGTTGCCGTGATTTCTCGCACTTCATCCCCTTTCAAGCTCCTGCAGCGACTGCAAAAGACTAGGTGTGAAAAACAAGACGATGTTACGCATTGAGCGCAATCTCGTTCAACACGTGCGCGCGCATTGGCACCCGGGTCCGTCGCTCCGGCGGAGTGATACACTTTATGAGCCAATACCGTTCTTAACTTGTACTCGAGTATATATCTAACTCTTGAGCAAGTAATTATGAATTCAGATAGAAAGAGAAAAAAAAGCGTTTGTTGCCGTCGTTCGAATAGGATGAATGGTATCAGCTACTGGCTGTTTGTTAAAAGTTTACACTCAGGTGTGTTCTATGCCGCGTAGCTATGGTGATCTTGGTGTCATAGGTTACGAAGAAGGCTCGGGACGGAGCCGTGGTCACCCTCTGATTGAGGGTGCGTCTGCCAGTCTTCTTAAATACCTAGGTAAAGAAAGTCTGCTGCAGAAAGAAAAAAACTGGCGATCACTTTAGGAGAAACACGGGGCCGCGGAGAAAATACGCAAGGGCCTTTCTTTAGCGTACCGTGAAAGTTGGGCACAAACAGGCTGGTAGTGGTGGTATGATTATGATGATTATGATGATGATGGTGGTGGCGGTGCTGGTGTTGGTGTGTTGTTGTTGATGATGATGATGATAAAATATTGAAACGATGGAAGGGATAGTCAGAATGTGAGACCGGGACCACCGCCCGCTAACTCAACTCTTCCAAGCTTTACCCTCAGTGACTCAAGTGATCGCACCTTTTACGCATCGTAAACTGCATCGCCGCCGACACGAGGGTGCGGTGAACTGTTCGCGACAGCAGACCGGTCACGTGATAGAGACACGCCGGCTTGTTTGTCAGTACTCTGCCAGAACTATAGTGATCGTCGCCCCGGCAGTAAGGCGCAGCTACGATGGTTGCAATCCCCGGCAGTGACAGTTTGGTACCGAAAAAGAAATGAACAAAACTCAAAGCCCCTTTCTTTAAAAAAAGATGGTTAAAACGCGAAGCTTTCCCCCGTGCACCCTCAGTGAAAGTCGAAGTCCAAAATCCAGACTGCTTCGACCGTGTCGGACTGGCGCAGTTGGATAGACGTCGGCTTCATAACCCAGGGACCACATTGAAACAACAAGAAGCGTTTTTCTCTTAAGAGGCTTGAAAGGCTTTCGCTTATCATCATCACCGTTTTGTGAAAGTCAATGTGTAAACTTGACTTTCGTGCAGTGTGTTTTGACGACAGGACGGCCGTGGGGCATCGAAAGCTTCTCTTTACAAACGTCCGTCAGGTCAGTTGGGTAGAGTTCAGCGACCGCTAAGTTTGTACAAGTAATGCGAATTATACACACCACTTTGTAGCGCACCGCGCACGGAAGGGGGGAGTAGGTAGAAAAAAAAAGGCGAATATGCGTAACCCCCGTTCGTTCCGTCCGCCGTCCTTAAACACAGCGCACGCGCTTTTCGAGGCAAGGTTGGGTAAGAGCGTGACTTGCTGGAAAAGGAATGGAGGAAAGGCCGAGCTCGCTTCTTCAAGGTGAAGCCAGCTGAAATAAACAAGGGCCTAATTGCTATTGGCCGCTCTTTTGCACTCCGCGAATCGTCTGCCCCTTTGTGCTAATTAACTAGTTTGCATTTTCGCGCCAGCGCGCCTTCCTCGCTGCTCGCCTTCGACGTTCAACCGAGGTTGGTCACGAGTTTGGCTTGGCTCGGCTACGTACGCGCGCGCTGAGGAGTCGATATTTTATACCGCCGCGGAGCAACTTCTCCGCCCCCTCCGCATATCCGTATGACCCCAAGTTTCTTTACGAGTAACCCGTGTTCGTGTTTTTTTTTCCCTTCACCCTGTGCTCATATTAGATACATTTTTCTTTGTTTCTTCTTCGTTAGGATAAGAGATCCGTGGCGGATAATAAAAAAGGACAAGTTAATTTCATATTCGGGACGGCCGAAATCACGTGTTGCGCAAACACTGCCCGCTCGAGTAGAAGTCGTACGGCCGGCGAAACTGGACTTCGAACGTTTTATTACGTGGCCTTCGGCAGTGAGGTTATTAGGCGTGGGCAAGTTTCGGCCCGTCGGCGCAATCTTCCTGTACCCTGCAACGGACGAACGAAGACGTTAGAGTGCCGTATTGCATATCGTGGGTTTCGTGTCACGTCTTAACGGGCGGTTGTCGCCCAAAGTCTTAAACCAGAAGAACACCGCGGATAAGAAGAACTGGAGGACCTCTGTAGTCCCCTGAAAACGATAACGAACGATTGGAGAGACCCATGGTTATTACTAAACAAGGCCTCCTCTAAGGGCGGCATTGTTATCCATTCTTTTTGTAGCGTTAGCTGTGCTGGCCGAGGTTGAGCAGTTTCGCGTGGCTCCTGGAGAGCCGTGCTGCGCATGCGCGAGGAGCAGTGACGTCTCACGGCGCACAGCTGGCGCGCCGGAGCCGCTGCCGCCGAGACTGGATTGGATTGGATTAAATTGGATTGGATTGTAAATCGTTTTAGCAGCAGTAGTCATGATAATGAGCTAATCCTAGACAACCAGGAAACATAAGAATAACCAGCTGAACCTTAGCTGACTTTACGTATATACTGGCATAGCCGAGCTAAGCCAGTGCTAATTGTTTTTTAAACCCTGCACGGAATTTGAAGAGTCTAGAGAGGCCAGAATGACTCTTACATCTTCAACTGTGGCTGCAGTGGAAATGCCAGTGGACTTAGAAGCGACGTTTATTGAAAACTAGATGGCGGCGGTAATATCACGAACATTTCATGTTATGAAAATGAGCCGCATACCTGACGCTTACAGAGCACCAATCGGTAAAGCAGTTCGGTTTCTTTGAGTAAGGTGATCCTCATAGGCGACGTGTCTACTCAACATTCCGCATTCAATATTCGAGTTTTCATTTTTGTTTCCTTTGGCGTCGCAACGGAGATCTGTTAACGATCTTCAACTGACCGAATCAAGCCGCTAAGAGTTCTCTTCATTCTTGTGCACTCTCTCACTATTTTCTTTCAGATACGGCGTTTAGTCGGTGAGCTTAACCCCATACTGAAGTTGGCGCTTTCCTTGTGTCGGTCTTTTACTCCAAAACGTAGCAGCGTCGCGCACCGAGTTTCACGATAGCTCGAGCGCGCAGAGATTAATAAGTACAGCAACGGCAGAAAATAAGATACAGTTCCCGCGTGACGTCACGGTTCCTGAACGAGGCGGCCTTCGTTAATTGCAGGATGTAAGAAGCGGCCGACCGCATTGGGCATTCAATGCCAGCGCGGGAAAAATGAAAAGATACGCCTGTGCATACCGCACCGCGGAGCCCCTCGCCTTCTCACGCTGTTTCTTTTTTTGTCTTTTCTCCCTACGGTGAGTGCACTGCGAGCTTTTAACACAAATCTTTCGCACACAGTCGTTTTTCATACAGCGCACCGCCAAAGAACGTCGGAGCACTCTTTGGGATGCGGTTCGAGTGAGAGAGGCCGCGAGGTGGGTGAAGGAGAGGTGGCGGCAGTCGTAATCGCTTCGAGGTTGCGAAACTTGGCTTGTCGACGAAGACGTTGCGCGTTTTCGTGGCGAGCGAAGATGGGGGTGCGTCCAGTGTAGCACCTGAACGCGTTCGCTGTCTGTATGAGCGCGGTGTATGAATTCGAGAGAGAGAGAGAGAGAGAGAGAGAGAGAGAGAGAGAGAGAGAGAGAGAGAGAGAGAGAGAGAGAGAGAGAGAGAGAGAGAGAGAGAGAGAGAGAGAGAGAGAGAGAGAGAGAGAGAGAGAGAGAGAGAGAGAGAGAGAGAGATCTTTAATGAAGTCTGGCGATGTTAGCCGGGCTAAACTGCCTAACTTGCTACGCCAGTTGATGACGTGATGAAGATGATGGCGATGATGTTCAAGAACTTGATGCGCACAGAGACGGCGAGCTATTCACAGCGACTGGTCTAGACCTGTGTGTTGCAGGTACTCTATGAGAGCTTTGGTAGCCCCTAAAGCACGTTTGGGACAAGCCCATGGTTCTAAAACGTCCTTTAGCTACATGTCCACGGAAAGCGGAGTCCCAAAGCCACTGCGAGGGTACTCTTTGAGCACCGAATCGAGCACATTCACAGAGCAGGTGCTGCAGAGTTTCTCGCACATCACAGTGTGGGCAGAGTGGCGACGTAGCCTGTTTTATCTTAAAGAGAAAGTTGCGCGTGTATGCGACATTCAACCGCATGCGATGCAGAATTGCTTCTACCCGCTTGGAGAGTCCTGGTGGCATTTTAAATTTGCAGTTGGGATCGATGAAAGATTGCGGCGCGTAATGACGTGATACGTCATCCCAGGCTGCACGCTGCATGTTCCATGCCACGCTGGCTGCAAGTACAGATGCATCTTTCCTGGAGAATGGTATAGCTATAGCCGATGCACGATGCTTATGCGCAACGGATGCAGCAATGTCCGCCTTCACATTGCCAGTTATCCCACAATGGGCTGGAATCCACTGAACTGCAATGTGATGGTGCGCTTGTAGAGATTGAAGATGTAAAGCGTGTATGTCAGACACAAGCTGGTCTTTTGGAAAAGACGCTAGACATTGAAGGGCAACACTTGATTCTGTGAAGATGGCCCACTCTCGTGCGGGTTGCTTGACGATATGAGCGAAAGCCACCCTCAGAGCTGCAAGTTCTGTAGCCGTAGTTGACGTTCTGTGACTGAGCATGGCACTGATGGTTGTACGTATTGACGGTATCCACACCCCGATAGTGGATGATGTTGATGACACCGGCCCATCAGTGTACACATGAGTGTGGTCTTGTCTTAAAGGGACGCTGCGAAACTTTTTCAACTTTTTTTGAAATCTTAAATGCTTGCAGAATGTAGTCACCCAACGCACCCAGTACTTAGATTAGATGGTCGCAAAGTACCCCAGCCAAAAATTACTGCTCTATGTCCATCAGATAACTTGGAAACTCTGTCAAAAGATCTTTCTCTCTTTCCTGGTCTTGGCGTTCTTCCGACGTCTCGAACTACGGCACTAAGGCCATGTAGCCGGTTTTCCTTCAGTTGCAGCAATGAACGCTTTTCGAAAGCAACTTTAAAAATAAATCCACAAAAAAAAAAAAAAAAAAAAGCAGCAACGAAAGGCGTATCTGCTGCGACGAGAAAATCACGCAGTGCCGCTCCGTGCTGGCGATAACTATAGCTTTCGCAGCGGTTCCAGACGCGAAGAAAAGAGCGAAAGCACTTATCGAAAGTGTTGCAGGGCCCCTTTAAAACTTCCGAGTAATCACTTCTGGAAGAGCTGCGATCAGCTGAAAGCTACACCTGTTTTCCTCCTTAACTTCGATGCGAAATAATTCTCATCCTTCACAAACGTGTCTCACCTTCGTGTCTCAGCATGATATGGATTCTCAGCTTGAAACCCCGCCCATAACGAAGCGCACACCCAGCGACTAATGATCGTAAAAATGGCGCAGGCAATTGCAGCGAACTGCGTGAGTCGTCGTCGAAGGCCTACCCGCGTTATTCTAAAGAAACAAACGAACGAAAACAAAGTTTAATGAAACACTGAAATAGAAAAAACAGAAAGAGAGAGAGTGAATTCAGTCCGGCCTTTAGTTACACACGCGGGAAAAGGCGCTGCGGTAGGCGTGAACATTTTTTTTTCCCGCAGGGCAACCGCGCGGGCTCCTCGGAAGGTTGCGAAAGCATTGTTCTGTCGCAGCCACCTGCAAACGGCAACGCCGCGGCGGAGTTTGTTGTTTAAGGGGTTGTAAAAAAAGAAAGTGCTACCCCCGGAGGGAAAGTCGGAGGAATGCCACTCTCTCCTTTGGAAACCGCTTATTAGGAGTCGCAAAGGGTTGAATCAAAACATTTCTTCTCTTATTACGGGTCACGGGTATACACGCGGCCCAGCTCTAAGGCTATGCGCACGCGCGCAGCACTTTGATTTTCACCCCTCCTCTTAAAACAAAACAGCGCCCGCAGCAGCGCCGCGGAAAAGGCGCCACGTTTTGTTTCGTTTCGTTTCCGTCCTGGCGCGTAAGCACGAGCGCATGTTTGACTTTCCCTAATCTTTTGAACTGTGGAAGCATCACTGGGCTATTCTATCATAGATTTGTGCTGTGCGTCTTTCGCGAAGAACAGGATCATGATGACGCTCTTCACCACCACCACTTTCACCACCATCATCAACATCATCACCGTCCCCACCATTATTATCGTCGTCATCAGCCCGTTTGCGTGCCTTTATGACGCCTTATCTCCAGGTAGTGACGGATGAGTGGAGAGTGAAGTAGAGCGTCTTAATTAGCAGGATCCCCATCACCAACACGGGGAACTGCGTGTCACTTACACCTTGCGCTAATCTGGAGCGAAGAGATGCGAGTGTGTTTGCGTGCGTGTAGGTACTACGAATCGTGGTTACTACAGAGCAAGCCCGTTGTAGAGTAACGAACAGCACGGGGAACAGTACAACACCCTGCGGAACACCTACTCTCCCTGACCGAAGCGAAGAGCTGGGGCGTGCGAGCCTTCTTACGCAGTTTAGTTCGCGATTCGGCGGATGTGAAACGTTGCTAATAAATAAGCAGACGAAAGATCGGGAGAGAAGGAAGGGTGTGCAGCGAGCAGTCGATAAATATTGCTCCGCAAGGGCGAAAAACAGAGAGGTGCGATTCACCGAGGAGCAATAAAGCTTCCCATGTCGTCCTCCGTTTGAGGGCCGCCGGAGCCACAAACAAAAGGCCCGACGTCGCCACCGCTTGCAGCCGCGTGAATTGCCTCGGGCGTTAATAACGGCGACAATAACCTGACGCCTCTATAAATAAGCCCTGGCGGATGAGAATATTTGAGAGACAATTATGAAGAAGAAGGGGCCGCATCTTTTCGCCGAACAGGCGGTGCATGCAGTTGACCCACCGGGAAGGGGGGAAATCAGAGGAAACGCTTCCAAGATGGAATGTGACCTCATCATGGGAGCGCTTTCACTAACCAGCCCACATGCTACGTTTAAACGTCCCAGACAAACGTAAGTAGAGATGCTGGTTTAAGCCGAAACCAATCGGCGTCCTAGGGGATGGCAATAGGTGGCCAAATTAGCAAGCACAGTTTCGAGAGGTGGATGAAAACATAATTTTGCCCTTTCCTAATCATTGAATCCTCCAGCTCAGACCACGGTTTTTCTTTTTCCGTAACATAAGCGATACTAGTACAGCTACTTGCAAACGTGGAAAACGGATGCATTCGCCTTATTCCACGATATTAGTCAGACAGATTTGCTTCTAATTCAGGTCTGCTTCAAAGGATGGACCGATCTTATATAAGTAAAGCTCGGAACTTAACTTCAGCCGTGGCTCAAAGGACGAATACCTGGTTGTCAGTGTGATACCCTTGTCACAAACTTGCGGTGTATCCCTGACTACCCGAAGTCTTGAAAACAGAAAGTTAAAAAACATATCTGTGCACCAATGTTACTACGAACATTATAAACGTTTGAAGCCGTAACAAATTAAACTCACTGTACAGTCAGGGACAAATCAAATGAGGACACGAAAATATGAACCTACCGAGAACGCGGGTTCGATTTCCGGCCGCGGCGGCCGCTTTTCTGATGGAGGCGAAAAGCAAGAACGCCCGTGTGTACGAGAATTCAGCACACGTTAAAGATCCTTAGGTGGTCAAAATCAATCCGGAGCCTTCCACTACGGCGCGCCTCCTCACCTGTGTTGCGTCAGCGCATTAAACCCTACAATCAACCAAATATGAACCCGAACACGCAAAAAAAATGGATAGTGTAGCTAAGATAACAGCCCGATATGGCTGTAATAGGGGCGAAGCCCCTTGGGGGCTGGGGCTGTCTGTGTCTCATGTCGTCGTCGTTAGCATCGTCTCATGTAGTCACGGCACTAAAACTCCGGGACACTCGTTTACGCCTCGCCCTAGAACGCTTCTTGCTTCAAAGAGACGACACTTTTACAGCGAAGCTGTATACCTATACCCCACAACGGTTTCATCTCCGTTGGCAAAAACACCAAGGTGCCAAGAATACACTTATACACTGCAGGCCTTGCCCCTCCCCAGGTTTCACGTTAGTGTAGATGGTCCGGGATTTTTTGGAAGTCCACATTTCCCAACTCTGTTACTATAATTAATCCACGGGTCAATTCGACTCGCATGAAAAGAAATCGCGGTACTTATTTTTTCTGGTTTATATTTTTGTGTTCGCGTTGAATTTGTCCATGACTGTACCTACGCACCGCTTCACCCTTCTCCACAAGGAAAGGTACAAAAAAAAGGAGGAAATCCTCGTCACGCTTTTCACTCGCGAATGCATAATGGTTGAACTTTAAAAGTTGCACCCAAGAGAAGACACAGTAATTGCCCGGGAGTACGTCACGGCGCGTGAAAAACCAAACAGCGAAATAAAAAGAAAACGACTGCCTGAGAAGGAAAGCCTGAGAACGGGGCAACGTCAGGTCTCGTGTTCAAGGTCTTCACTTCGATTCAAACACAAACCGGATACAGGTCTTTTCTCTTTGTTCTAACGATTGGAAGGCGAAGAGGGGGGGGGGGGGGGGGGGGAATTGCCCGCAAGAAGCGCGGGGGGACGGGGGAGGAGGATTTGGGGTGGGAGGCGGCTTTCGAGCGAATAATAAGCATTATGCTCTCCCGGTCGTTATAAACAAGGATAGAAATCGTTTTGTCGGCGCTGCGCTCTAGCGCGTGCTTCTCGCATGTACTTTGGGTTTTCCGTTTGTTATTTTTCTCCTCCTTCGGCAAGGGCATTTCACCGCGCAGTTTACTCCCCTCCACGCTCTCTTCTGTCTGTTTTCCTCTCGTCTACGTCCTGATGATGAGATCCGCAGTTCGTCTTTTTTTTTTTCTTTCTTATTCTTCGTCGTGTTTCAGCTTTCTTGACGTACTTTTCGTGATTGTCTTTGCGAACTTCCTCCGCCAGTTATTTTCATCCCCTCTCTTCTCATCGCGTTTTTATTTCCTCTCCTCCTGCTATCATCATCGCTTCTCCCTCGTCTTGTTCTCCCCTTCCTTTACCTGCGGAATCCTTCGGCATCGGCATTTGATTCTCTCCACAGTGTGCGTGAAGCCGGCTCTCTTCATCCGATTCGTCTTTCTCTCCTTCCTTTGTTGTATTATTCATATCTCCCCCGGCAATCTTCAGTTTCGAATATTCCCGCTCATTCAGGGCCCTCGCCCTCTGTCATATCTCCATATGCTCTCTCTATCTCTCCCTCGTCATCGCCCTCGCTCCTACTGCAGCGTTTCCCGCTTTTTACGTTTTTCTGTTCCAAGCAACCAAGCTCCATCTAGACATCTTCCCTTGTTTTACTTCCTTTAATGCCGGCTGTTTTCGCGAAGTCTCTCCGGCAGTCCGCTGCCGGCCAAAGGAGCGCTGAATGATACATTAGTTGACTCGTCCATCATACGCCGAGGCACGGCTGTATATACCGACGTTTCGGCTCGACTGTTACGCTGGCGCCGGTACGCGATTGTGGCTCCCCCTGCGCACCGAACGGTCCGAAGCGGCGCGGAATACTGTTGAGTCGCCTGTGGCGGTTGCAGCCGCGCCGTTCTCGAGTACGAAGCCACGCTGCAGACGATAAAAAAAAAAAAAAAGGCAAGCTAGCAGACGACCCGCACGCTACATCTAGGTGCACAACTATGCGCGACTTCTGCGCGTTAGAGAGATATTTCGAGCCGCTGGGACCCCAAAATGAATGTAATTGCGATAAATCTCCTTTCACCCCCCCTTCCCCCCCAATCCCGCTTCGTATGCAGGTGCCCGGACCAGAGACTCGTCGGCGGCAAGATTACGATGGATTCGATTCTTCCGAATGCCGACACCGAGCGTGCTGGTTTTCTTCTTACTTCATTCCCTCTCTTCTTGAAGTGTAGTAACGCCACGGCCTCGCAATTTGCCGTCTCTCAACGCTGATGTTCCTGCCCAGAGCCAGCGCGTGCGTAGTTTGGGCGTGCGGACACGACTCCTCTAAATGCTTCCGACCCGACACGGAACTGCTGTCCCCCCCTCCTCGTTCATCTATTCGCAACGTCGTCCGTCATAACCATGCCTGAGGTTAGAAAAACTATACCGAGCGTCATGTAACCTATACGGTGCCTCCACCCGGCTTAGAATTATTAATACTCGATCTGGCTCCGGTATGCGTGCGGTGCGAACACGTGGAGTTAGATAAGCGCTCGGACGAACCGCGGGAAGGACAGGTTGGTTATCTTCGATCAGCAATTAAAAAAACACTGGCAATTTTTTCGACCTTAGTTGGCGAGAGGGAGCAGATTGTTTCTTTAATGCCGAAACATTCAATGTCCCATTGAAAGAAAAATCCGGCTGTGGTCATTCATTAGACTGATTAGTGCACGCTTGAACGGGAATATTTCGGCAGGCCGGTCTAATTGCGCATGCGTGGCATAGCCATAAAATTCCTGAATTATACAAATATGTACCACTTTTCCGACCTGTCCAACTTGCTGATGAGGATGAGTGACTTCATCCTGATTGCTGATCTGATTAATGTTCTCGCCGACGTTCTTAATGTTCATTAACAAAGCCCGCAATGCCGTTACAGCATATGTACGGTGACATTTACCATTCGAAACCATCGGCGCCTGTGCCTAGTGATATACTGGCTACTGACACCAACGGCTCCCTCATCTCCGTGAAGTAGCGACGTAATTAACATCTAAATGTATTGGGAGCTCGCTGATGGCCCGGCCCCGTTCAAAAGGAATGCTGACAGATTAAAGTACACGCAATGAATTTAATGCTGTTATATGATGTCTGTGCGATGGCCACAGTCAAAAGTATACAAAATTTCTTATATCATTCGATATATGATGCCAGGTAAAAGGTCTTTCAGTTCAAAAGCCCTGTTTAGGTTTAAACTGCTGGGAAAAGTTTGGCCGGAACTTGAGTGTAAAAATTTAAAATAAAAATGGAAGATATATCGTAAGAGTCGCTGTTTTAAACCTTACAAAATCTACGAACAACGCTACGACACAGAAATGCTACGACACAAGCTTTACCGGTAAACTGCCCGTTGCCGCGCTAAAAACAAACAAACAAACAACGCCGCCCTAATGGCTCCGTATTGACAGCCGTCGCGCCTTCCCGGTCACCGACGTCAACATCTCGTGATTACGGTCTGCGTCTCCGTTACTACGTCGCGCGGCCTTGCATTAAAAGGCTATCTCTCAACGATACGAACGCGGAAAGAAAGAACACGAGAGAGGGAAAGAGGGGGAGGACAGAGATAGAGAAAAATAGGAAACAATGCTCGTGGTTTGAGCGTCGACGAACGCAGCTTCGCTGTAATGACACGGCCGAAATCGGCTGTGAGCACTTTCCAGTTACTACGAACGATTCCTAATAAACTCTTTCTTCCCACCGGCGCCACCGCCATTGAAACTGGGCGTATCTATAAGGACGCTGCCGGCGTTTACATCGCGGAGAGCAGAGACCCACGTCCGAAACGTCGCCGCGCGTATGCACTCACGAAGCCGGTCTAATCGCTCTCGCCGCTGTAATAATCCCAATGTCCCACGTCGGAACGTCGCCACCGAAAAGGCGGCGGAGTGATAGCTGCCATTAGAAGCGGGAAATATAAAAACAAGAAAAAGGGAAGCTGCTCGGCGATGATCACAATGATCGCTCTCCTCTTCCCCATCATCTTTCCCCCCTTTCTCCGCGATCTAGTTCAGTTTTAGACGCCGCGGGAAATAAAGACAGGCCTGTTGTCGCTGCTCGATTTAGGACTGCGCAGTGGTTTGCGCTCTTCGCGAGCCGCTGATGCTGACGCTATGCACTAAGCAGACGGCTGATTCGGCCGCTTCGAATCGTATAGTTGACCTCATCAAAACGAAGCCGTACGATGCTTTGGCGAAGGATACTTCGTAAATGTCGTGGAAATTCCTCCTCTCCCTGTTTCCCACGCTCCGTTCGATCTCGGTAGACTCAGCGCACGGAGTCTCTGTCCCCAATGATGTAATTTGCCTCGCGTCGGACTCCATCTTCGATGTCCAAAGGGGGACGTCGGCGGTGGACTGAAGACGTTCTCGGGTAAATTAGTGTACTCGAGAGCTGTCGTCGCCCGCTTACTCGCGCGGTCAAGTTCGTAACTACGTCTATGGACGAGTTTATAGCTACGAGTCTAACCAGCCTGACCTGACCTCCTACGGAGTAATTGCGGAGCTCGGCGGTTGAAGATAGAAAGTTCAACCTCTGGCATTCGACGTGCGTGCATACTTCCTTGCGTTGTGTTTCCCTTATGATGTGGGAGAAGCACAACGAAGTGGTCTGCTGTTTCCGCGGGATGTGACCCTAGTCAGCAACGTAATTTATTTAGCCCTTAACAAACAACCAACAAACAAACGCTGTCGTCATGAAAGTAAATCCACTCCGTTTTTTGTTCAGAATTTCTTTTCAAGAGAAGTTCCATGCCCTTCATTAAGTGTAAGGCTTCGCGTTTTTCTGTGGTACAGCACAGTAGGTGGGAGAATAAACGCTTTCAGAGAGAGAGAGAGAGAGAGAGAGAGAGAGAGAGAGAGAGAGAGAGAGAGAGAGAGAGAGAGAGAGAGAGAGAGAGAGAGAGAGAGAGAGAGAGAGAGAGAGAGAGAGAGAGAGAGATTGTAAAATGCATTTAAGAGGGCGGGGTGGCCGCCGGCATGTGCGTGACGGCGACAGCGGGAGCTCGGTTCACAAACGTCATTTGGATCCCTGGATCCGAGCTACCCAGCGCCCCCTCCCACTGAGCCCCGGGCTCAAACGTTAACTGGTTGCCAGCCTTAGGAGCGGCGGCATATGGCCCCACCACCCAGTTAGTGATGAGGAGCTCATGATGATGATTGTGACGATGATGCCTCGTTACTTACGTGCATGCACAATTCCCATGACCCTACGTCGTGGCAACGTACGTACATGAACTGTATTCCTACGTCGCAGTTCTAAGGCGACGCATAAGCAGGAAGACACTAAGCGCTCGAAATAACACTCCGCGGCATCTTTTCCCGAAGTGACGTCGGCTCCAACTGGGAACAAAAGAACCACCACCTAATAATCGACGGGCGAAAAATCAAGAAAGACATTGTTCGGAAATGAACGAAGAGCCTTAACTAAAGCTGGCTTTCAGCCATCAACCTAGTGACGTCACGCACAGGGCCGTAAACTTCCGTCCGTCCCAATGTTACAGTTAAGGTCGCCGTCGACTGTGGGCGTCGATTGCACGTGCCAATGTTAGTGACCTCGAGCATACACTTGCCTCGTGTTTCTTTTGTTTCCAGTTGAAGGGTGAATAGAAAACAGAAATGCCGAAATAATCTCGAACAGCACACGCTCCCCGCTATAACGAATTCGGCGCTCTCCGCAGTAGAACGCGCACTTTTTTCTCTCTCCCCGTAGGATAAGTTCAGGGGCGAGTGCGCAACCTTGCGGCACGCCCGCTCTCTCGGGAAGCAAGGCGCAAGGACACCGCGTTGTAAACGCGCGAGTCGAGAACGGGTGGGAGAGGGTAAGAACTGGAAGAAATGAGAAACAAAGGGCGCAGGCTTTTGGGCGTCAAAGCCATCAAAGCTAGCACCATTCCAGAATGCTCGAATATTTTCGCATCTGGAAATAGCTTGCGCTCACGCTTTGCGGGACGCTAATGCGGAATGGCTACCCATTGCACACGCCGGCTTTGGAGCGACACAGCGCTCGTTTTCCATTGGTAATTTCTAACAGCTGTTTGATCCGTTGTGACGTAACCAATTTTATTGAAATGATACTATACAAATTACAAGCACAAATGGACAGAACGAACTCATGGTCCCAGGCGAAAACGTCTACGTTCTAAGTTTACAAATTCTAGGTTGCTATGATTCACCGCTACTAAAGATTTAAGGCGCATAAAAATTCGTTCAATCGTGATTTTTTCTAAATTGCGGTTCGTTATATCGGAGTTCGACCGGCAGTCTGTCCGTGTTTCGTGCTATCAAATGTCTGCAGCCTGATGGGACATGATTGCAGAAGACTAGACGGAGAGGAAGATGATGCGGAGTGCAGTAACATCCTCCTCTTCCTTATCTCCATCGCCATTAAACGGGACACCGCATCCTGTACACCGCATCCTGTACACACGAATACACGACTGGACGTAGCATGATAAACGAGGTACAGATGGAAGAGGATGGGGACAATGAGGAGGGCTCCGCTCCTCGTCCCTTTCGTTCATGTTCCTGAAGGAAACTCGTCTCTAACATTTCTCCCCTTCCACAGCAACGCAGACAGTCCACTGCTGCTGGAGTAAGCACGCAGTTTAAGTGGAGACGAGGGGAAAGAGGTCAATACGGCGGATCACACACAAAAAAAAGAAGCTGAATCACGTAACTTGCCCAGTGATCGGACAACACAGCAAAAACACAGCACGCACACGCACACTGAATGTAGGTGTATCCCAAGCCCTAGAAGTTAGACACGTTAAAATCGCTACAAGAAACGTGCAATTACCATGTGTCGTTGGGTGGGTTAGTTCATATTACAGAAAAAACTGTGGTTGATTCCTCTGTCATGGGAATCGGCCAAACACGAAAGCGAAATGTGCAGCGAAATCTGCAGCTGAGCATGATGCAGCTGAGCATAAATACTTTAGTGTTAAAACATAAAACCCGGAAACGAACAACCCTAAGTATAACGTACGCTTTAGCATTAAAGGTTGCTTCCCCGCAAGAAGACCCTGTGTGCAGGGGTGCACCCTTTACAGGCCGGTTGCTTCGTTGTACTGGCGTCACTTCCGTGACGGATATGACGTCAGCGAAATCTTCGTGTATCCGGAAATAAAACACTTTCGCGTTAAAAAGAACGCTCACGGGCCCAAGAAAGTTACATTCCGGCAAATACAGACGGTCACGACATCTAGCTGTATAACCCCCACTAGATGTTTCAAGCACACGCGCTACCCACAGAATCTGTGTAAGCGACCTGTTCGCGAACCAGTCCCCCACTGGCTCTCGGAGCGAGCGACGAGGGCAACCAATTTGTCGTGCACGTCTGTTTCCGCCCTCCTCCTCTCCCTTGGATTAATTCGCCGACGACGCCCCTTCGCGCAAAGAAAAGAGATTGGAAACATGCGCGAGCTGGCTCCGCACGGCGACACGCGTCAAATCCTACGGCGCAAACCTACATAACAACATCTCGATCGGGCGTCACGGCACCCGGTACACCGCCGGCGCGGCTGCAACAGCGACAAGTGTCAACACCGTCCAGGGAAGAAAGCCCGCTCTCTCTTTAAATTGCCCAGCAAGCCGTGATCAGTGAAACCAAGGTCGTGTTAGGCCCTAGCCTTTTTGTTACCTTCGTTCTTTTACTGCAGAAATGCGGAAACACCGTTATGTCCCAACACGCGACGTCGTGACGAGGCCTTCTTCGCATTTAGGAGGTGTCTGTGCGACCTCTTTCTACTCTTTTGTTTTTCCGTTCAGTCGTTAACGTTTTTGTCACCCGCCCCAGCGCGCGAACATTCAAACTCGCAGTGTAAGGAAAGGAGAGAGCGAACGACGCCCGCTGCTACGTACGAGTTGGACGGACAGGTTCTCTCGTGTATAAAAAAAGAAAAAGAAAAAAAAGAATCGCGGAGTATATATACTGTATAAGGCCGGCGAGTCTGAAGCCCGCGGAGGAAGCGAAAAAAAGAGGAGTGGCCGGCAATACCTGTCGCCGAACACGTAGATAGGGGAACGCGAAGAAAATGAACGAGGGATGAAATCAAGCTACGAGTGTAAGGGATGACGGAGGGTGGAGGGTTGAAGCGCGAGAGGTGTTTGCGAGGTGCCGGAGCAAGAGGCCAAGTTGTAAAGTTTCACCGAAAGCCGCTGTCGTCGATGCGATAAGAGGAGCCCGCTGACGACGACGGAACCGGCTGTGGCCGTACAGGTGGTCCCCGCTGTCCCGATAAGCGAGTTATGCAACGCGCGCGCCGCCGATTGCCCCGGCGAAGTAAGCACGCAGTCGGAAGAGCGCGTGCTGCGGCCGGGGTGTTTCCCTGTTCCCGTGGCGCTGGGCAAGGTGCTGTTTCGATTGCTGTGGCTATTCGTTAGAAAAAAAACGGAATTTTCTAGCTCTGGAGGTCGAAAATGCCAAGGAGGTCATAGGGGAAGCAGTTCGTCACGTTCGAGTTCGTGTGGAAATATGAACGTTTGGAATCTTTGAAAGAAATTAGTTTCCCAGTTTCTCCATTTCCATATATATACATATATCGAATGAGAATGGGAAATGAGGAGCTGGTTTAATGAAGGGTAGTCAACTGTCTTTTTATCTTTCAAACACTTAAAAAAACTATATTTGTTTCAGGAAGAATAAATGACCTAGCACATTTCCCCTTTGCTTTCCTTGGCTTTCTTGACCGCCTACCCGTATTTCTACGTTAAATTACCGAGCTGTCGTTTCCCATTCTGATGCGATATATATATATATATATATATATATATATATATATATATATATATATATATATGCTAGTATAATGCTTGGACACTGCATGATACATTAAATTTGAGTCACGATGAACAACACAACAGCATTTGATACGGCGTTCCGGTTGGAGTCCAGCCGAAACGTATTTATTTATTTATTTCAAAGTTTCTTATTTGAACGGAGGGCACTGTCCGGACGCATCTGATATTCGAGATGGGCGGTTCGGTAAGCCACGAAGCACAGACCTGCACTTCCTACGGGCTACGGATCGACGGGTCCCACGAATACGATGTTTGTAGAGAGCACGGGAGTATCGGAACGGATTAGCAACAACGGGAGAAGTAGAGCAAATAAACAACCAGATTGTGGCGCGTTTGTTGCGACTTGTTTCAAACGGCCCTCTTAAGATAAAAAAGCGCCCGGTAAGGGATACCACACGTGTTTCCCATGTTTGCTTGCTTGAACAGCAGCGTATAACGCGTTTCGCACTCCCGGCCAGCCCTTGGCTCGGACCCAATCCAAGCTGCAGAAATAACGGTCGACGACCGGAGGGTGGGAGGGAGGGCGTCTCTAAACGGTTGACCACCTGACCGCTGAACTGGGTCGCCCTGCTCTCTCGTCATGGAAAACGCGAGTGCTTATGCAAATGACCTCAGCCGCGGCAGCTCGCGCACCATTGCTCTTTTGGAGCCGGTTTATCAGCTAGCGGCGCTGACGCGGAGTGAAATGACGAAAGCCGAATAAGAAAAAAAAAGAGAGAAAAGGAAGAAAACACGCTAACGCGGTGGTAAGACTTGGGAGTTTTCAGATACGGAAGTCGCTGGGGGCGCGAGTGAAAGTTGGCCTCCTGTTGCGACTTCGAGCTTCCGTTTGTGGATTTCACAAGCGTTTTTCCGCTGTTTTGCTGTTGCTCTCACTTTTTAGTCTCATTTTATTTTTATTTTTTCACAGGACGCCTTTGGAGGGCAGTGCTCCCTCTACCCCCCTTTTTTTCGGTCGCATGAACAAAGTTTCCGCATCTTTCACTTCCCAGCGAATTGTACCTCGTATGTCATAAATTTAGCAGAAAACACTCTCTCAACTGGATCTCATTTAGTTGGAGCGACTACAGCTACACGGCTACGCCGCCAACGTGTAAATTTAAAGTTTACTAGCACGGAGCAGATATTGTGGCGCGCGGCCCGCTAAATTGGCGCTAAATTGGCCCATTTAATTTTATTCTACCTCTTAGTCATGTTTCTGCCTCCTTTCCTTTTTCCCCTTATCTCTCTCTCTCTCTCTCTCTCTCTCTCTCTCTATATATATATATATATATATATATATATATATATATATATATATATATATATATATATATATATATATATATATATATATATATATATATATATATACTATCTACTAGCTGCGCTTTCCAAACTAGGTTTCCCGTCGACATAAGCGACACACACACACATACATATATATAAGCAGTAGAAGAAACCTCTCGCGGAGCCAGGAGAAATAGTTGAGAAAATGGTTGACTCAGGATTAAAAACAAAACACTGGTTTTCTCCAGTCAAAACGTCAGTAAACCAGTGTTTTGTTTTTAATCCTGAGTCAACCATTTTCTCAACTATTTCTTCTTTCTCTCTCGGCATGATGCGTGCAACAGCGGAAGGATAGGCTTCGTTTTGCTCGCGAATTGGAAGGAATGAAAGCGTGAGGGTTCCGGCTAGTTGGTAATCCATGAGCTTCACAGCGCCAGCGACGCGTGACGTCACGCGGTGTCTCGCCGACAAAGTGCCTTGGCACGACGCACTTCGCCGACGCGCGATCCTGTTTCACCTCATCCGGAGTCTCGTGAGAAAAGCGGACGTTTCCTCGTTTTTCCTTCCCGCCTTACGGCCGAGGGGAACCGGAGGAGACCCGCGGTGCCATATCTTCGACGAAGCGAATATTCTCGGCCGCGGAAACAAAGGCTTTGCGAGTCGAGGCGCCGCATCTGAGAAAAGAAGGGCTCAGCGACAGGCAGGACCCGCACGCAGGGTGTCCGTCTAGCCCGGAAAGAAGGCGGACTCGAGGCGGGGTGAGGAGCTCGGGGGAGAACCTCTACCTAAAATATTTCTATTCGGGGAGGTGGGAGGGGGGCTGGTGTCGAGGCAATCTTCCCCCCAGCCCACGTTTTTGTGGCCAGGCATTGAAAGCCTGTATTTGTATTGTATTTGTAAATACAGGTATTTGTATTGTATGGCTCCTTGAATGTTCGTTACTTTTTTTTAAATTATATTATGTCCATTGTAGTGATTTGTTTCGTCAATGCAGAAATTTGGGCTAGTTGGTGATACGACTTCGACATGGTAAAAAGCGCACTAGACGGGGACACAAGAAAAAGACAGTGACACGGGACGACACGGGTTAGCGCTCGTCCCGTGTCACTGTCTTTTTCTTGTGTCCCCGTCTAGTGCGCTTTTTACCATGTCGAAGATTTGCCTGGGTTGGTGCACCTTTTTCGACTATCGCCATTACAAATTTTATTGTTACTAGGTGCCGAGATTGCCTGTTATAAAATGCTTGTACTCGTGTTGTACAACAGTCTCTATTCTGGTGTATTAGTAGTTTGAAATTTTCACTGGAGGAGAAAGTCCGCATCACTGCATACTTTATTTTGGACCCAGGACTAGCCGTTGGCTACGGGTTCAAAATGTCTGATGATCATGTGTATGTATGATTTGAAAAATATAAGAAATGAATGAATGAATGAATGAATGAATGAATGAATGAATGAATGAATGAATGAATGAATGACTCTTGAAACTTTGTATTCGGTTGGGGAAGGGTGGGAACAGGGGGCAGTTTTTGGGCGAGTCTTCCACACTGCGAGTGCAAGCACAACTGCTTTCGATGATGACGATGATGATTGTGACAGGGCAAGATTTTATCGTAACGCACTCAGGGGTAAAATTTCTGCGTGGAACGAGGCGCATAGCTTGCATTTAGCGATGACAATCACGCTTATCGTCTAACGCGCCTAGGTCGGGATGTTACGTTGGGGAGTACGTGGTCAGACAAGCGTTGTGCAAGCTTAGCTTTGCTAGCGTAATAGTTAAAAGAAAACCGACAGCGCAAGCGCAGTGTCATAGGTGCGCCGTGATGCCGGGCCTACGTAGCAATTCGAATCGTCCCCCCCTCCTCTCAGAACATACGCTACACTGCCAAGGTTGGTCCTGAAAGGGGGCCCAGGCCACACTGAAGGGAACGTACAAGACAGGTAGCGCGTTTAACGCCGCTTAAATGTCACGCGTAACAGAAAAAACACACGACAGACGGAGCCTCCGAACAATACCTTCGTGGCGGCGGGAGCGTCACTGCAGAAATTAGATACACACGTTTCACACGTCGGGACGAGAAAGAAGGCAGGAAGACGCGGTTAAAGGCTCCCCGTCCACCTGGTGACTTTCAAAAGGAGGCGCCTGTCAACCTTGACGCGTCACCCCCACGGCTGCGCGCGGCGCGTCGTTTAGAAAGACGCGCGCTTTTTTTCTTCCGACTCTTTAGACCTAGCTGTTGTTGCGTCTTCGCCGGCTCTCTCAGGGCGACCCTTGCAGAAAAGGCGAGAAAGATGTCTCGATAGGGTCGCCGTTGCGCCCCTTCGCTTACGCCGACTGTCACGCGTCTTTTTTTTAAGTCAGCCGATGCGCCTTGCAAATGAGACGCATCTTCTCTCCGTTCAACCTCGCACGTTCCTCAACTGTCCGTGTGCGGTCGACGCCGAAGGAAATTCGTCCCTTCTTTTCTTCGAACGAATAGCCCGTTCGTCGTTGTTGTTTTGTTGTTTTCGACTTTTTCACTCTCATAGACATCCTTGAGGGACGGGGAACAGATATCGTTCGTTTGGCACGCTCTAAACGCCGCCAGATGCGGCCTCCCACGACGCGAGGATACTGCAAGGAAGGGGCCGCCAGCCTGGTTTATACGGAACACTGCACTCTTCAATTTTGCTTCAGGGAATTGCGGCAAAACATCCGGAAACTGTCCACTTTCACTGAACTTAGTTTCGATTTTATGTTTATATTCGCTGGATGCCTCGAAATTTCGCTCGCAGCAGCGCGAAAGGGGCGAGGATTGTAGGAAGCAATGAAGGCAGTGCTGACCGCGTGGTCATCGCCTCTCATCTTCCTACCGAGCTTGACCGCATTAATTAATCGTGATGATGGTTGAGGCTATAACGTCACACATTAACTGCATGTCACATTAAGCGGTTACTTCCTGTCCCGGTAATATGCTAATGATGCGTCCGATTAAAACTGGCGCTACGTTTATGCTATTTCATGTCCTCTTTATAGCAATGGGGACAATGTCAATGCCGATTATAATGTTTCCCTTCTAAATATTCATTCCTTGATTGATTGATTGATTGATTGATTGATTGATTGATTGATTGATTGATTGATTGATTGATTGATTGATTGATTGATTGATTGATTGATTGATTGATTGATTGATTGATTGATTGTGTGGGTTAACGCACCGACGCTTCACAAGTGATGAGGCGCGCCATAGTGGAGGGCTCCAGTTTAATTTTGACCACCTGTGGATCTTTAACGTGGTGCCGAAATCTCGAACATGCGGCCGTTTTCGCCTCTATCAGAAAAGCGGCGCGATGATGACGCCTATTCCAATGTTGCCTATCGAACCGACTCAGCGAGATATGCCATAACCATTCAGGTTAAGAGACTTATACATAGATCAATAGAGATGGAGGCGAGACGAACGCAAAGTGTGCTTTTTCAGGGCGAAAGCCCTATGTGTCTCGTCAAACGCCATAAGTGACCGTAGTTGTAGTCGCTCGCGTCGAGACGAGTGTTACCAAAATGGGCGCCGCCATAAAGAGAAAATAAGTTGGGTTCGTGTGGGATTCGAACCTTGGTCGCCAGGGCAGCAGCCAAGTGCTCTAACCACGGGCGCTACCCGGCCGCGTAAAGGCGTTTCCTAGTCAGCACAGCCAAGCGACGCGCGGCGCGATCTAAGGGTATGTTTGAAGCTATGTCCACGTGCATGTGGGCGCTTGGTCTCGTAGAGTAGTAGTTCGGCTCCTGCGAAGAAAACGTCCTAAAACCGGGTTCAAATCCCGTTACCGTTTTTATTTTCAAGAATCTGTCATGTTTGAATATTACATTTATTATCACGCATATAATCAATTTATGACATCTTTAAGCATTATAATGGGATTTTGGGTATTTTCGTTGCCTTTTGGTCAGCTTCAGCTACTGCTTCTTGACCGTTTTTGCGGGTTCTCCCCTTTTAGGTCGGTTTCGGCTATTTCTGTCGAGTATTTTTCTACACCATTGTTTTCAACCATCGCAGGTCCGTTTTGGCTGTTAATTATTTCAGTTCGGGTGGTTTTTGTACGCTTTAGGTACGTTTATGCTGCGATATAACCTTCCATCAGCAAGCTCAGGTGACGTCTGGCTGTAGTGACGAGGAAACGCATATACGCCATTTTCTTCGTCTTGTGACGCGAATTACTCCGACAATCAGGCCGGCCGCAGTTCACTCCGCAACTTCCCCACAGTCGGAGCTCTCTCCCGTTTGCACCTGTTCTACTCACGTGCCTCCACGTGCACGTGTCACGTCGCACTCATCACGTTATGAAGCGCCTCAAAGCCAGCACCAATGAATACATACGCCGAAATCTTATCCACTACAAAAACGACCACCGTCGCTTCCCGCCACCTCATGCACAATTAACACGCGACGAAGAAACCACTTTCCGGGCGCCTACAAACCAATTCGTATCCCCATAACACCCTACTGAACGCTATGTATTTCACCAATACCCTGCCACCTGTAACTTCTGCCCTGTTGCTGGTACCCTATACCACGTGGTATGGGAGTGCCAACGGACCCCCACTCTAACCCCGAATCCCAACCCTACCTATGAGCAGTGGGTGGAGCAGCTGACCAGCTCCGAGCTCTCGGACCAGCGCCGACTGGTGGAACGGGCCCGGACGGCCAGCCAGCTCCAAGGCATCTTGGAATAAGGATGCCTCTCACTGGGTGGAGGCCCTCAGAACATCCTCCTGCTCACCAGTATAATAAATGTTTGTCCC
>NW_027526225.1:23342667-23362667 GCF_048455015.1 Haemaphysalis longicornis
TACACAGTCTTCATAAGGCCGCTGCCACAGAAGAAAGTACAAGACAGTTTTCCTGTACGCGCTGCGCCATGTTTGAAGTTCAGCATGGACCAAGCTTTTATAAAAGCGTCCTTTGGCGGAACGAGGGGAAGTGACGTTTCATCCTGCTCCCGAGGAAGATTAGCATCCTGATCCGTCCGCACTTCGGACCTTGTTGAGGAGGGAACAATCCAACCACGTGACCTCACTCGACGCGACCATCTCCTCTGTAGGGCCCACAATCGGCCTGAGTGTGCCCGCGAGTATACAATGGGCATCGACGAGGGCCGGATGATAATGGCGACCTCGAATCGATGCTATCGTCGTCGCCTGCACATTAAAAAAACTCTCGCACCAGAGACACGCGCGATGTTGGCGGAGTGTTAACAAGCGGTGGTTGTTGTTCAGGGACCGCGGGTGCGTATAGCCGAAGGACTTCCTGCACTTTAATTTCGCGGGTAATAGCGCCCAGCCTTTATCGGCACCAGGGAACTGGGCGCCACATCCGCTGCCGCACATGCGTGGTGGCGCGAAGGCTTCGCAATTTAAAAGAAAGACACAAAAAGGTGCAAGGGGTCGTGTAAACAATAGCAAAAAAGGCGGTGTTATCTTCGGTTCAACCAGATCCGAACGCGGAGATTTCTGTATCCCTTCATCTGTCGTTTATTTGTCGCCGCGAAAAAAAAAAAAAAAGTAAAGGCGCTTGCGCCGCGAGCGGTGATTGATCCAATGGCGGGGGCAAACGACCTTGATGCGCATGTTCGCTGCGCCCTCGACATTTTTGTGGTAGTTGTAGTATGAGCAGTGATTGGAGCCGATAAATAAACAAAATAAAATAAAATATGGCCTCTCCTTATTCCACAAGGCCGCCACTAGACGACGTTTTGGAGTGTTGTCGGCTTTAAGCACTGAAAATTACCTCTTTCAGAGACTGCACGACTGTAAGGTACAAAATTTAAGCTTAAACGTCAGCCCAAGAATAATTTTTCAGAGATACGTACAAATAAAGTGATACCCTATGTTGCATGTATAGTAGAGCCAGTGTTGACGGGGGTGTTATTGGGAAAGTGGAACCGTTCCGCAATATAGTGACATCGGCCGGAATGGAATGAAAATAGTGGTGAAGCTTTGAGCAATGGTTCAGTTGCTATTTTTCGGGTGCTATCACGGACTTAGGTGCTATTTTCCCAGCACTGACTGCGAGTGGGATGACCCAGGTTCAAGACGAGCCGTGCCTGTCTTTGTATACAGTTCATGGCTTGCTGCAGGCACCGGTGGCAGATAAAAACAGTTTAAAAACTTTACCAGCTCTTGCTAAAAAAAGTCTAGGGAAGCGCGAAAGCTAAAATTCCATCCAATCTGCGCTGCAAGTGCGTCCAATAGATCGTAAAACCTTCAAAGACCCAAATCGCAAACGAAGAACGAACACACGAGACGATTTTTCCCACACAAAGTAAAGGCATCTACGAACGATCTAAATGTCCACCAACGTGCGGTTTGAGAAATAAACGTATACTATTGTACTCCTCCTTCAAGATCGATGCGTGTACTGTCTTATCTAGAATTACCGTTCCCTTTTCGCGATTTTTCAGTAACCGTTTTGGCGCAATCAAAGACAGGGTTCACGCACGCGCCGTGTGTCCAAAGGTCTTCTCGGGGCTTTTCGGTCGACCAACCGGTCTATGAGGAAACGAATTATTTTTTCGAGAGAACGCCATCGGTCCCAGTAAGAAAGCTTTCGCTTTAAAAACGGTTTTCGTCGCAGCCCTCTCAGTGCGTGGCTCTCCGATCGCTCGTCCGACAGAAGCTCGTACTCCAAGAAAGAACAATGTAGCATTTGGAATGAAGCCAGGGTAGGATGCACAGGACTAGAGGCGGATGAGAGGTCCTCCTTGGCGCCGAGAGACGCGACGCGATAGTTGTGCCGTGCGCAGGAAAGAACCGACGGAGGCAACAGTACAAGGACATTGGTTAGCCTTCCTCGAGGTATAATAGAACTACGAATTGCCGCAGCGCTTCGAGTCAGCGTGGTCAATATTACTGGACCCTGTAACGACAGTTTCACTACCAAAGCACTTTAACCATACGAATATTTTATGCGCACGATTACCTCCTCTACGAGGTACTCGCACCCGTACACAGCCCTTTCGGTAATCGGAAATCAATTAATGTATGCGGTGGATAAACGTCTGTAACCGCTTCGCGCTACGCCGTGTCTACCAATACTCGTTTTTAGCATACACTCATAACAAAAAAGCTCGTAGTAACGGCTGTATTTACTAACTCTTTGCGAACTTTACTACCCTTCAGAACGGTACGTAGGTTCCTGCTACTAAGTGTGAAACCGTTACTAGTCTAGACTGCCCACTTAGTAACTGCTGGTTGTTAAACACTTACATTCACTGATAGTAAGAAATTCCGCGATCTGTTCAACATAATAACAACAGCACTTTTCCCACTCCATATTCCGATCAAAAAGTTTTTGCAAATCCACATGCTGACACATGCTCACATTAAAATGCCTAATTCTAAAGTTATCGCTGAAATGTTTGATTTTTGTGACGAGTCCACCGACTCTATCAGAGAACTTTCCGCTGCTGGCGACAAAAGCAAGAAGAGCAGATTTATGTCTAAATCAACTAAGTTGTACTCGCTCTCCTCGTGCACCTCGGTCAGGAATAACGTCCTGAGCATCACTATTGTGCCGTACTGACTTTCAACGAGTTTCTGAACTCTTCCTTTGAACACATGTGAACTTTTTGTGCATTGATTTCAGAGTAGCTTAATTGTTTCACAACCATAGATAATTGTTGTGCAAAGTGTAGGCTGCCCGGAGTACTTGGAAACTGATTAGATTTTTTTTTCAGGCAGCGCTGTTACCTCTAGTCGCTGTGTGCTGATATGTGGTTTTATAATAAATTCTCTTGTCATCGTTGGTTTTCTTGCTCAATTTATTTGTGCGCTGTCTGCGTGCTGAATGTGTATGTCGTGCTGCGCGCTCAGCAGACCCACATTGTCACCCGTAGCTTTTTACTGGGTTATGCACGACCAGTTAGTAAAGGTACCAAGTACCTAGTTTATACTGGGACAAGTAAGTGGTAACTATTCTGTTAGTAAGTACCACAACCTTTTTTTAAGGGTGTACGGAAATGACGGGACGTAACTAAGCGGCCTGGCCAATCCAGGATTGTGCGCAGGTCCAATTTCCTTAGAATCGAATGAGTTTAGGTAGCCCTGGAAGAAAACGGGGACTCTTTTTTTTTTTTTTTCACCGGTAAGGACCAGCGGCTTTTCTCCCCGCTCCCCTACAAATGCTATCCCTTGCAAGGGGGGGCTCGGGATCGTGCTCGACGGACACACACCGCAAACATCAAGTATTTCGAGTGTTTCATGAACAGCCCGCCAACGCTTGAAGCGTTACAAAACCGGCCTGCGCTCTCCAAAGTATACCTTTATATGCAAAGTCATCCACGATGATGTCTGGCTATGTTGTGAAGGGGGCGACGGTTTGAGCCAATTCGGGGCAAGCGAAATGGTTTTCCTCCTACTCCTCCTTCTCTCGACCTCCGGAACAACGCTACAATATCAGACGCCACCATCACCACACAGACACCATAATAAGTATCATCACCATAAATGATTCCCTTCCAAACCCCCAGCATGACCAGTGGTAGCAGCGAGCAGGTAGCCACGGAAGCGTGAGCATCGACCTCGTATAAATGCTAGCTAATGTGATCATGATCATGATCATCATCGTCATCATCGTATTCCATCCTTCCCTTTTAAGCTTCCAACGAGACTATACTCGGGTGAAATATAAGTGCGAAAACGGAAGCTGCCCCAGCGCCTTGTCACCGCTGCCGGCTCTCCCTCCGCGCGGCGCAAAGAGTGCGTTACTGCGGGTATCTTGAACGTGACGCGAGTCGTTTCCGCAATTTTTCCGACTTAATCTGCTAATAAATTACTTCAGCGACGACGAACAAACTACGCTAGAGAAAAGCACATGCATTCATAGCAATCTTCTTTCAAAAAGCGCGCGCTCGTTGACATCCGGGTCCGTCGCTTCGGCGGAGTGGCACACTACATGAGCTATTGCCGTTCTTAACTCGTACACTAATATAGTGGTGGACAGCCCGTCACGAAATCGCGAGGGTTAACTCTATCAAAATATTATCCCGTCTACCAGCAGATATATCGAGGACAAATAGTAGCGCAAAAGTATACGAGACGCCATATTCGTACCGAAAAACGCAAAAAGAAATTATAGATAGATATACTCGGCGTTGCGGGAGACGTATAGCGTAATGAATGCGCGCGAGGCAATTAGGCTTAATACATACAAGGCGTGCCGGGGTAACTGGCACTCATTCGGACGCCGTATGCCTGCCGTCTAATTCCTGATAACCGTCGAGGAAGCAGGGGGCGGGGACCGATTTGCGAACGGAAGCCTCGCGAGGAAGGAGAACAAAAAAAAAAAACGACTGAAATACAGAGTGGGTGCACGTTTGATACGCTAGACTGAAAGCAACGCACGGTCGGTTCGGGTAAAAGAAAAAAAAAAAAAGAAACGAGTTTAGAACGCGTGCCAAAAGCTCAAGATCAGAGATGAAAAGAGGGAGGGGTGATAAAAAATGAAAGAAATTCCAACGAGCACGTGTTCAGCAAACCGCAAGGGTCGGCAGGAACAACTATAGCCGCAGACAATGCATTGGCTTGGCGATAAAATTGCGGGTCGGAAACAGCCCGCCGGCCTTGATCGCCGAGGTGCTGCCGCCTTGGCGACGCCTTATACACCGTTTTTGAACGCCCGTTTGTCTTCTTGATTTATTCCTGTTTGTTCCGTGCGCCTTAGAAGGTGCGGGGCGCGGCGTAAACGAGCGCGTATACACGGCGTTAAAATTGGCCCCCTTGTGCGCTATGCAGACATATTTCCAGGGCCGAAATATGCACCCGTGCGCACATTACTCAAACGGGCGCCGCATCGGCAAGCCCTGGCCGGGAATTTTCGGGCGTGACAGGCAGCATCGGCTGCCGCTCCAGGTAAATAGCGTGTGCGTTTGGTTCGTATGAAGCGATCACTTCGTCCCGCACATCGTCATCACCATTATCGTCACCACATCCATCGGACGTAGCAAGCTAGACAGCGTTGCTCAGCTGACATCGCCAGGCTTTTAAATGATCATTCTCTCTCTCTCTCTCTCTCTCTCTCTCTCTCTCTCTCTCTCTCTCTCTCTCTCTCTCTCTCTCTCTCTCTCTCTCTCTCTCTCTCTCTCTCTCTCTCTCTCTCTCTCTCGGACTGCCAGTGTTGTTCTCATTTGCGGCCCTTGCGTTCGCAATGAAAAGTTCAGCGCAAAGCAACGCGAACCTCGCTAGACCTGACTGTTAGCGTACAACTTGAGGGGACCTCGAAGACAATACGCATCCTCCTTTCATTTGAAAAGAGCAAGCACATGATAATTCGCTCAACTCCTTCGTCACGGCCCCAAAAGATGTTGTCTTCAGAAAATAAGGGTCGGAACTATTAAACTTCCTAATTTGGCGCTGAGCCAAGCAGTGTCATCATTAAGGAAATGCTAAAAGGACTGCAGAAACTCCCACGCGGAAATAGTCAAACAATTGCGCAAGCCGCTCTTCTATACACCGAGCTCCCTTAAAGTTGGCTTCACTACTGTACACAAAATAATTATGGGTAAGACATTTTTAGAGGCAATATAAGCAGTTTGATATTAATGTATAAAGGTCCTGAGGCCTTTAATAAATACATTTATAAAACCCATGTATTCCCATGAAACAGTATACACCAAGCCCCTTTAAAGTTGGCTTCAGTACAATACCCAAGTGCATTGTTGAGAATACATATTCTCGTGGGTAATATAACCAGTCCTACATCAAAGTACGAAGGCCGAAGAGCCTATTTTAAAAACCTCCGTTAGACCCCATTTCCGCATCGAGCGTTGCACACAATGCCCCTTTAGAGTTGGCTTCACTACTCAACAAAAATGCGCTGCTGGCAAGACGTATTTTCTGGAAAAGAAACAGAAACTATGCGACACATAGTGTTACAATGCGAGGGTTCCAGAAGCCCTAGAAACATTCGGCTTCCAGAAGCCCTAGGATTTAAGGGTAGCACAGAGGAAGTTAGCTTCAAGGCTGTGGAGGCAACGAAGAGAAGATTAAAATGCTGATGGACGGAAAGTAGAGAGGGATATTGCCTAGGACAGTTACCACCTGAAACAGGAAAAAAAAAAAGTATTTCGCGCCTAATGAGTTTTTTTTGTGTCTGCCCTAAGCAGCGCTAGTATTAAGCCAAGAGAATAAAACATAGGTTATATTGGTCCTTCTTGGTAAGATGACACGTCATCACCCCGCTACAAAAAGCAAACCAATAGCAATCATCATCATCATCATCATCATATGCGGTCGTACCACAAAATGCGAAGACCTTGGCGATTTTTATTGCGGATGCGGCAGAAGCGTGGCACATGAAACGTTTTCAACGCACAGGCAAGTTCCCTCGTTGAGTACCGAAGCTGAGTTCAAAATATTAAGAACTCTCCGTACACATTTTTTCCAAGCTCGGCTCGTAAAGAACAACGTGCGTAAGTACAATTGAACCTGCATGAAAGGAGGCGTGACCCAATGGTGCTTTAAAGAGATAACGAGCAGACCGGACCTGGGCCAAGCACGAGCCTGAATATCAAACGCGTTGCGAGGGCCCTCCGTGGCCGAGCCTGTGCGCGTCTTAATATTCAATATTCCGTTCAATAACAAGGCACCGCCCCATCGGGCATATATGCGGGGCGGCCGTTTTATCGAGCCGGCCCGATTCGATGCAGCCACGGCGTTTTTGTTGCCACAATTAGGGCGGCACGCCGCTTGAGGTCAGCGGTCAGACGGTTTTGTCGGTCAGGCCGGAAGGTTTTGCCACTCCTACGCCGCACCTGAATCGTGCGTATACAAGGATCCGAGACGAAGCAACACGCCCGCCTTGTTTAATGTTACTCCGGAGAAAACTTGTAACGTCTGTTATCAAATTTATTTAAATGCGATAAACAGGTCATGTTCTTTGATATTCTTGTCTAGTCACAGGCATGTAGAATGAGACACTCCCCAGGGTTTGTTCTTCAAGTACCAAGTTGTATCTGGTGTTTACCAGTGTACCAGGGTGGAGCCCAGAATCACGGGTACATACGCGCACGTACATACACCTGCACTGTGTATGTGCGTAACGAATTCAAGTTAAAATTCCTTTGAGACCCACCCGCCGCAATGGCGCAGTGGCCAAGGCGTTGTGCTGCTGAGTCCAATGGACGGACGCGAGTTCGATCCCGGGCGCGGTGGCCGCTTTTCAGATGAAGGCGAATGGATAAAACACTCGTGCGTCCAGGTTTCGGCCCCAGGTTGTCAAAATTAATCCAGAGCCCTCCACTACAGCGCGTCTCATAGCTCAGCGGTATCTTCCGCGCGTCAAATCCCCTAAAATTCAATTTGTTTTTACTGACAGGCGGACCTATTTTTAGGAGTGAGGTTTTGCGTGTATTGTCAAATAAACCTTTTTCTTAAACGACAGACTGACGGTCCAAAAGTTTTGCGTTTGCCTAGCCCAAAAACGCTATCGTCTTTAAATCAGCAGCGCTGCACAGTCGCTGCTGTACACGACATTCTCTGCGAACCTTATTCGAGCCGTCCCCAACCCAGACCGTCCTCGTTTAGGCCGTACCATCTTATCGCGTTATTGCACCCGCTTACAATCTGCCCCCCGGCGTCTCCATTCGTTCCTCCGCACTCAGTCTTCTACCCTTCCAGTACGAATGTTTTTGATCTGCTCATCAATCGACAGACGAAGTAATCCCCTTCTTTGCGCCGTTTTAAGCTCAAATTTTCCCAAACTGTGCTTGCAGCCTTATCTATGTGGCTCTCTTTTAAATGTGGCGATTGGCATCTAGTCCAGATCGAAATCTCTTCAATGATCTCGAGGAGTTTATCCTCTACACCTCTACATCTAGCGCTGTTGAGAGAGAAGAAAAATAAAGAACCACAACTATCCGCATTGCGATGTCGCGCTGATATTCTGTCGCTTCGTGCTAGAGACACGTTACGTAGCATTCACACGAACGCGTGTATAATATAGGACGTTGTCACGAAAGCGGAGTAGCATGCATGAAACCCCCGTCAAACGAATCGCCGCAAGGGGTACTTTTTTTCTCTAAATCGAACGTTTCAGACGCCTCCTGCCAATTAATTCAACGCCCAACAACAAATGACGTTTTACTGGTGAGTTCATGCGTCGCCTGAGGAGATTTGATTGGCGATATGGAGAGGAAACCGCTGTCCAGAGTTAATTTGCCTCACCTGCCCAGGGTTGATTTCGTTCTCTTTATGTACTGCCCTCCCGCCTCCTTCTTCCGTATATATAAAAAGAAGAAAGCCACCTTCCTCGACGTCCACACACGCGGTCTATTTTTCACGGCCCGAAAGTCTTCAAGTGGGTCACACCCAGCGCACATTGCGGCGCCGCGCAATGCATATCAGCCCAGGCTTCCTCTCTCGCTCATAAAGGGGAATTGGAGTCGCTGCTGGGCTTGGCTTTTTCGAACTCGGTTAATTGACCACTGGCACCCCGGGCGCCTTGCGGCCCTACGGGGATCGGCAGTAGCTCCTGCCGCCACACTGAAATATTCTTTTCCTGGTTTATCTCTTTCTCTATCTCTATTTAAATTTCGATAGATTTAAAGGGACCCTGCAACACCTTTTTCAACTTCTTTTTTTGTAAATCTTAAACGCTTTTATGACGCAGTCAACCAACACGTGCAGTACTAAGAATAGGGGGTTACAAAGTACCCCAGCGAAAAATTACTGCTCTATGCCCATAAGATCAATCCAGCAGTTGCTTGCTTGCTTGCTTGATTGATTGATTGATTGATTGATTGATTGATTGATTGATTGATTGATTGATTGATTGATTGATTGATTGATTGATTGATTGATTGATTGATTGATTGATTGATTGATTGATTGATTGATTGATTGATTGATTGATTGATTGATTGATTGATTGATTGATTGATTGATTGATTGATTGATTGATTGATTGATTGATTGATTGATTGATTGATTGATTGATTGATTGATTGACTGGCTGACTTGGAAACCCGTTCAAAAGATTTTTCTGTCTTTCCCGAGTCTTGGTGTTCTTTGAGCGCTCGAATTACGTCATTACAGCAACGGAGCGGCTATTGGCCGTTTCCTTTCAGTTGCCGCAATCGACGCATTCGATGTAAAGAAAGCCACAAAAGCAAAGCAGAATCGGAAGGCCTATCTGCTGCAGCGAACAAATCGCGCAGTGCCGCTCCGTGCTGTTGATAATTATAGCTTTGACAATGCTTCCCGACGCGAAGGAAAGAGTGAAAGCGTTTATCCGAAGTGTTACAGAGTCCCCCTAAGTTCCGGCGTCCGCTGTAGCACGTTCATATTTTATCAGATAGAAATCACGTTTAGATGGTACGGCACAGTACTTTTCTCCGCCTCGCGACATTGAAAGGGGTCGCTTGAAAGCCTTGAGACGTCTTTCAAAACTATGTGGTGTCCGTGACGTCGAAACAGGTGAATCAAGCGTCGCTCTTGGACAGAAGGCTTATTTGATTGAGAGAGGTTAGTACATTGAGATTGAGATTAGTACATGAATTAAGCTTGTAAGTCACGCTGAAAAAGAAAATCCCCACGTTAAGGGCAGTGAGGGAAACGCGACATACGCAGTTAGGCGGAATCCTGGTATAACGAATTCTATCTGACCGCACATGCCAGCCCTACCTCTAGCATGTTACTTTGTGCACTGTTCTTATTGATTGATTGATTGATTGATTGATTGATTGATTGATTGATTGATTGATTGATTGATTGATTGATTGATTGATTGATTGATTGATTGATTGATTGATTGATTGATTGATTGATTGTAGGGTTTAACGCGCCGACGCAACGCAGGCGATTAGGCGCGCCGTAGTGGAGCGCTCCGTATTAATTTGGCCACCTACCCGCCGCGGTGTCTCAGTGGCTAAGGCGTTGCGCTGCTGAGCACGAGGTCGCGGGTTCGATTTCCGGCCGCGGCGGCCGCTTTTCTGATGGAAGCGAAAAGCAAAAACGCCCGTGTGTTACGAGATTTCGGCGCACGTTAAAGATCCCCAGGTGGTCAGAATTAATCCGGAGCCCTCCACTACGGCGCGCCTCATCGCCTGCGTTGCGTCGGCGCGTTAAACCCTTCAATCAATCAAATTTGGCCACCTGGAGATCTTTAACGTGCGCCGAAATCTCGCACACACGGGCGTTTTTGCTTTTCGCCTCCATCAGCCAAGCAGCCGCCGCGGCCGGAAATCGAACCCGCGTCCTCGCGCTCAGCAGAGCAACGCCTTAGCCACTGAGCCACCGCGGCGGTTGTTCTTATACACTCTCGCTGCTTTCTCCGTGCGCAGGAACCGTGCTTGTGCTTGTGAAAAAAACAGCTTGCTTGCTTGCTTGCTTGCTTGCTTGCTTGCTTGATTGATTGATTGATTGATTGATTGATTGATTGATTGATTGATTGATTGATTGATTGATTGATTGATTGATTGATTGATAATCTAGTCGTGCTACCTGAGCCCCGTATTAAACGGGTAACTCAGACGTGCGTATTGCGTTTTAAAATATTCTAAGACGTGATTTCCTTACGGCGATGGCATTCTCCAAGGCCTCGAACTGTTCAGCGGATCTTCAGAAGGCCTCCTCAATGACGCGGGTTCTCTAACACTTCTACGTTCTCTTTCTAGACATCAGTTGCAACAGCGAAGCTCCGTAACGGCTGAAAAAAGGAGAAAAAAAAAAACGACGCCCCGTCAAAAAATTATAACGAAAGAAAAAAGAACCGAACCAGGCTCCCAAGGCCAGCCAGCGACGACGACGCAACTTCAGCGAAGCGATTCATTAAAAACGCCAGTCATTAAAAGTCATGACTGCGGGAAAGGAAGAAAAAAAAAGAAGGCGAGATAAGAAACGAACAATAAAGTAAGGAAAACCCGACGCTCCCCCTTCGCAGACGAATAATAATCTGGCGCAGTAAACAAGAAATCTAGCGAAAATACGACGAAATAAATCAAACAAGCATCCGAATGAGCCTGTGCTTTCGGCGTCGTCGCGGTGATGCGAGTCTCTTCATGCATCCGCGAAATGAATGCGCGCCGCTTTTCTGTGTTGCGAAAAGAGAGAAAAAAATGCAAATGAAAGAAAAAAAAAGGAAAGCAGAAACTTGGCGGGAGCTACTTATGCAAATTAGTGTACATCCGCGGTTGCAGTCTAGCGTGAGCCGTGTTCCTCGCCCAAGCGCTCTATAGCGCTGCGTAGTATAGTACGTCTGTGTCTAGGGGTGCCTCGGTGTTGCGAGCTTTCCCCTACACTCTTCTTTTTTTCCTTGCCGATTTCCCGGTAACGCCGCTTTCTTCCAGCGGTGCCCTGATATATTTCGCCGCGTTAATCTCCAGTACAAACGCGTTTCCGCCTCTGTTAGTGCCCGACGACTGAGCCTTCCTCGCCATAGCGCCGACTCCGCAATCGTTAAGCTCTAGAAAGATACATCAGACGCCATGCTCGGAAGAAGAGCACCTGCTGACGAGATTAACAGCGAATGGTTAACTAGTATCATTTCCCGAGCCAAACTGAATTTTCTTTTATTCCGTCCGTGCTCCGAGAGGTAGGACGCCACAAAACCGCGCTACTAAACACGTGCCTTCGATTCGGCGAGGAAAGCTTTCCGCGATCGTGTGCGCCTAAGAAAGCTCCATAACCGTCACTGTGATAAACGTTAACGGCGATTTCTAGCGGGACAAAGCTTTCCTCGGCGATGACCTGCAGCTTCCCCCGTCGCCTCCCTATGTCCTCTTCCCTCAAGTGTTTTTCTTGCAGCCTGATATACCTTCCAGTCGTCGAGTCGTCAAACGGGAAGGACGGTTGTTTTTCGAGGCCACGTTATATGTGTGACAATTTACTGCTGAACTTACAAAGATCGATAATTTGTATCATCGTAGGATACGGTCTATAGGCCTGGGTTCTGAGCGGAAATTTGTCTGTTCCTACGTCACGGTATTGCCATCATCATCGTAATCATCCCGATGATACCCTAAACCGATGTCATTATAATGACTGCGGTACTACTCGCTCCTACGACTACTCATGAAAGACAAGAGGGCTATTGTTTTCACACACTCTGGCTATAACACTATTGTGGTACAGCTCTAGAGGTGGATGAGCAGGCAACAGAGCACATTGACGCTGTCCTCCATTTTAGGGGATCAGAATCATGATCCATTTACTCATTAGGGATGTGTCATTCACTCCAGACTTCCGCACGGGCAGGGAAGCTGGGGAAGTGTCGAAGAGCAGACCCGTCACTCGCCGGACAGTACTCCGTTTTCTCACCAGTTCCTTCGAAACAGGAATTCAAACCTGAATATTCCTTCTTCTCCTCGAAATAAGACCTCGCCTTGTACCCCCAGCGCCGCCCCATACTCGCCGACAGGCGGAACTTTGATAAGGGACCGCGTTCATTTCGCCTTCCAAGCATAGGCATATAAGGCCGCGCGTAAAACAATTAGCATCCGCGGAAAAAGGAAAGAAAGAACGAAGCGGCCCGTTTAGTTTCCCGCCCGTCTATTTTCTGCTTTCACCCGCTCTGTTTTAACAAGCTAGCCGGCCTGCCGCGGTGTCTACCACGCTGCCGCCCGTCGCGACGCTCACTCCCCCCCTACGATCGCCTTCGGGAAGCGCCCCGGGTGTGGTCCTGTCCCCGTTAGAATTCCCGCGCAGTTTTCGGCACAGCGCCCGGCGACCGTCTTAATGTGTATCTTTTAGCTTTTTCATTGAGCATTCCGCACGCCTCTGCAAGAACGGGCCCAGGCGAGCCTGTAATATATAGTAGCACTTTTCGTAGTGCCTCGGGATCGTATAACGAACGCGGGAAGGGACTCTGTGTTATTTCATCTTTCTGTTTTTTGGCCCCGTTTGTGCGTTCGTTCAGAGCCCGCATCAATGCGCGGTTCTACTTAAGCCACCCTCGCCCGCCTGCCGGGGCAGGCGCGTTTATTTTTTCCCCTTTTTAAAAAAATGTTTTTTTGCGTTTCAAAAGTTTCACGGCGCTTGAGGCACCGTGGTGAAAGACGCGCGCGCACTTTTGCGAAGACGCGACGAAACTCCGCCGCGGTTTGACGCAATCGCGGAGTACGGGGAAGAGGGACGCGTAGGCGAGAAATGACGCCTACGAGCGAGACGTTAGGAGAGCGAGAGCGAGATGGAGGAGGCGATGGGAGGGGGAGAGAGCGGTGAAATTATACGTTCAAGAAAATTGTCGTCATCTCGCACGCATTCTGCAGGCGGCGGCGAAAACCTGTGCCCGCGTAGAAGTACACGTCTGTCTGTCTGTCTGTCTGTCTGTCTGTCTGTCTGTCTGTCTGTGTACATCGTTAATCCATCCATCTGTCCGTCCATCCGTCTGTCCATCATTCCATCCAACCATGCGTCCATCAGTCGCTCTGTCTGCGAGAGTGAGTGAGTGAGTGAGTGAGTGAGTGAGTGAGTGAGTGAGTGAGTGAGTGAGTGAGTGAGTGAGTGAGTGAGTGAGTGAGTGAGTGAGTGAGTGAGTGAGTGAGCCAACCAGCGAACGCGTGCGCGCGTACATGCGCCAATTAAAGGCGAAGATATATCCTCAAATTAACAAAAAAAAACATACCACAAATTACCAAATAAGGAGGAAGTGGGTCCACGTGACACTCTGCAGTGAACACTTTCACCACAGAAAAAGAGGTAAATAAAAAACAAACACAGCGAAGCGAATAATTAATGCATTCGGGTGACAAGCCAGGACTTGGGTGGGGGTCGAAACAGAAACCGCCTTCTGGTTAAAAAAAAAAAAAAGATAAGCGCTGTAAGGATACGTACGCGCCCAAGAAAATAGAGAAAAAGCGCAAAAAGGTACGCCACGCAAGTATGCGTATACGCGAAGTCTTGGGAAACGTTTTCTGTCGACGCGGTGGGCGCTGCAACGTATACACAAGTCGCGCCGCGCCCAATTAAAGTGGTTAGCCGCGGGGGGCGGTTTCCAGTCTTGAAAGAAATGCCGTCAGCAGCACGAGCAATGTGAACGAAACAGAAAGAAAAAAAAATGAACGAAATCGCGCCACGCTCGTTGTGCACAACCCGAGAGGTGAAAACGAACTTAAGCAAAGAGCAAACGCCGAGTTGAAGCGGAGGGGGACACGGGACAAGGTGCAGTGAGCGCGTTTTGCGGGCCTCTAATTATGCCACTCGAAATAAATGCGCATTAAGATGCTGAGATACGTAAGGGGAACACACACACACACGCCGTGAAAACGACGGCGGTTAAAAAAGAAAGAACGAAAGAAAAATGGGTGCAAGCCGCTTCCGTTTTGTGCATTTTTTTTGTTTGCCTTGAAGGGAAACATAAACGTGGGCCAAATTATACTCCCAGCCCGTGTTTCGCGGAATGTCGAGTTTAGTGAACTGCGAATGGCTCTGAGACTCGCCATATACGTATACTAGCAGCAATCTAACGACCGCTGAACTCACGCGTACGAGATTGTCTATCTCTTACTTTGGCCTGTAATCGCAGCAAACCTGATCTCTATATACAGAAATTAGGGGCAGCTTTTCCTTCTCCTGTATGCCTTTGCACCCATCCGATTTCCTTATTTTAGTTTACATGTGCTACATTCGCAATCCACGACGTCAGCGATGCCGTCTTATCTGTCAGGCGACCGACATTCAAAGTGTGTGTGTGTGTAAGGGGGGGGGGGGGGGGGGGGGGGATTCACGCATCCCCCCGATGTGAATCATCACAAACGGGCGAAGCACTGGGGATCGTTCTTACCCTAAATCACCCGTTAGAGTTGCTAATTGCGGCTAAAACGATTTCCAACCCAATCCAATCGAATCCAGACCAATACAATTCAATTTAACCCAATCCAATCCATTTCAATCCAATCCAATGCTCCTCGCGCAAGCGCAGCACAGCTCTCTAGGAGCACTATCTCTCTCTTTCTCTCTCCTCTCTCTAACTTTTGTGAACCTTTTACTTTGTTCTTGTTAACCTTTTGTGAACCTTTTGTTCGCAGATGTTTCGATTTACACGGTGCTGTGCCGTGAGCACGGACGCCGGACGGACAAGCCTCGACCTTAAGGTTCTTCGCCCCTAAAACTTTGGTTGGTTTGCGAGCAAATGGACTAATTTCAACGAGGCGTGCCGTTTATGACGGATTTTTCTTGGAACGTAAGGAGCACGCCCGAAGTGTCGCCAAAAATGAATTCGCCCGCCTTGGCAATTTTAGATTCGACGACTGAGGAAACAGCGTAGCTGGTGGTCTTCACCTGCTTAAATTACCGCAGCCCGAAGCCGAAGTCCACTTCAACTCAAAGCCCACTATACGGCACGCCTCATCGCACGTTGCGTCGGCGCGTTAAACCCTACAATCAATCAAATCAATCAGAAAATTCCGAGCGCTCGGGGCCGCGTGCTTCGCGGCGACCTCCAAGTCGTCGGCTGACGCAGTGGCTTTAGCAAAAAAAAAAAAAAAAAAATCTTGAGCACTGTCGTCAAGCGCTGTCGCGCATGTAATGCCTGGCATGAGGAACACGACGATATCTATATGACGATGACTACTACTAGCACAGTGCAAAGCAATCACGGAACATGTAAATAAACAGTTCCAAACTTGTACACATTTGCGTGGTGAGGTGTCCTTCAGTGCTCGCGTATAAAAAATCCCGCAGCTTCGCTATGGTTTAAGCCCTGCGCGACTTGGTGCAAGCTTCGTCAATTGAGCTGATGGAAGGCTACAATGCTGGGGACGACTTCGCATCGACCACACGCCGCGAAGACGACGGCGACCTCTTCGATGCATACGACGGCGAATGGAAGCACCGCAACTATGCAGATAAACAATGATACTGAAACTTAACTATTTGCCCGGCAATGCTCACCGAACAGCTCCACCATTCAAGTCTTGCGCGTGATTGCAAGCTTCCTTGAACTTTTGCATATATGCTTAGCAACAATGGCATCGTTTTCAATTAAAAACCAACTCCTGCTTCTGGCAAGGGCTAAAAAATCGGAAGTTAGCTGCAATATAATCGGAAGACAGCCCCCCACTACAACAAACTTTACAGTCCAGCCGGGTGTAGGTCTTGCTTTTAAAATTTGAGTTGGGAGCTCTACCTCTCTTATAGCGCCATAAGATAAGGGACCAAGCTGCGCAAGCCAACCTGCAGGCTAGTTTCACTGCCTGAAGGCATGGGGAATACTCGCATGTATACAGGCACGCACCTTGCGTCCGAGTTGAAACCGATGCTCCCAGTAGTTTCTCGCGTGGCTGCCACTAGGGCATGAAGCACAGGAAGAACGCGTCGCGTATCGTTGTCCCCGCCACATTACGCCACCAGCGCCCTCTCCCCGTAGCGTCAATTGTTCACGATTCGACAGAATTTCCTCACACTCCCCCCTTTTTTCGTCTCCCCTCGTTTCGAACTGGGCAAGCACATCGCGGGAACCGTGTGCAAAAGCGTGAGTCGCGTTACGCGCCTTTTCGTCCTGGCATCGGGTTCTGCGGGCCGCCGCCATTGACAGCACCGATTCGTCGCGGCGCTGAGTGACGTCACTTGCGTGTCGGCAGGCCCCGCCTCACGGCCACCATATTGTTTCCGCTGTCCCCTGAGACGCGGTTGAAAGCCACTGCCGCCGCCTCGAAACAAGACGCCGGTTCTTTTTTTTTGGCGGAAAGCGGAGGCAACGGGACGGAGTTGGTGATGCCGAAGCAAATTGTTGTGTACCGCGAAACGTGAACGCTGTTTCCGATGCCTGTCTGTCTGTCTGTCCCACTCAGTGGCAGTAGCGACTTCAACGTAGACGACGGAGTTACCAGTAGACAACCACGAGGAGCTAACAATCCTTCTCTGCCCATTACTAACACCTCATAATGTAAAAACAACAAGAACCCCCCCCCCCAACCATGGCTATTTGTAAAGGCACCTGAACACTTTTCCACCAAACTTACGGCTTTTGTTTCAAACATAATTATATGTGGGACCCCGGCAAAGGCCAACAACAGTAAGTTAATGATCCCCAGGCGGTGGAAATTAATCCGGAGCCCTCAGCTTCAGCGCGCGTCATCGGCTGTGTAGCGTCGGCGCGTGACACCTCATAATCAAACCAAGATTGATTGATTGATTGATTGATTGATTGATTGATTGTAGCGTTTAACGCGCCGACGCTACACAGGCGATGAGGCGCGCCGTAGTGGAGGGCTTTAGATTAATTTTGACCATCTAGGGATCTTTAACGTGCGCCGAAATCTCGAACACACGGGCGTTTTTGCTTTTCGCCTCCATCAGAAAAGCGACCGCTGCGGCCGGGAGTCGAACCCACGTCCTTGCGCTCAGCTCAAGTCAAGACGCGCGCATCTAGTTCGCGAGGGAGAGTGATGAGACGCTCACGCATCTTTTAGGCTCGCCGAATGTCTTTCATTATTTTTTCTTCCATTCCTGACAAATCCAATATTCATATTTTCTAAAAAAAAACACACACACACACAAAGACACCAACAACCACCCTTTGCCGTCCTTGGAGACCTTGACTGTTGGTTCGATATATATATATATATATATATATATATATATATATATATATATATATATATATATATATAGACAGAAAATAAGGGTTGGCAGTCAAGAAAACCTCGGAAAGCAAAGGGGAGGTTGTGGTGGGTCATAGACCCCCAAGTGCAGGAAACAAAAATTACTTAACATAAATACCCGAGAAAGTGCTGGGGAAACAGCCCCGCCGGTAGCGTAGTGGTTATCGCACCAGACCGGTATTCTGGAGGTCGTGGGTTCGGATCCCACCCGGCGGGCATTTTGCACCACTTTCTTTTCGACTCAAAAAATTGTTCATCTCTTTCTATGACCCACCACAACCTCCCCTTTGCTTTCCGAGGTTTTCTTGACTGCCAACCCTTATTTTCTGTCTTATTTCACGGAGCCCCTCATTTCCCATTTTCTGATTCGCTACATGCTTAGCGAGGGCCTCTGTTCTGGCAGTCTTGGTGCCAAAGGGAGCTTAAGAGGGTTCAACGCTGGTCGACCACTCTCGACATGTCGTAGACACTCGAGTCACGGCCCGGGGGTTAAAAAGAAGGTCCCCTTCACCCCGAGTAGTCCGAGTGGCGCTGGCTACCACCCCCAAGTGCAGGAAACAAAAATTACTTAACATAAATACCCGAGAAAGTGCTGGGGAAACAGCCCCGCCGGTAGCGTAGTGGTTATCGCACCAGACCGGTATTCTGGAGGTCGTGGGTTCGGATCCCACCCGGCGGGCATTTTTTCACCACTTTCTTTTCGACTCAAAAAATTGTTCATCTCTTTCTATGACCCACCACAACCTCCCCTTTGCTTTCCGAGGTTTTCTTGACTGCCAACCCTTATTTTCTGTCTTATTTCACGGAGCCCCTCATTTCCCATTTTCTGATTCGCTACATGCTTAGCGAGGGCCTCTGTTCTGGCAGTCTTGGTGCCAAAGGGAGCTTAAGAGGGTTCAACGCTGGTCGACCACTCTCGACATGTCGTAGACACTCGAGTCACGGCCCGGGGGTTAAAAAGAAGGTCCCCTTCACCCCGAGTAGTCCGAGTGGCGCTGGCTACCACCCCCAAGTGCAGGAAACAAAAATTACTTAACATAAATACCCGAGAAAGTGCTGGGGAAACAGCCCCGCCGGTAGCGTAGTGGTTATCGCACCAGACCGGTATTCTGGAGGTCGTGGGTTCGGATCCCACCCGGCGGGCATTTTTTCACCACTTTCTTTTCGACTCAAAAAATTGTTCATCTCTTTCTATGACCCACCACAACCTCCCCTTTGCTTTCCGAGGTTTTCTTGACTGCCAACCCTTATTTTCTGTCTTATTTCACGGAGCCCCTCATTTCCCATTTTCTGATTCGCTATATATATATATATATATATGATATACAAACAGCCGCCCAAACCTCCGAGAGACTCGCCTAGAAAATCCGTAGGGGAGATGGGGAAAGAGAAGAGTGGAGGGAATGCGACGTGCAGATATTTTTTGCATCCCTGGGGGGAGAAAAATAATTTCGTAGCATAGCATCGGCAGCCTTACCAATCGCATCTTTTCACGTTGCCTGTTCGTTTCATTATACCCCCGATCACAAACACCTTCTGGGACGAAGTGTTAACGCCAACCAGTATCCCGACCGAGAAATAGGCCACTGTGACAGGACCTCTACTAACACATTTGTTTTTGAATGTGTGCGCTACCTGGCAGTACCGCCCCACGACGGGCGTGACACGGTTATTTTTTGAATTTCTCGCTCCATCTTTCCGTTCAACTAAACGACCACAACAGTTAGGACCAAATTCGTGGAGCCAACTTACAGCACTCCACTGACCTCAAAGAGGCGTAGCATTATGGGCGATTCAGATCTCTAAGGCATCAACACCTGGTCAAAGCGACCGAAGCGACCGAAGCAGCCCTAATGATTCAATCAGCGTCACTGAACGGAGCTTGCGGACGCTTCCCTCGCGGCGATAGTGCCAGATGAGGCGCGGCAATGTACGCAAAAACCCGACCTAACCAGTCTATCAGCAGCTCTCGGCCCGAAAAGTGGCGCTTTTTGCTCATTTTCCACACTCCACGCCTCCGGGGAGCGATCGCTCGCTGTTTTGTACATTCGGGGCTCCCCCATCTATATAGAGTGCAATCTTCCTTTTCTTGTGCCAACGCGCGAACAAGGTAGAAGGCCCGAGGGCCGATTTTTGTTTTGTCAGGTGCCCCCCCCCCTCCCCCTTTCTTCTTTCTCATTAGTTCACTCAATCTTACATCATCCCCGCCTGTCTATATCTGCACGTTTGAATTGCGCGCCCCTCGAAAAAGAG
>NW_027526225.1:23367667-23396426 GCF_048455015.1 Haemaphysalis longicornis
TTTTTTAGGTGCGAAGCACCTTAGGACCTCGCAATGCCCGTAATCCGTGCGTTCACCGGCGTGCGTGTGCGTGCTGCGCATGCGCGAGGAGCATTGGATTAGATTAGATTAGATTAGATTGGATTTGGATTGGATTGGATTGGATTGGATTGGATTGGATTGGATTGCAAAGCGTTTTAGCAGCAGTAAGCACTCCAACGGGTGATTTACGGTAACAACGATCCCCAGTGCTTCGCCCATTCGTCATGATTCACTTCTTGGAGATGCGTGAATTCTTCTTTTGTTGTTTCAAATTGCGTCGGTTTTTTTGTTTGGCTCTTAAGTTCCGTAAATAATTTGGAGGACATGCTTTTGTCCTCGCAAGAGAAATCTTAACATTTACTGCCAAAGAAAACCTATTGTTTACTTGAAATCTCACAATTTTTTTCGCGCCCATTCGGTTTTTTTTTTTTTTGTTAAGAGACAATGACTTCGTTTTCGCCCAGTGGTATAAAGATTTACCGCTCCGTGGCAAAGCTTGTGCCTACATGTCTGCTCACACACACACAGGCTCACACCATCTTGTTTACACGTGCAGACGTGCGTATAAAAACCGAAGGGAGGGAGAGGACGGAAAAAAAGTGCCGATTCAGACGCAGCCCGCTAGATTCACACATATTCCCAGACATAACGTATATACACTCTCTCTCTCGCAACGTGAGCTTTAATAAGCCCGGACGCTTGCATTTCGAAGCAAAAGCGTTAAACAAACCGCGGTGCAAAGGCAATGGACACAGATGCAAGCGTGCTCAGACGAACAGCGGTTATTTTCTCAAGGGGGGTCCAAGAGTGCGAACCGCTTCCCTCGGTGCAAATCAGCCCGAGAGATGTAGTGAGCGCGAGCGCATTAGACGCAGTCAGACTTGCGAAACGGGCACAGACGTGTTGCAAACAATTTCTTTCGTCACACCTCCCGCGTGTATACGTATACGCGCGAATAACTAACTGACTGCACGGCTTTGCCGACAAGATGTGTTGCGCGCTGCCGTGTGGAAGCTCGGATCTGCTTTCGCTACGTCTGCATTTCCCCGCCTTTGAAATTCGAAACTCACTACTGCGGCTTCAAGTCTGGAGCCGCATGTCAGTGGGTTGCCTTTTTTAGTATTCACTAACGCTTTTTTGTAGCGTGAGCTACACTGGCCGAGGTTGAGCAGCTTCGCGTGGCTCCTGGAGAGCCGTGCTGCGCATGCGCGAGGAGCAGTGACGTCTCACGGCGCACACCTGGCGCGCCGGAGCCGCCGCCGCCGAGATTGGATTGGATTGGATTGGAAATAGTTTTAGCAGCAGAAAGCATGATAATCAGCTAATTCTAGACAACCAGGAAACCAAAGAATAACCAGCTGAACCTTAGCTCACGCTACGTATATCCTGACATAGCCGAGCTAAGGTCGAGGCTTTCATGGGATAAAATGTGGTAACGCGGTCGCGGCACTGTGGAGAGGGCATAGCTTAGTGAGGAGGAGAGCGAGCGCCAAGCACACATGCAGCAAGTTAGGAGAATGCTTAACATGGACAAAGCTTTTCTAAACTACTATATCTGGTGGCAAAGTTTATACTTGTCAACATTGTTGGGCAAAAAGAAAACACTAAGCATATTTGAGTGAAGACATTAATACGTAAGTGATATTTGCATTGTTCTTTTATTTAAATCAAAATGGCTGCTTGATTTTTACGATATCAAGTAAAAATACGCCGTGAAAAAAAAGAAACACAAAGCTCTCGCAGCGCCCTTTCGTGGCAGTATTCCAAGATATAATGTAACAAAAGGTTCTAATAAATCGCGTGAGAAGAGGAACAAGACAAAAAATGTATTGCCGCCAACGGGAATCGATCGCGGCAAGTTTTATTGAGAAGTTCTGTGAAGCTTAGCCATGCGATTAGGGAAAACTACGCAGTTTCGCTGTCAACATCAGTGTACGCGACGTTAAGTCACCGAAACAGGGCTAGTTTTTTTCTCTCTCTCTACACCTGTTCGAAAGGTCCGAATACACTTAAGCACTTTGTATTGATTGTGACTGCTAAAGCAGGAATGTCCGTTTGAACGCGTGATATTTGTCTTATACTCCTGCTACACTTGCGTCTAAATGTCATTTGAACCAAATGACATTTGGCTCAAATGGGGTGCTTCGAATGCCATTCAGAATCCGCCGTGCTACACTAAAATTTCAATGGCATTTAAAAGCTTTAGCATTCACTCGCCGTGCTGCATGGCGCTGCTGCTGTCGAGTTCTGGTTTTACACAATAATGCAACAATCAAATTTAGCTGCAGTCTTTCGTATTAAAATGATACGAAATTACCAATAACGTAAACTTTGACACGGTTTTTGCTTAATTCTGAATCCCAATCGAGGTTTTTTGTGCTGTCTGGCCACACTGGTTCGTTGCTTGCTCGCACTGGTGCTGAGAGTATGGAATTATTACATCTTGATGACTTAAGTGAACGAGAAATAAACAAAGTCCCACAATTAAGAATATTTTGCTCGTTTTAAGTACGCCAGTAATGTATTTGTTTATGCTGACTTGGAACGCTGTGCGCGAGAGTGCTAGAAATGGCATTTAAAATCCCAAATGTCTCCCTCGGTGCTCATTTGGCTCAAATGTCATTTGAGCCGAATGGCATTTCAAAACCTAGTGTAGCAGCACAACTTGACATTTGAGTCAAATGACATTTGGTTCAAATGACATTCGGACGCTAGTGTAGCAGGGGTATTACACGGCTGTTTCAAAGGCCTTCTGAAAGCCGCTCAAACAACGGTCTATCGAGTGCCCCATTGTTAATACGTAAGGCGCACTTGAGGGAGGGCGTTAAATTGTCAATTGTAAGCTGTGTGTAGCACAGGCATAAGACGCTTTGCTTCACGATCCATCCTAACGCTTTCAAATGGCTTCGATCTGTCTCCCATGAGTTTCGCCGCAGCTCGTTCATGCCCCCATGAATTGCAAGAGTTGACAACGATAGCGAATGTCCTTGCTGACCCGTTCGCTCATTTGGCTGCATTCTTCCGCTGCCTTCATCGTCAATGTACCAGCGAGGACGACCAGCCCTCGCTGTTGCCGAGTCTACAGTCAGGCTATGGAATGCCTAGTGCTACGGAACGCTTCCCAATAAGCCGTTTTGCGGCGTCTGACGCCGATGCAATTTTTTCTTTGCTCAGTGGGCCAAATAATATTGCTTAAGCACTAAATTGTATAAACTACAGAAAACCTTGGCTATGGAAAATCAAAACGTAAAAATTAACCTTTAACCTTAAATGAAGTTTCAGCTGATAGTAAATCGGGAAACTTTCGTTTGGTTAGTTAGGTAGTGCGTATGGCTTTTTGGTAAACCCACGTATGAAACATACGACCAACGTGGCCCGGGTTGCGATGTACGTAGTATATCTCGGGATGGACTGTCACCTCTCCCGCGCGGTTCAGCTATATTGCCTTTACAGTAAAATAAATAAACAGCTACGGTTCTCAGCAACCCCTTCGATACTCTACAGCTTTCCGACGTAGAGGTCAGCCGTACTGTTTTGCATTTACTTGTTGGGAGTTCCCATCGGCGGAGAGAGTACAGGCGCTCCACACTACGCCCGCGCCATAGTCTGCCATTTAATTTTCCTTCCCGGCGAAGCTAACAAGTTGGTGCGGCACTCTCGCGTACCAGCCGACCTCCGGCAGACCGGGGCGACCGAGGCGACGCGCCAGGAAACGAAACTGCAGCGTCCATATTAACGCGCAGCTAATATCCAAAGCAACCAAGACGAAGCCCGCCGTATCGTTTTCTCTTATTGCCGCCCGACTGTACACTACTGAGGCGCGCGTGGAATCGACAGAATCCAATTACGAGTCCGCGAACGTTTCGACCATGAAGGGAGAGGGAGGGAAAGGCGGGGAGGAGGGCGCAGCAGAGAAATAGGGGGAAAGGGAGAGGAGTGTGTGCAAGGCCTCGGAAGAGGCGATATTCCAGGGCAGCGTAAAAAATATCAAGCCCTGCCAGGAGGGGAACGAGGGTGTGGGAGTTGAGGAGGAGGACGTCATCGCTCGCACGACGTTCCTTCTGCTCTTCGCAATCATAACCAGATCAAGGGATGCAGCGCGCGCATACGCATAAGCCCAAGCACGGCAACAACGAAAACAAACGCCCCGTATAAGAGAGCGCGAGAGAAGTAACCGAAAATGAAAAGCAGTGGGGACAGGACAGGGCCTTGGCGGCCTCAGCAGCAGTGGCGGTGGTGGCAACCGGTCGAGAACCCGAGAAATCAGCGAGTGTATATACCGCCTACCAGAGAGGGACGGACAGAATCCGGCGAAAAATAATACAAGAAAGTAATGCGCAGCACCGTTACGTCGAACCATCAAAACGCTGCCGCGCTGCCAAAAGGCGGACGGAGGCAACAAAACGAAGGGACAGAGGGGAAAAAATGGCGAGAAAAGTCAGAGTGACCAAGAGGTTTGCAATAACAGATCCCGTTCTCGGCTTTTTCCTCCGTCTCTTCGTCCCTTCCCTTCTGAAGAGAGAGAATCGGGAAGAAAGATAGGCGAGGGGAGAAAAACTGGAGGAAAAAAGTAAGGAAGGAATCCAGAGAGAGGGCGGTCGGAACGCCGGGAAGTGAGGAGAGGAGGGGGAAAGGGAGAGGGTGCTGGACGCGGGACGAGTGGAAAATGAAGTAAAGCCGGCGGCCTCCGCCGCATCGGAACAGCAGCAGTAGCAGCGGCAGCAGCAACAGCAGACGCGAGAAAGACGCGGCTGGAAATACTCGCAGTTTCCATGGCGACGGGCGCTGCGCTTGTTGGCCGACGACGCCGGGAAAGAAAAGGGAGGGCGAGGGCGCGGAGGAGGCACGAAGCCGTTTCATATCCAACCGGCGAGTATTTCGTTCGTGCGCGGGCGCAGTTTTGTGTCCCCTTCTCTTTTCGTGCTCAAGCGCGTCGCGCGAAGGATGCCGCCGCCGCCGCCGCGTGTCGTCGTCGCTCGTCGCTCGCGCACAGACACCTTTGGATTGACGACACCGCCGGCCACGCCCTCGCGGCCCACTTTTTGCGCTGAACTCCCTGGTTAGGCGCGGCGGCAGCGGAGTTTTCGGTTTTGTAACGCTTGCGCCTGCTGCATGCAACTTTTCAGCAACCTCCTCCAGGCCGCAGCTACCTCATCACTGAACAGGCCTAGCGGCACCATAATTGGCTCACTCGACAGGACGATAGAACTGCGCATGCGCAAAGCAATTCCGGATCATTCCCGGAGATGACCATGATTTCAAACGAAAGAATTCGAGATAGTGTCAAGGGACCAAATCGAACTGGACAGGGTCACGTGCATTACGGCAATGGCGGGGAATATAACCATCTTCCTGGCCACATCAGTGAATGGTGCTACAACTGGCGTACTCGACAGGATGATAGGGCTGCGCATGCGCAACGCAATCTAGATCATTCCGGAATTCTATCAAGGTTTGAAACAAAAAAAAATCCAGACAAGGATAGGATACTGATCAGAACTGGACATGGGTTCGCGCGCTACGGTGGCGGCCAGAGATCTAACGGGTGAACAATGGATATGGAGCCTAAATAAATTAGTGAAAAGAGCCGAACGCGGGAAGTTAACAGCGCTTTTGCAGCCTTCCACGCGAATCTTTCGACGAACGTCATTATTGGAAGGGATTTCCACTGCACGTGAACAGTTAATGCCGGCGCAAAATGAAGGGAAACCCACCAGGACCAAACAGCCTGATAGTCTGTTTGATTTTCCTGCAATGGAGTAACTTTATACCCATCCTCCCCATTCCCTAAACGCTCCATCTCGGATCCAGAAGCTTACGCTCTCTTCATTACACCAGTAAATTGATTTGGTATTGTAGTCTTATATACCTTTCTTAACGGAGTCGCATTTAATTATAAATATGATTAGGAGTAAGAGGAGACGATAAAGTACGTCATCCAAAGTTCACACCCCCCTATGGGTTACCTTCAGTGCGTCGGCCTTCTCGCTTTAAGTGAAGAAAGCGCAATCAGTTGGAAGGCTGTGGGAGGTTTCTTTGCCCCCTTGACACTTCCCTTCATGACACAGTTCTGATTCGAGGTTCGTAAAGTAGAAGAACGAGGCACGGAGAAGAAGCAACGACCTTCTCAAATACATCGGCACACCTGTCGACGGTGTGATCACTTCCCATACCAACGCAGCTTCGCGAAAGTCCAGCTCTTCACTGCGCTGTAGCGCGCGCATGTACACCTGTAAACCTCCACAAATTTTTATACGCACTTATCGTCCCCGTTAGGTCGCCCTTCTGTCAAGAATCCGTCTCCTTAATACCTAGCTATCCTTGAAGCCCCTTTAGTGCATTTTATGTTCATTGACCTATCAGGGGTTAAGTACCTTAGAACCTCGCTCTGTCCGGGGCTTGGCGTCTGTGTACACAGTGTTGGGCATGCGCGAGGAAGGTTGGATTAGATTGGATCGGATTTGGATTGGATTAAATTGAATTGTATCGGATTGGATTGCATCGGAATTGTATATACTGTACACACGCGTTGTCATCCATTTATATGCCCGAGTGGGCAATGCCCCGGGTGATTTACGGTAAGAACGATCCCCAGTGCTTCGCCCGCTCGTCATGATTCACTTCGTGGAAATGCGTGAATTTTGCTGCCTGGGACGGCCTTGGATTTTAGCAGTGCGTTAGCGAGAAAAGCTCGCACAAAAGAGTCAGTCTTTCACATTTTCACTCAAATCCCCATCAAGGTACTCGATGTGGATTATACTTCCTTTTTTGTGAATAGTATCTATGTCCGCAGTGTATAACGGCCGTCTGTGGGGCCTCCTATTTCTGCAGCTTTGTGGTCGTAACAGCCTGAAGCAACAATACGTTCCTTCATGTCAAATTCCGACTGCTGCCACACAAATCAAACCACGATCTCTAGCTCATGACACATTTTTCCATCGTTCGGGGGAAAATCTTGCTGAGCGACGGCGCAGTAGTTTTTGTCTCTGTCGTTTTCCCGCAGTAGAACCTGGCAATACATACACAAGGCTCGCAACCAATACACCGCAAGAACAGTTTGTGATTGGCTAGCGCCCGTGCGAGGTTGATTTAAAGCAAAACGCAAGGTGACAACCAGTATCGACAAACCACGAGCTTCTCTATCTTACATGCGAACAGTTTCGTGAAGCTGCGCCCAGGCCTTGTAGTCTTTCAATGGGAAAGCTTTCTAAGTGACACCGATGGCGTCCTGTCAAAAACTAATGCATTTCCCCATAGACCGGCTGGTAGACCGAAAAGTTCTGATAAGATAGATCTCTGGACACACGGCGCGTGCGTGAAACCCGGATTCTGCCACTGCGTCGAAATGGTTACTTGAAAATTGTGAACGTTTCTAGATAAGACAATACACACATCGATCACGAAGAATGAGTACAACAGTATACCTTTATCTCATAAACCACGTATCGGTGTACATTTGGATCGTTCGTAGATGCATTCACTTAGTGCGTGAACAATCGTCGCACGGATTCGTTCTTCGCTTGCGATTTGGGTCTTTGAGGGTCTGACGATCGATTGACACGATCTTTCAGCGAATGTTGGACGGAATTTTAGCGAATCTTTCGACGCACTTTCGACGCAGTTCTGATTCATAAAGCTTGCGCGCTTCTCTGAACTTCCTTTAGCAAGGCATGGTAAATTTCTTTTTAAAGACATCTTTAAACTTCAATTAATATATCGTTCGCAGGTGACATACCGTCTTTCAACGTGTCTTCGAATAATTTATTGCTCGAAAGGGACTTTACTCACGCTAATACAGGATGTAACTCGTTAATTCTCGGTGTGTATACATAGTTTTGATGATAAACACACCAGGTTAAGTGGTTCGTCACTCGGTATACGTTAGCTCCTGCACTATCATACACAACTGCGGTTCAGCTTCACCCCAAAGCGCCCGATTGACCAATCTACGCAGGCAACTATGAAATTTCTGCAAATTACGGTATGAAGCATACGATGTGACTCGAAAGTTTGGCCTGCGCTGCGGCACGCGTGATGCAAGCATGACATTCTGCATTGAGCCGTGCGTCAAATAGTATGCACGCTGCCGTCATTAGACGAATTTTCTTTGTTTGCGGCAAGGATTGATCCCTCGAGTGCGTTGCGGTGGAGCTGAATCACGGGATACCCCAGGAGTCCGCGCTGTGTTCCCCTTTGTAGTTTACAAATAAGCCTCCTTTCCTTTTTAAAGCGTTAGTGAGACCAGTGGCGTCCTGTCAAAAAAAAAAAAAAAAACATTACCGCAGCTTTCATTAGCGGTGCAAGCCTGGAGAAACAGCTGAGCTGGCGGCCCCTCTCCCTTCGTCGGAGATCCTGCTCTTGCACCTCACATAGACTTCCCAACTCGCCGCTGCAAGTTCTCCATGACTGGCAGGCCCGGATCATTTCGCCCGCAGGCTTACACGTCTCTCCCAAAGTGGACCGCGTGAGCACGCACTGAAATCAGCGGCAACCGGCTTCGCGAACTCGGCGTCTGTCCTCCCCATTTCAGGCGTAAACGCACGTGAACTGGCGAGGAGACTAGCCCGCGAGAGATGACGCCACGAACGCTGGGCAGGGTGTTCTCGAAGGTCGAACTGGTCGAAACGTCGGGTGCTCCTCACGAGGCGCCCGCTCACGTGCGCCTAGTATTTTTGCGAGCTCCTCACACGACGCAAGCCCACGCGAAAGCCTGGACGACGCCGGGCGCTCCTCACAAGGCGCGCGTTTTCACGGGCGCTCGCCTGGGCTGAGTACTCTCGTTACGCTCGACTGGCGGAACTAAAGGCTTAAACTGCTCTCTGTTCAAAACTAATGACTTCCCTATAGACCGGTTGGTCGACCAAAAAGCTCCGATAAGATCTCTGGACACAGGACGTGTGCGTGAAACCGGGACTCCTCCATTGCGCCAAAACGGCTACTTGAAAATCGCAAAAAAGGAGCGGTTCTAGATAAGTCAATACGTGCGTCGATCATGAATAAGGAGCACAGTAGTATTATACCTTTACTTCATAAACCATGTATCGGTATGCATTTAGATAGATGCGTCGCATAGGTTCATTCTTCGCTTGCGACTTGGGGATTTGAAGCTTTGACAATCAATTGGACGCATTTTCAGTGAAGGATGGACGCAATATTAGCCTTCGCGCTCCTCTCAACTTTCATTAGAAAGGGTTGTTAATGTTTAGCTTATGCACGGCCACTAATGCCCAAATCGTTCAAACACCTAGTGGCCGAGTTTTCCTGTCATCCTTCGACTTGCGGGCCAGGTACCTAACTTTAGTTGCAAACGCCACGTCGGCAAAGCGGACAAAGCGTCATTCTTCCGTACAAACAAGGTCCAGGGTTCGACTCCCGGCTCGGAAGCTGCAGTAGTGATGAAAGCGGAATAGAAAAGGCGCACACTCGTACGGGTCTCTATTCGAGGCAATGAGCCACAAATATGGTCCGAAATTTTCCCTCCAACTTAATTACGGAGGGCCCATGGCGAACTGCGTATACGGCGCACTACACGCCGAATTGAATGAATTCTTTCCGCCCGCATGAAACATCTTATCTCCTGCCCTTTTCTTGGTCCTCCAATGTTCAGACGTGAATTCTCTCTCTCTCTCTCTCTCTCTCTCTCTCTCTCTCTCTCTCTCTCTCTCTCTCTCTCTCTCTCTCTCTCTCTCTCTTTGTGGTCTTATATGTATATAATGTGTAGCGTCCGGATCGCTCGTGCCCAATCATTTAAATCGCAGGTGTCAAATGATATAACACAGCTGAGCTTTAGGTATCAATAGCACCCCGCTGAATTTTTGTTCGAAATTTTGATCGCTGTGTACCGAGCGAACGAGAGTTTTTAATTAACATCGACGAGTGCGAATAAGGCGTTCGATTTCTGGTTAGAATGTTGCATGTTTCGATTCCAGACGCCTGTAACAGCTAACATTTCGAAGAGAAATCGAAGTGCAAGAAGCACACATGACCAATATTTCGGCCAAGAATGTATTTTCCTACAAGTCGATGCGACGCCGTTGCGGTACATTGTGCCATAGTCAGGCCTTCCTTTTCGGAAAGCTCAGTATTATTTTTCTTTAGATAATCCAAAAACAGCAAGAAGGGAACAACGGTTATAGGGACATATATGTCGGAGGTGGAGTGTATTTGCTATGACGTATGTACAGACCTCAACAAAGTACCCTATTCGAGATCGCGACGGAGAGCTTCATTTATCGGAACCGGACATTCGCTTTACGTGCATAGTAATGCAACGCGCATTGTTCGTGTAGGGAAGCCACATTCATGTTTGGCATTTATTTCCGGTTCAAAATATCCGGTAGTTCATTTCTATAGGATTCGTTTCCTTGACACTGCGTTATGATCAACTTATGGAAACGTCCAAGCGTGCGTCCTGGTAAGCTAACCTAATGACGCACGAGGTAAGTGATAACCTAAATCCCTGCGTCCATTTACCGCTTTGCGGAGATTTATGTGCGCCCAAACCATTACTCCCCCACCCCCCCCTGAACGAACTCATGAGCGGATACGGCAACATGCAATTGATTTGTGCGCGCGATGTGCTCGAAACGTTACAGTTCAGCAACGTCCGTTAAAAATTGGGACTTACCCTGTAATGATTACCCCGCACGATAACCCCTGGCATCTACATGAAAAAGGATGAAAATGTTCTCATCCCTTTCTAAAGATAGTTGAGAGAAGCGAGAAAGCTAAAAGTGCGTCCAAACTTTGTTGAAATAAGTGCGTCGAATCGATCGCCAAACCTTCAAAGACCTGAATCGCAGACGAAGATGGAACCTGTGCGGCGATTTTTCGCACACTGAGTAAACTCATGAACGACCTAAAGGTATGCCAATACGTGTCTTATGAGATAAAGGTAAACTATGGTACTCCTTCTTCATGATCGGTGCGTGTACTGCCTTATCTAGAACCGTTACTTTTTCGAGATTTTCAAGTAACCCTTTTGACACAATGGAAGCCTGGTTTCACGCACGCGCAGTATGTCCGGCAATCTTATCACAGCTTTTTGGCCGACCAACTGTTCTAAGGGGGAATGCATTAGTTTGTGGACCGAACGCCATAGTTACTACAAGAAAGGCTTCGCTTTAGAATGTCGAACGCCGTCAAATTCACCTGGAGTGGTATTCTCGTGTTTTGTACGTTTTGTGTCCGTTTCAAAAGTGCCCGTTCTGCACCCAGCCCTGATTGGCTAAAAGCGAACAATCAGATGTGACGCCATGAAAGCATGGCGGAGCGACTGCGTTGAGTTGCGGCTTCTTGGAGCAGACGATTTTGAGCAGACGATTTTTCGTCGCCTTGATGTTGGTTCGCTGGTGGAACAATAAACACATAAAAGATAGTTTAAAATAGGTTTAGTCATTTAAAATGTGTTTAGAACAGTTTAGCAAAAGTCAACATAAAGCCCGTCTACAACTGAAAGTACGTCACAGTAAAACGGACGCAAAACAGGCGTTTTCAAAACGGACAAACACGAGATTACTGCCCCTGCGTCGTGAAGGCAAGACGAGCGTCAACGCCACTGCACCTATATCTCGCCCAAGCTTTCCGCAGGTAAACGAACGCATTCGGGGGCAGCGCGGAAACGTGGGTTCACATTAAAGTGGCACGAAAAGACGGCTGCCGAAAAGGAAGAAACGCGCATAAATATTTGCATTTACTAATCCGGCGCACATCTTCCTCCAGTCTAGACCGCCGTCAAGCGCGCTAGTTTAGCATAGGCAGTGAAATCGGTTACCGATATCGATGCCTCTGTACACCACCTTATCATGCGCCATTCCAAATCCTCCTGACGCCGCGATTTGCACGCATACGCGTACGTTGATTAGTAGTATTTTGACGCGGCCGACATGTTAGCGAAAATTTTTTGGCGAGCGTCGGCATCATATTTGAGTTGAAGTGTAAAATCGTCATCATGGAATATTGTAAACCAAAATTTTGTAAGTCTAAGGGAAAAGAAAATACGGTGGTCCCGTGTACGCAGGTAACTCCGGCGCAACCCAATGCGCGTGCGCGAAAAAACTAAAAACTAGGTTGGAGAGGAGTTAGAAGTAAGAGAAGAGAGATTAGGTGTGTTCATAGATGGCGCAGGCACAGCCCCGCCTCTACCAGCACTTGTAAGTGGGAAGGGCTCATCGGAGGGAGCGAAAGAGAGTTTCCTTTGCAGCAGAGCGCGCGCGCAGCGAGCTCCTGGATGAAGCACAGCGCAACGCGGGATCCACCAATTCCAGGGTCGGTATTCTGAACTTGCGTCAGTTTAAAAAGCGTCTTTTTTGAGCGGGCACGCATACGTGGGACGTGTTTACATGGTCCCGCCACTGCACCCACTCATCGTTCCAACACTTCTGTTACCAGCCCTGCCTTAATTTAGGATCCTGCACATTCAAAACTGCCGCTTTTGAAACAATTGCAAGTTGAGAATACCCCCCTCTTGCAAGCAAGTAAAGCACTCCGCGGTGATCATGCTTTGTGCACGGTCCGCAAGCTGAAAGGTTCCACGTTTGATTCACCCATAATAACTATGACAGGTGTCTCAGAAAAAAAAAAAGTTCATTGAATTGAATGGTGCGTCTCCGATACACTTCGCAAAAGTGATACCAAAGCGCATGCGATGCTACGAGCCCACTGAAACGTAGCCGACGTATTTAAAGAAACTCCACTTAATTCAAACCGCGTTCGGTTTACGTTTCTTGGAGCGAGGTTTAATCTTGTAGCAACCCTCCATCTCCAAGGCAAACAACGCAGGAGTACGTTCAAGGGCTTCTTCGCCGGTCGACGCCTAGTACAGTTGAACCTGGATTTTACGAAACAGACTTTTACGAATACCTCAACATAACGAACAAAGTCGGATTGTCCCCCCTTCCTCCCTTTCGGCAGTTTTCCCTACGATTAATTCTTTCTCGATTTTACGAAGCTCCCGATTTAACGAAACGCACTAAACGTTCATTATAACGAGATCTCTTTATTCAAATCCTCGCTCTGTTGTAAGCAAAGAAATACCGCTTATAACGAACTTAGGTTTATATGCTGAGGACATCGCTATAACGAGGGTTTATTTCAATTCGAGGGTCCCGGTGACTTCGTTATATCAAGGTTTAACTGCCTCGCAGTTCCAGAGTTAAGCCTTGTTTTAATACTGATGTCAGAACATTGCGTAACTGGGCTCAACGCACCACGCTGCGCCGCAAAGCTTATGTTCTGGAAACTGATAGTGGTTTGGACACTTCTGTAATAACAACGCAGGGAAGCTACCTAAATATATGATCATCATCATCACCATCATCATCATCACCACCAGCCTATGTACGCCCAAATGGCCCACCGTCTACGTCCGCCGCTCCACGAAAGATGCTACGCAGCGGCGCCGCCAGACGGCAGGCGGCAGTGTCGATTATGAACGATTTATTTACAACATTTACAAGCGGCCATGACAGGGCCTGCCCAGGCTGCACGCCCACCCCTCCTTCATCATCGTCAATGGTGGGCCATGGCAGCATGGGGTATTGCCCACCTGTATTCGTGACAGTATATTGTACGCAAGCTATTCGCAATGTAGTCACTCCGCATCCTTCAGCAACATCACGAAATGTTTGCTGATTCTCTGTCGACGTTAATTTGTGCCTCGGCTTTTTTATTATTACATACTAGCGAAGAGGTAATGCTGTAGGTGACAAAAAGATAATACCAGGTGCATGGAAATTTTATCCGAAATGTGTGAATTTCAATGTCGCTTGGATAGCATTGCACAGCTCTGTGGCGAGAACGCCCAGCAAACTGGGTTTGTTGGTCTTTACCATCTTCTCGCTGGATGAATACTTCTCCTAACAAGTGAATTGAGCTAGTACGCCAGGCTAACATCGATTTCAAATTACGGCAATTAGCACACAGCTCTAACTTGGATTTGTTACGGCGAAGCAAGCCCCTGCACAACTCGGCTCACTGGGAGTAACCTAACGCGTGAAAACGTTTCAGAAAGGGAAACTCCTTTAAGCGAGCAATTAGGTATACGACGGTAGAGCATCAGATAAGGTGGGTGGTCGCACGCCGCTTTTATCAAGATATCATGATTGAGTACCGCATATGTGGGCGGTGCTGCAACCGTGACGACGGCGCCGGAGGCGTCCGTTAAAGTGCAAGACGCGCGTGCAGTGCAAGTTCTTGCACAACCATTCAAACGGGGTTCGGCAAGATGCCTCCGGAGTGGTCACAGGGTACAAAATTGACGATCTACCCCGGAAAAAGCGGTGAAAAAATAAGAACAAAAATAGCGGAATGTGCGCCCGCATTGGAAGTATATTACGAATTTTGGGACGTGAAAAGGGAGAGATGGTAACCAGAGGACCAAAGTTTCCTCCGTTCGTGGTGTTTCAATCTTCCGTAGTCTTAGTGAGCTTCCCACGACTTCCCCCTATCGAGCATGTCTTGCGTTTTAAAATTAGTGCATACTGATAAAGCGCGTTGCTCTGCCTGCTCTCATTATACGCCTTTTAACTCATATAACATAAAGCCAAGCAACGTGAGAAAGAAAACAAAATACAAACGTAATGGTGAGGGGGTGTAGAAAGGTCGATGCTCCTGACGCTCGCGTAAACACGGAATATTGCGCGCCGAAAGAGACGTATTGCACCAATTACAGTACGCGCTTTTCCCGCGTGTATATAGGAGGCCGACCAGACTGATTGATTTCTCCGGTCAAGCAACAGCACCTGAACCAAATGTGAAAAAGCAAAAAAAAAAAAAAAAAAAAAACCCAGGAAACGAACCTCTTCGTAAATGGTTGCCGGTGTATCTCAAGGTAGACTTTACAAAGGATTGAGCGAATGTGAAATGTAGACGTTTAATTACGAGGCAATTAAAAGGGTACAGCGTTGAGTGCCACACTATCTTGGTTATGTATACGTGTTCGTTGATGTCGCCAGACAAAAAGGTATCCAGAGATTAACCGAGCTAGCAATTTATCTATAAGTCGCATAGATTAACGCTCGTGTCGTCACGTCAGTTGTATACTCCTGGCGAGGCCTGCACAGGTTTACGGGTGCTCAGTGCGGTCATTTTGTCCGTGCTATATAACGCTTTCTAAGGCTCTTATTCTGGGTCGATAAGGTTCGAGCAAAGAGTCACTTGGTCGATAGGAGGCAGAGGTTCGCTTGGCGCTGTATACAGGCTGCACTTCACCAACCACACGATTCGTGCATGATCTAGCAAGCATATCTTCGCCTAGTTGATACTAGGTAACAGAGAAACCACACTCTCACCGAAAAAAAAGACCAACAAACATTCATTCAAAAAGTGACAGGAATCGCGTGAACCACGTCATACAATTTTTGTTTGTCGTCTGCTTCCATACCGGCGACAGATTAAAAGAGGCTCTGCCCAGAGTTCGCGAAATCGTTGCTAAAAAGCAGAGGCGCGAGAGACAAGTGTGGATTGAAATTGTTTAAGCTGATGGAAATAAAGGCGGTTCCAAACAAACTGCAGTACTGAAGCCAAATATCTTAAAGCAGCCAGCTATTCTATGTGAATGTTAAACTGCATCTGTATGCATAAAAATGCTCATTTAGAGATCAAATGGAGGAACAGAAGGAGCAGTATATGTCTCTGTACAAAAAAAAAAAAAAAAAGGAAAACCACCGCTGCCCTCATCGAAGCTCACACCGCGTGCTATAATCAGATTGCAATATGGAGTGCAAACTTCATAACGCTGTAGGTGCAGTAACATTAGCACTGAAATTGCAGATTTTGTTTGCATTCGAAGCTTCGCGGTTTAATCCTGTGAAGCCAAAGTGGGCGGGAAATCATGCCGAGCGTCGGTACCGCTCCGAAGAAAAGTATGTGGGCGTACGGCAATCGTGCACGGTGCGGCACTTACGAAATCGGATGCGTCAAACTTGTAGAAACCTCGTGATGGCAAAATCTCGCATGGCTCGCCGCAGAGACTCTTCTATCCAATGCCTTTTATTAAAATTGTAATATGAATGAGGCGACAGTCAGGACGCTAACCTGCGTTAACGGCTGTTCAAATATCGGCTGGTTTTCGTCAACGCGCCCACTGTAGGGACGTCTCAAAGAGGACCAAAGTGTCTCCTCTATGTTTTTGTGGCTAACATTCGCTGCAAAAGCGACGAAAACAAACAATCTTTGAAAGCGAAGTGTTGAAAATACTCAAACCGGATGGGGTTGGGGCTCTTCTACTTGTGATGATTTCATTCGCTTGATTAGATGATCGCGAGACACCACCATAAAGTTCGCACTATGCAGGAGCTTTAGTTTCTTTTAAACGGAATGATAAAACCAGCGACGATTAACAAGCCCAGGGAAAATACGACTACACTGAAAAGCTTCGTAAACGCAGTTTTTACTCACTAAAGGCATGACTGCACGCATCCAAATATTTCTGTCAAAAGTACGTCGCTCTTACGCGAACAGAACTCAACGATTTGCGCGCGGAAGCGCACAAAAGCCGTGCTGAATGCAGTATCTCAGTGCATTTGTAAACGTCGCGGCGAACGTTCACTGACATGCTCTTCGCGTCGCTCGATGCGTCAGTGGAGACGGCCACAGCGGCGAAAAAGCAGCAGAAAGAGCGCGTTTCCGGACAGCATCTGGCTCGCAGCGCGATCTCTGCTAGCGCCAGGGAAGTGCGAACGTTCCGAAAGTAAGAAACAACAAACAGATAAGGATCTCAGCATCCAGGGAGGCGCACGCGTGCCGCAGAGACGCGCGAGCAGCACGAGGGGCGCGCGTGCCAGCAGCATCCGCGACCGGCGCGGCGAAGACGCGGAGCACAGCCTCACGGAGGATGAAAGCCATGCGTTTGCTGCTCCCGAGAGGAGAGCATCGTCGCGCGCGCGAGCCGACGCTTTTCCGACGCTCGCTGACGCCGCTGCGCTGGCGCTGGACGGCCGGTACGCCGGGGGCACCTGGGGCCCGCGTTCTGCTTCCAGTATTCCGCGGGATCGGCCGCCGAACCTGTCCGCGATCATGCCAAATAGCGAAAAGGGACTCACACGGATCCTCACAGCTGACACCGTGCCGCAGCCATGTTGGTTTTGGAGAACGCTCTCCCGACAGCCCTCGCGCGCGCCGGCCTTTTCCTCCTTGCCCTCCGCGGGACGCCCGCTGGAGCGCGATGGTGGCGCCATCGCGTGTGCGGTTTAGACACCAATCAAGATGGCGGCGCGCAGGGTAATCCGCGACTGAGTCGGCGGTGTGGAGAACCGTACTGAAGGTAACGACGCTTCCTGGCTTTATTTTGAACCACCTGTTTTAACACGGGTGGCCTGGGGTAGTTACTTGTGATTCGGATGCTGTGCGGCGCCAAGCTTCGCCGTTTGAAACCCTCGGAGCCGGACCGAAACGACCGCAAAGCCTTGTATCCGGCGTTGCGGCAGTTGCCGGCGTCAATGTAAACAAACATGATCCAGCGCTAAAACAGTCATTTGGCGCTTTGCCTTGCTGCCCTGACGCTGCCGTGACTCCCATGTACATGTCTTACCTTCTCTGCGGTTATATACGCGTCGCAAAGACACAATTCTGCCTTTACGCTGTTGGTTTGCTCCGGCTTGGACACCGTGTCTAGACGAGGACGGGTGGCACCATCTACCGGTGCCGTACGGCGATTGTGCAGCAGACGACGTGACCGCGTTTCGCTTTCGTTGAGGGGTTTCCGCACGCATTACGTGCAGCCGTTGAAAGCTCAAAAAGGTCGGCGCGGTGGCTGTGTCGACCTGGATCGTCCTAAAGCTTTAGCCAAAGCCAAGACAACCGAGTTATGAGCTTCATGGTCAAGTATTTCATCATGTGGTGTTGCTTTTAATGTTATTTTTGCTAAACAGGCATCGCAGAATTTTTTAAATCACACTGTTGCCGCAAAGATTTGGTACTTTCCCTTCGCACTACGGGTGGAAATGACAAATATAACGCGCAGTTCAGAAGCATATTCTGGTTCTGCGTGCGAAGGAGCGATAAAGTCAAGGGAACGACTGAATAATAAGGTACGTCGGTTCCTCCAGCGGTCGTGGCCTCTAAATAGTGTCATCAACTCGCCGCGTAATAGTATCGAGGCATGTCGCAGTTTTGTTATTCTTGTTGGACTCACCTTCGACAGCAGTGGAGGCTTTCTTTCGGAGAGACAGTCGCTTCTATCTGCGAGAGATCAAAGAAAGTGTCGGTGTAGATTCACCACTGTCGCTCATATGGAACAATCATATAGGCAATAATAATCAATCAATCAATCAATCAATCAATCAATCAATCAATCAATCAACCTTTATTTTTGATGCCCAGGAACAACCCTAGGGTCTTGGTACTGGTACACCATATACAAAGCATAAAAAAACTAAAATTGAGACGACACAACACACAAAAACCATATGTATGACAGGAGTAATAAAGTAAAAATAGTTACAGAAACCTGAGAAGCAAATAATAATAATAATAAGAATAAGAATAATAATCAAGCAACTGTGCATTTCCAAATAATAACCCGTGAACTGTAAACTTAAAGCGGGAATTTAAGTGTATTCCAGAGAAAAATATTCGTAAGGTTCAAACAGCGCTGCTGGTGTCGCATGAATGATTAGAGCGCGGGCTCATGGATTTAAGCGAGCTTTCGGCCGCTCAAGCCTGGCCTGCGGGTGCGTGCATTAAGAGCAGCCTCTTCAAACGTGAGAACGGCCTCCAACCTTGTACTAATCGGGGCTGGTGGAAAACTATTTTACGAAAAGAAAAATTCGCCGACGCTGTGGTTGCGCCGGCCACAAAATATAGTGCGAAAGGGGCGTCCATTCATGGTTTTAAGCAGTTTTGTGATTCACCATGTGGGTACGTGCGACTGTCTGGGTATGCGTATCAACACCTTGTTAGAATAACGGCTACAACTGTCGGGTATGCGCCAGAACCTAGGCCTAATGTTTCGCTGTGAGCCAAACGTTTACTTCGTCAACCGGTACCTGAAGGCTGAAGTACCTTGTTTACAGAGAACGCATCGTCAAATGGGAACCGTTTTTGACGACCTTAGGCCTCAAAGCGTGCGTTGTGCCTAACGCGGTAGGTTTAGGCCTAACGATATGTTAGAATTCAAATTGAGCGTTGTGCCAAGCAAAGGCATACTCATGGTATGTCGATCTGGGGGTGCCACTTGGCGACGTAAACACCTCAAACCGTCTAACCTCGGCCAATCACGTGTAGCCGCGTCCCTCCCACCCCCTACATTTTCGCGAGCGAGTTATAAACTGCACAGCTCTAGTGTTTTGATTACTTTTGACGACACCTGTGCGCGCGTCTTTAAGGCGGTGCCACCCTAATCTTTGCTCGCTCGCCACACCCTTCCGCGGTTTTTATCGATAACCCACTGAAAATCAATATTTAGACGTTGGGCTGCAGTTAAGCACAAGTTAAGCGCATGCCGGCGATGTATAATACGTTCTTGATGAGGGAGGCTTTATCTTCGTCTACGACGTGTATACCTAGCGTCAAGCAACCACTCCTGCTTTCAGACTTAGATCAGAAAGCATCTTTGTGGACACATAATGGCCACGTTAATTGAGAGCAACCGGCTCGCGGAACGCGGAGTGAGTGAGTGAGTGAGTGAGTGAGTGAGTGAGTGAGTGAGTGAGTGAGTGAGTGAGTGAGTGAGTGAGTGAGTGAGTGAGTGAGTGAGTGAGTGAGTGAGTGAGTGAGTGAGTGAGTGAGTGAGTGAGTGAGTGAGTGAGTGAGTGAGTGAGTGAGTGAGTGAGTGAGTGAGTGAGTGAGTGAGTGAGTGAGTGAGTGAGTGAGTGAGTGAGTGAGTGAGTGAGTGAGTGAGTGAGTGAGTGAGTGAGTGAGTGAGTGAGTGAGTGAGTGAGTGAGTGAGTGAGTGAGTGAGTGAGTGAGTGAGTGAGTGAGTGAGTGAGTGAGTGAGTGAGTGAGTGAGTGAGTGAGTGAGTGAGTGAGTGAGTGAGTGAGTGAGTGAGTGAGTGAGTGAGTGAGTGAGTGAGTGAGTGAGTGAGTGAGTGAGTGAGTGAGTGAGTGAGTGAGTGAGTGAGTGAGTGAGTGAGTGAGTGAGTGAGTGAGTGAGTGAGTGAGTGAGTGAGTGAGTGAGTGAGTGAGTGAGTGAGTGAGTGAGTGAGTGAGTGAGTGAGTGAGTGAGTGAGTGAGTGAGTGAGTGAGTGAGTGAGTGAGTGAGTGAGTGAGTGAGTGAGTGAGTGAGTGAGTGAGTGAGTGAGTGAGTGAGTGAGTGAGTGAGTGAGTGAGTGAGTGAGTGAGTGAGTGAGTGAGTGAGTGAGTGAGTGAGTGAGTGAGTGAGTGAGTGAGTGAGTGAGTGAGTGAGTGAGTGAGTGAGTGAGTGAGTGAGTGAGTGAGTGAGTGAGTGAGTGAGTGAGTGAGTGAGTGAGTGAGTGAGTGAGTGAGTGAGTGAGTGAGTGAGTGAGTGAGTGAGTGAGTGAGTGAGTGAGTGAGTGAGTGAGTGAGTGAGTGAGTGAGTGAGTGAGTGAGTGAGTGAGTGAGTGAGTGAGTGAGTGAGTGAGTGAGTGAGTGAGTGAGTGAGTGAGTGAGTGAGTGAGTGAGTGAGTGAGTGAGTGAGTGAGTGAGTGAGTGAGTGAGTGAGTGAGTGAGTGAGTGAGTGAGTGAGTGAGTGAGTGAGTGAGTGAGTGAGTGAGTGAGTGAGTGAGTGAGTGAGTGAGTGAGTGAGTGAGTGAGTGAGTGAGTGAGTGAGTGAGTGAGTGAGTGAGTGAGTGAGTGAGTGAGTGAGTGAGTGAGTGAGTGAGTGAGTGAGTGAGTGAGTGAGTGAGTGAGTGAGTGAGTGAGTGAGTGAGTGAGTGAGTGAGTGAGTGAGTGAGTGAGTGAGTGAGTGAGTGAGTGAGTGAGTGAGTGAGTGAGTGAGTGAGTGAGTGAGTGAGTGAGTGAGTGAGTGAGTGAGTGAGTGAGTGAGTGAGTGAGTGAGTGAGTGAGTGAGTGAGTGAGTGAGTGAGTGAGTGAGTGAGTGAGTGAGTGAGTGAGTGAGTGAGTGAGTGAGTGCACCTGTCATCACACTCTGTGCTCCTAATAAATTCCTTCAGAACAGTTATCAACCCCCAATGTTTTTTTTTCTTCAAGGAATAAACGATCTCAGATATTCGACTCTCATACCTGGCGTATGTAGCCAAGCCAGCAGGGAAAAGTACAAGTATCTGCTGAAGTGGGGCTCAAACGCGCGCTGAAGGAGCGCTGACCGCGCTGAATCTGCCGGAACCAAAAGTTGAAATGTGGCAGTAGAAATGAAAATTTTATGAAGCTTTTGGGCTCAATCAGCTTGGGCGATTTCTTAGTTAGTTTAATGAAGCGTTAGCTGCAGCCGAATTGTATTTTGTCAAACGTAAGTCAGAACCGATAAATGAATCTGAACAAACACTTGTAGCAAGCAGCGAAATCTAAACTATGTATTCCAGGTCGGACTCGTCCTTTTTAGGCCGTGCGTCGTAATTAGGATCAGCAAGCACCTTGTTTGTACGATTAATTTTGGGCCCTTTGATTCAGAGTTGGACCTGAACAGTACAGCTTTCGATTCAGTTCCTGCCTCCACATAAAGAATCGTATTCTGTGAAGTATAGCACGTTAATATTACTATTACGAATAAAACCGTAAAGCCACGGAAAGTGACTGTTCATTTTCTTTCGTTGCATTCCGGTGTGTGCGAAAACTGAGAAGATGAAGGACGGCTTTCTTCTTTGTCTTGATTTAATTTCCCGACCGGAGACGCCTCCCCCGTCTCCCAGCTCGCATGTTGATTAGGGGTACTCTTTTTAATCCACGCTAATTCTTATAACTCGCATTCTCGTAATCTGATTAAGAGCTCGAATAGCGAGACGCGCGTCGAACCTCGGCGAGAGTTCGCGGGATCGGGAATACAAGAAAAACAACAAAAAAAGAAATGGCGGGAAAGGAAGAGCATAGGGCAGACTCCACCACCCTGCGGGAAACCCTTTCGACCCCGGCCGTCGTCGCGCGTTCCCCTCGGCAGAAGAGCCTCGCACAACCTCAGAAGCATCGCCGGGAGAGACGGCGACGATGCCGCTAACGCAATTAAAAGAATTGAAAGTTTCCTTTGCGGTAATCTGCTAATTCAACAGGAGTTCTTAATGCAATTAAAACCGCGAGGTCTGAGAAGAACCAACGCCGTACACACACGCACGCAGAAAAAGAAGGAAAACTCTTCGCAGCGACTCTTAACGCCCCCTCGTAGACTGCGTTTTGCGGGCGACGCAGTTTTCCGCGGACTTATATCCCGGCTGGAAGGCTTTTTTTTTCTTCTCGGTGATATTCTTTTTACTGGCGCCTCTTTACACGTATCCCCTGTTTTAACGAACCGCTTCTCTCATCCTTCTTATGCCATCTCGTTATACGAAGCTTGTCGTCGTTTCCCTTTCCCCCATATCTCTCTCTCTCTCTCTCGCTAGGATTTCTAGCGTGTTTCTGGCGTCTCCCCCTGCCTTAGTGCCACTAATTCGTATTTTTCACCTTTCCCCGTCTCACACACGCATACAAGCGCGCCCCTCGACGCTTTCCCGAGGGCGTTGTTTTCCGTCTTCCGGGAGCCGGAGTTCTCTGTTTACTGCGGTGTCTTGTCGTCGTCGGCGGCGTCTTGGAGCGCTTCGCAGACGCTCTTGTATCGTAACGCATGCAGCCGGTGAGATGGATTTGCCGCTGGCCGCCCTCATTTTGATGCGTCGAGGTTTTTCTCAATTCGCGTAATTCGATTTCTGCGACGGAGTTTTCTCATCTTGGAGGCGGGTCATCTCTGCCTTCTCCCCCTCGTCTCCTCCACCTTGTATCCCTCGCATAGCTTTGTACAGAGCTCTGCTGGGCGACGGGGCGCTGGTATGAACCTTTCATCAACTCGGTTCGTTCGCGCTTCCAGTCTGAACATTGTTTTTAGGTGCGAAGCACCTTAGGACTTCGCAATGTCCGTAATCCGTGCGTTCTCCGGCGTGCGCGTGCGTGCTGCGCATGCGCGAGGAGCGTTAAATTGGATTGGATTGAATGGGATTTGGATTGGATTGGATTGGATTAAATTGAATTGTATTGGATTGGAAATGGTCTTAGCAGCAGTGAGCACTCTCACGGGTGATTTACGGTAAGAACAATCCCCAGTGTTTCGCCCACTCGTCATGATTCACTTCGTGGAGATGCGTGAATTTTGTTTCTTTTGCACCGAGAGGCCATTATTTTGTTTTTGCTGTTAGTTATTTCCTTCTCGTGTTTGCTCTTAAGAGCCGCCAACTTCTTCAAGCGCTCGATTTATTAGGACGCAATAGTGAGACAGGTAATCTCGAAGCAGGTAAGATAATCTCCAAGCAGAAAGAGGTTAAAATGTAGCGTGATATTTCATTTTCCCTAGCGTGTAGCGTGAGGCTCTCCTTTTCTGTGCACTGCTCCAAGGGGCCTAGCACCAAAGAACCAAAGCTTTGAAGTTGGCTGCCTTGAAAAAAAGATTGCCCCCAATCCTCGGTGAGAGTGCGGTTGGACGGCGAATCCAAAAGAGTGCGGGACGCGAAACACGATTGACCGCGGAGCGAAGTTCCAAAAAGACGCTGTCTCAGGGGACGCCATCATCCGCTAGGGGATGCTATCTCAGTTCGAATTAATGTGTAAGTTCGAACTATTGAAAGGGAAGAAACGCGAAGCTTTCCTACGGGGATGGTTTACGGCCCTGCGATTGCGCTCTCCCGTGCTTTACTGATACGGGAATTCCATAGCGTTCAACCATCGTCGTCGTGAGACGCAGGTGTCCATTTTCCGTTTAATTTTGCGCATCCATGCACCCCTCTCCAAATCCAAACTGCTTCGACCGTACCGTAATGGCGAAATCGGACAGACGTCCGCTTCATAACGCGAGAGACCAGGGTTCGATTCCGACCACCGTTCCGACCGGTGGTCGGAACGGTGGTCGGAATCTCACAAGTACTTCTTCCAATGGTTGCAGTTCACGAAGTTAAATCTCGAAGCCTAACATTTTATGTTTAGGCTTAACGTTAGCAAACCTTCAAGTTGAGTCTTACGCCGTCATGCTCTGGGGGTACACCGGTCAACTTCGTTCACTCAGAGCGTGAGGTTAGGTCTAACCCTCTGCTACGCATCAAACCTTAGTGCGAGCGAGTTATAAAGTGGAAAATACGGGATGCTTTGCGAAAGAGGCTTCACGAAACAGTCTTCACGAATTATCCCGAAAGTGGCGGAGGTAGTGTGATAGTGGTTTCGCAGTAAAAACGGCATTATACACGAATGGAGAGAGACGCACTCGTTCGTTGCGCAACACTCCCGATCTCCCGCTACCTGCCGTCGTCGACGATGTTATAGGCCACGCAAGAAAGGGACAGCGACTTCCAACCGAGTTCGTTCATCGCCCCTTGTTTTGTAACAGGAACCTCTTGGAGTAGTTTCACGCCTTCGCCTCAACTTTCCGCCTATCGCGTATTCCCTTTTCCTCTTCTTGGGGTTCATTCTGTGCGCGCTTGCCTATTCACAAGCCTCCTACGCATTACATCTTCTGTCTACTTCGACTCCACTCCTAAGAGTGTTTTTTGTTCAGCGTTCAGGGTGTCTTAAGGTACGCGACAAAGACGTATTGTGTGTGAAGAGTAAGTCGCCGACCGCAGTCTCTACGGGGGGTCTTGAAACGGGAACCGGTGGGAGCTCGTGCTCGAAAACGTGCGACCTGGGCGAGCGATCAGAACACGGCACGTGCCGTACTGTGGAAGGCCTCTCGCTACCGGCGGCTCGCCACGTGAAAAATATACTCCGAGACACCTTGTAATTGTGTAGCTCTGTGGATCGCTAGTTTGCCTTACGTCGTATACTCCAGCGGATCACATGCAAGGGCCGAACGCCGGTCATCATGGAGGCGTGGCGCTGGCTTGCTTTGCATTTACCGCCACTCCTTATCCATGAGGAAAATACCTAGTATGTCATCATCATCATCACCACCACCACCATCAGCATCATCATAGTAGCCACCACCGTCGTCATCATACCTTGGAGCGCCTTCTTATTTTAGCACAATCTCTGCACAATATTTGCATACCTACAAGGGACGGAGTGTAGCGGGGGGGGGGGGGGGGGGGGTCGAAGGAGTGCTCTTTTTTTCTGGATAGTACTTTCGCCGCAACTGGAATTCCGATTCAGGTTTGGGGATCGTGCGGCAACGACGCTCACATACACTAAACAAACCTTCATTCTTTAATCGTCTTTCGGCGGAACTGGCAAGAAGTAGTAAGGGGTGTAATTTGACCGCTGTATTCGCACCCTTACAAAGGTACTTCTTCTCAATTCTCCACATGTATGGACCGAACAACAAACCATTTTTCCATGTATAAAGGGGGAATGGCGGCCATATATTGGTGACGATGATGATGAGGGGCAGGAGGAAATGGAGGAAAAGGTGGAGAAGGATGAAGATGATGGTCACCACGAGCAATAAGTTCATTGCGAAAAAGACAGATTTTCACAGCTGAGGATGGTTGGGGTCGTCTTTTGTGGGAGGAGGAGGATTGTCGGGATGGTCACCCGGCTGTCGATTTATGCTAGACGTCTCATTAGTGGAGGAAGGGTTATCCTCGGCCAGTGAGGGCTGGTCACAAAAATGATGAGGATGGATGATGGAGAGAACGTGACAGCCGCATGCGTTTCTACAAAATGGAGAAAATGTCTAGCCTCGAATCGGGCAGAGATCGTATTCGACGACGAAACAAGAAACGTTTTTTTTTTTTCCTGCGCTCCGTGGTTGCTGTTGGCTTGTTTACTTTTGCTGCGTGGCATCCTGGGGGGGGGGGGGGGGGGGGGGGGGGCTAACGCAGTAACCATTCCGTGAGGCAACAACAAGACATTCTTGTTTTTTCGCGCTCACGTTTCGTTTTACAGCGCCGGCGCGCATTACGAGTTATAGCCGTGCATATATGAGGCGGCCGCCACCGCCGCGGCGTCGTGCGCGCATGTACACTCGCGGTCAAGTAACCGGGACCGCACTGGTGCCCATGAATTATGAATCGTTTTGTGCGGTATACGCACACATATGAGCAGAGTTCGGCACGCGATTTATCTCGATGGCTGGCTGGCACGGGTCTTTTGACGCCGCTGCTTCTGGGCAGGCGGGCAGTCGGCGGTTGTGCATCCTCTAATTGACCCCTTCTCCCCGCGTCCAACATCAACGTTGAACTTGGATCAAGAGAGTGCAGCGCGCGCTCGGCGCGCGAACCTACACCGCTGACCCCGGAGCGCGGAGAACACGACTCTGCTAAACACTGTGACCCCCGCGCTCTCCGAGTGGGCGGTCACGGCGGGCTAGCTGGACGGAAAGGGTACAAGAGTGGGGGAGAGTGCGGGCGAAGCTGGGAGATGAAATGGACACGGACACGCATTTCGGCCGGTTCGAACAAACTAGGACTTCTGGTAGCGGTCCCTCCCACCTCTCCTATTCGGTGTATGCTTTGGGGCCGGGTTTGTACGCTCCGTAAAGTGGCTCACTCGTTTGTTCTTTCCCTATGCCGTGCTTTATTGGACGCGCCGTGCTCGGCTGAAACGCGGCTGCGGGGTTCTGTTAAACGTCCTGACCTCTCAACCCTAACCCTACGCCGTCTTCACTCTGCTCGCTTATTTCGTAGGCTGGCTTCTTTTACGCTAGTTTGGACTATTCTGCAAGGCATAGCGCCTTCTTTGCAGCCCCGTCGCCCGTACCCTCCTCCCCTTATTCCGCGGAGTCGTGCCGAGTTGATTGTGTTAAAGTGTTGGCTGCGCGGGAGGCCGAGAACGATGTCGAACGTGATCGGCCGTCGAGACCGCGAAGGGAGGGGGCATAATTGGAGTACAGTAGCGGAGGCGCTCGATAAGGTGGAAGCAACTGGTTGCTCGCGGATCGCGTACGTTCCGCTCCGCATCGGCTATGCTTCGTGACGGGCGCATTACCGAGTGGGATTTCGACAGCTTGCACGTGTCGCTTCTCGTGTCGCCTTCTTACGCAGCGAACGCCTTGCTACTTAGTCTTTTGCGCCTTCAAACTGCTGCCCTTACCCTTAGTCTGTAGGTGCCCGGCAAACGCAAGTTGCAGCTTTGCTTGATCGTGGATGGGCGGCAGTGCAGCCTAGCTTTTTTTTGAGCACTTGCCCCCTTTGAGAAGAAGGATTATCATTTCTATCCTTCGCACTGTGATGTGCTTGCCGTGGTTACCATTGTGGTTGCCATGACTATACAATGCAGCCCGCTTATAATGAACACATTGGTAAACAAAAATCAGTTCGTTATATCCGTCTTTCGCTATATCCGGACATAAAATCTATGTATACAAATGATAACGGGAAATGTAGTCTTGTTCGTTATAGCCGGGATTTCATTAAAGCCGGGTTCGCTCTACGTGGGCTATACTGTACTGGCACAGTATAGCGTGTTGTTGGGCTAGTTGCTGTTGCATTTAAAGAGTAGAAAAACTGCGCGCCAAAGACAAGACAATAAGGAAAGCCCGTCCTGTCCCTTCCGTATTGTCTTGTCTTTGACGCGCAGTTTTTCTATTCTTGAAATGCAATACTGGCGCCGGGGCGTATGTTTATTACTTGCTGTATGTGATGCACCTTTTGCTGATGTAGGAAAGAGAGGAGCGTGTTTTTAAAGTTTTTCGGTGGAACACTGTGGTACAAAATTTCATCGCCATCACCGCCATCGCCATCATCATCATAATAATAATCATAACTAACAGCAACATCATCACATCATTCCTCATCATCATGTTCGTATACACCGCAAAAAGAAGGCCTCTCCATGTTGCTCCTGCCGTTCCTGTGTTACAATGCCATAGTTCATTCTTTATCTCGAGACTTTCTAACTTCATCCGTACGTCGAGTTAATGTTTCCGTCCACTGCTAATTGACCCCTTCAATTAGTAGTGGAGTCAGCTCTACATGCGACTCCTCTGCGTTGAGAACTGCGGTGTTCCGCAGGGGTCACCGCTATCTCCTCTGATGTTTTTTTTAATTATTATTCTGCAGAGTGTTAAACCATCAAGCTGACAGACTGGCTACCGCTCTCGGTAGCCAGTCTGTCAGCCTGATGGTTCACCGGCTGTCACTTCTCCGAGTTACATTACCAGCCTGAGTCCACTTCTTATCCTTCATTTGAGATGCCATATCTTCTACGAAGTGTGCAGTCATCTAAACTTTCGTGCACATTTTGCGATGCCGTTACGTTTCTGCGAGATAAAACGATTGGTAGTATCTGTCCAACGATGTCGTCTGCTGAATCAGTTGCACAGGTGGTAACTTAGGCTGCCCTCAGGGATGGCGCGGCTCACAGAGGCACAAATATCGACATCACTATACGAGAAACTGTACCACGCTTGAAGTGCAGGCCTCTGGCGAAGCTATTTAACTGGAATGACATTCTACGTCGCTGTGTGCCAGTAGCCTGCGTCGTATTGACGTGACTACACAAGCGTAAACAGTGTATGTACACCAACAAGACAGCGTACAAATGTATAGGTGGACGGATGTGGAGCGACCGTTTGTCATCGTACTGATTTTGTTGCGCAGAGCGCGATTCGGCACACGCGAGGGCTCGGTATACTAAGCATACGAATGTAAGGGGTGGCGGTAAGGCGGGTGTGTTGGGGCAGTCGTTCTATATTTTCGCCCCGCGCCGTCGCCTTCGCGCGTGTTCGTGAAGCCGCGACCTCCTCCAGATATGAGCGGTCGCAGCATCTTCCACG
>NW_027526225.1:23396526-23428524 GCF_048455015.1 Haemaphysalis longicornis
CACACTAATTCGTATTTTTCACCTTTCCCCGTCTCACACACACATACAAGCGCGCCCCTCGACGCTTTCCCGAGGGCGTTGTTTTCCGTCTTCCGGGAGCCGGAGTTCTCTGTTTACTGCGGTGTCTTGTCGTCGTCGGCGGCGTCTTGGAGCGCTTCGCAGACGCTCTTGTATCGCAGCGCATGCAGCCGGTGAGATGGATTTGCCGCTGGCCGCCCTCATTTTCATGCCTCGAGGTTTTTCTCAATTCCGTAATTCGATTTCTGCGACGGAGGTTTCTCATCTTGGAGGCGGGTCCTCTCTGCCTTCTCCCCCTCGTCTCCTCTCCCTTGTATTTCCTCGCATAGCTTTGTACAGATCTCTGCTGGGCGACGGAGCGCTGGTATGAACCTTTTAGCAACTCGGTTCGTTCGCGCTTTCAGTCTGAACATTGTTTTTAGGTGCGAAGCACCTTAGGACTTCGCAATGTCCGTAATCCGTGCGTTCTCCGGCGTGCGCGTGCGTGCTGCGCATGCGCGAGGAGCGTTGGATTAGATTGAATTGAATGGATTGGATCGGATTGGATTGAATTGAATTCTATTGGATTGGAAATCGTTTTAGCAGCAGTGAGCACTCTCACGGGTGATTTACGGTAAGAACGATCCCCAGTGCTTCGCCCACTCGTCATGATTCACTTCGTGGAGATGCGTGAATTTTGTTTCTTTCGCACCGAGAGGCCATTATTTTGTTTTTGCTGTTTGTTATTTCCTTCTCGTGTTTTCTCTTCAGAGCCGTCAACTTCTTCAAGCGCTCGATTTATTAGGACGCAATAGTGAGAGATGTAATCTCGAAGCAGATAAGATAATCTCCAAGAAGAGAGAGGTTAAAATGTAGCGTGATATTTCCTTTTTCCTGGCGTGTAGCGTGAGGCTCTTCTTTTCTGTACACTGCTCCAAGGGGCCTAGTGCCAAAGAACCAAAGCTTTAAAGTTGGCTGCCCGAAAAAAGATTGGCCCCAGTCCTCGGTGAGAGTGCGGTTGGACGGCGAAGCCAAACGAGTTCGGGACGCAAAACACGATTGACCGGGCCGCAGTCCCAAAAGGACGCTATCTCAACGGGACGCTATCTCGGGGACGTCATCATCCGCAAGGGGATGCTATCTCAGTTCGAATTAATGTAAGTTCGAACTGTTGAAAGGGAAGAAAAAATCAACTACCCCCTGTCGAAATGACAACGATGGGAAACGCGAAGCTTTCCTACGGGGGTGGTTTACGGCACTGCGATTGCGCTCTCCAGTGCTTCACTGATACGGGAATTCTATGGCTTTCCTTAGCGTTCAACCATCGTCGTCCGACCACCATTCGACCACCGTTCCGACCACCGTCGGAATCTCACAAGTACTTTTTCCAATTGTTGCAGTTCACGAGGTCCAATCTCGAACCTAACATTTTATGTTTAGGCTTAACGTTAGCAAACCTTCAAGTTGAGTCTTACGCCGTCATGCTCTGGGGGTACGCCGGTCAACTTCGTTCACTCAGAGCGTGAGGTTAGGTCTAACCCTCTGCTACGCATCAAACCTTAGTGCGAGCGAGTTATAAAGCGGAAATACGGGATGCTTTGCGAAAGAGGCTTCACGAAACAGTCTTCACAAATTATCCGCGAACCGGCGGAGGTAGTGTGATAGTTGTTTCGCAGTAAAAACGGCATTATACACGAATGAGAGAGACGCACTCGTTCGTTGCGCAACACTCCCGATCTCCCGCTACCTGCCGTCGTCGACGATGTTATAGGCACGCAAGAAAGGGACAGCGACTTCCAACCGAGTTCGTTCATCGCCCCTTGTTTTGTAACAGGAACCTCTCGGAGTAGTTTCACGCCTTCGCCTCAACTTTCCGCCTATCGCGTATTCCCTTTTCCTCTTCTTGGGGTTCATTCTGTGCGCGCTTGCCTATTCACAAGCCTCCTACGCATTACATCTTCTGTCTACTTCGACTCCACTCCTGAGAGTGTTTTTTGTTCAGCGTTCAGGGTGTCTTAAGGTACGCGACAAAGACGTATTGTGTGTGAAGAGTAAGTCACCGACCGCAGTCTCTACGGGGGGTCTTGAAACGGGAACCGGTGTGAGCTCGTGCTCGAAAACGTGCGACCTGGGCGAGCGATCAGAACACGGCACGTGCCGTACTGTGGAAGGCCTCTCGCTACCGGCGGCTCGCCACGTGAAAAATATACTCCGAGACACATTGTAATTGTGTAGCTCTGTGGATCGCTAGTTTGCCTTACGTCGTATACTCCAGCGGATCACATGCAAGGGCCGAACGCCGGTCATCATGGAGGCGTGGCGCTGGCTTGCTTTGCATTTACCGCCACTCCTTATCCATGAGGAAAATACCTAGTATGTCATCATCATCATCACCACCACCACCATCAGCATCATCATAGTAGCCACCACCGTCGTCATCATACCTTGGAGCGCCTTCTTATTTTAGCACAATCTCTGCACAATATTTGCATACCTACAAGGGACGGAGTGTAGCGGGGGGGGGGGGGGGGGGGGGTCGAAGGAGTGCTCTTTTTTCTGGATAGTACTTTCGCCGCAACTGGAATTCCGATTCAGGTTTGGGGATCGTGCGGCAACGACGCTCACATACACTAAACAAACCTTCATTCTTTAATCGTCTTTCGGCGGAACTGGCAAGAAGTAGTAAGGGGTGTAATGTGACCGCTGTATTCGCACCCTTACAAAGGTACTTCTTCTCAATTCTCCACATGTATGGACCGAACAACAAACCATTTTTCCATGTATAAAGGGGGAATGGCGGCCATATATTGGTGACGATGATGATGAGGGGCAGGAGGAAATGGAGGAAAAGGTGGAGAAGGATGAAGATGATGGTCACCACGAGCAATAAGTTTATTGCGAAAAAGACATATTTTCACAGCTGAGCGATGGTTGGGGCCGTCTTTTGTGGGATGAGGAGGATTGTGCGGATGATCACCCCGCTACCGATTTATGCTAGACGTCTCATTAGTGGAGGAAAGGTTATCCTCGGTCAGTGAGGGCTTGTCACAAAAATGATGAGGATGGATGATGGAAAGAACGTGACAGCCGCATGCGTTTCTACAAAATGGAGAAAATGTCTGGCCTCGAATCGGGCAGAGGTCGTATTCGACGACGAAACAAGAAACGTTTTTTTTTTTTTTCTGCGCTCCGTGGTTGCTGTTGGCTTGTTTACTTTTGCTGCGTGGCATCCTGGGGGGGCTAACGCAGTAACCATTCCGTGAGGCAACAACAAGACATTCTTGTTTTTTCGCGCTCACGTTTCGTTTTACAGCGCCGGCGCGCATTACGAGTTATAGCCGTGCATATATGAGGCGGCCGCCACCGCCGCGGCGTCGTGCGCGCATGTACACTCGCGGTCAAGTAACCGGGACCGCACTGGTGCCCATGAATTATGAATCGTTTTGTACGGTATACACACATATGAGCAGAGTTCGGCACGCGATTTATCTCGATGGCTGGCTGGCACGGGTCTTTTGACGCCGCTGCTTCTGGGCAGGCGGGCAGTCGGCGTTTGTGCATCCTCTAATTGACCCCTTCTCCCCGCGTCCAACATCAACGTTGAACTTGGATCAAGAGAGTGCAGCGCGCGCTCGGCGCGCGAACCTACACCGCTGACCCCGGAGCGCGGAGAACACGACTCTGCTAAACACTGTGACCCCCGCGCTCTCCGAGTGGGCGGTCACGGCGGGCTAGCTGGACGGAAAGGGTACAAGAGTGGGGGAGAGTGCGGGCGAAGCTGGGAGATGAAATGGACACGGACACGCATTTCGGCCGGTTCGAACAAACTAGGACTTCTGGTAGCGGTCCCTCCCCCCTCTCCCATGCGGAGTATGCTTTGGGGCCGGGTTTGTACGCTCCGTAAAGTGGCTGACTCGTTTGTTCTTTCCCTATGCCGTGCTTTATTGGACGCGCCGTGCTCGGCTGAAACGCGGCTGCGGGGTTCTGTTAAACGTCCTGACCTCTCAACCCTACCCTACGCCGTCTTCACTCTGCTCGCTTATTTCGTAGGCTGGCTTCTTTTACGCTAGTTTGGACTATTCTGCAAGGCATAGCGCCTTCTTTGCAGCCCCGTCGCCCGTACCCTCCTCCCCTTATTCCGCGGAGTCGTGCCGAGTTGATTGTGTTAAAGTGTTGGCTGCGCGGGAGGCCGAGAACGATGTCGAACGTGATCGGCCGTCGAGACCGCGAAGGGAGGGGGCATAATTGGAGTACAGTAGCGGAGGCGCTCGATAAGGTGGAAGCAACTGGTTGCTCGCGGATCGCGTACGTTCCGCTCCGCATCGGCTATGCTTCGTGACGGGCGCATTACCGAGTGGGATTTCGACAGCTTGCACGTGTCGCTTCTCGTGTCGCCTTCTTACGCAGCCTTGCTACTTAGTCTTTTGCGCCTTCAAACTGCTGCCCTTACCCTTAGTCTGTAGGTGCCCGGCAAACGCAAGTTGCAGCTTTGCTTGATCGTGGATGGGCGGCAGTGCAGCCTAGCTTTTTTTTTGAGCACTTGCCCCCTTTGAGAAGAAGGATTATCATTTCTATCCTTCGCACTGTGATGTGCTTGCCGTGGTTACCATTGTGGTTGCCATGACTATACAATGCAGCCCGCTTATAATGAACACATTGGTAAACAAAAATCAGTTCGTTATATCCGTCTTTCGCTATATCCGGACATAAAATCTATGTATACAAATGATAACGGGAAATGTAGTCTTGTTCGTTATAGCCGGGATTTCGTTAAAGCCGGGTTCGCTCTACGTGGGCTATACTGTACTGGCACAGTATAGCGTGTTGTTGGGCTAGTTGCTGTTGCATTTAAAGAGTAGAAAAACTGCGCGCCAAAGACAAGACAATAAGGAAAGCCCGTCCTGTCCCTTCCGTATTGTCTTGTCTTTGACGCGCAGTTTTTCTATTCTTGAAATGCAATACTGGCGCCGGGGCGTATGTTTATTACTTGCTGTATGTGATGCACCTTTTGCTTATGTAGGAAAGAGAGGAGCGTGTTTTCAAAGTTTTTCGGTGGGAACACTGTGGTACAAAATTTCATCGCCGTCACCACCATCGTCATCATCATCGTCATAATCATAACTAACAACAACAACATCATCACATCATTCCTCATAATCATGTTCGTATACACCGCAAAAAGAAGGCCTCTCCATGTTGCTCCTGCCGTTCCTGTGTTACAATGCCATAGTTCATTATTTACCTCGAGACTTTCTGGCTTCATCCGTACGTCGAGTTAATGGTTTCAGTCCACTACAAATTGACCTCTTCAATTAGTAGTGGAGTCCGCTCTACATGCGACTCCTCTGCATTGAAAACTGCGGTGTCCCGCAGGGGTCATCGCTATCTCCTCTGATGTTTTTTTTTTAATTATTATTCTGCGGAGGAGTGTTGAACCATCAGGCTGACAGACTGGCTACCGCTCTCGGTAGCCAGTCTGTCAGCCTGATGGTTCACCGGCTGTCACTTCTTCGAGTTACATTACCAGCCCCAGTCCACTTGTTATCCTTCGTTTGAGATACGATATCTTCTACGAAGTATGCGGTCATCTAAACTTTCGTGCACATTTTGCGATGCCGCAACGTTTCCGCGAGATAAAACGATTGGTAGTATCTGTCGAACGATGACGTCTGCTGAATCAGTTACACAGGTGGTAACTTAGGCTGCCCCAAGGAATGGCGCGGCTCACAGAGGGCACAAATATTGACATCACTGTACGACAAACGGTACCACGCTTGAAGTGCAGGCCTCTGGCGAAGCTATTTAACTGGAATGACATTATACGTCGCTGTGTGCCAGTAGCCTGCGTCGTATTGACGTGACTACACAGCGCGAACAGTGTATGTACACCAACAAGACAGTGTACAAATATATAGGTGGACGGATGTGGAGGGACCGTTTCTCATCGTAGTGATTTTGTTGCTCAGGGCGCGATTCGGCACACGCTATGCTTGGTATACTAAGCATGCGAATGTAAGGGGTGGCGGGAAGGCGGGTGTGTTGGGGCAGTCGTTCTATATTTTCGCCCCGCGCCGTCGCCTTCGCGCGTGTTCGTGAAGCCGCGACCTCCTCCAGATATGAGCGGTCGCAGCATCTTCCACGTAGCTTCTCCGGTGGCCGCTGCTGTTGCCGCATCAGTGCTGCAGCAGCGGAGGCGACGAAAATCAGGAAATATCTTTGCTCGACGTGGCTCGAATACCGCCCTGCTCCCTTTGATTCATCTCTCTCTCTCTCTCTCTCTCTCTCTCTCTCTCTCTCTCTCTCTCTCTCTCTCTCTATCTCTCTCTCTCTCTCTCTCTCTCTCTCTCTCTCTCTCTCTCTCTCTCTCTCTCTCTCTCTCTCTCTCTCTCATTCCTCATTTGATTCTCTTTGCCTAGTTCTTCTCTTTGCCTAGTTGTTCTAGTAGCGGGCGAGTACTCGCCTGCTTCGAATTCAGCGAAGGGTCCGCTCTACATGCGACTCCTCGGCGTTGAGAACTGCGGTGGCCCGCAGGGGTCATTGCTGTCTCCTCTGCTTTTTTTTTTATTCTGCGGAGCAGTGTTGGTACCACGACTCCTGAGATTGATATTGATGTAAGAGATAGAACCCTGCCAAAAGTCTTGTTTCGTGCACAGTATACGTTTTCTTGGCGGCGTATGCTGACAGAAAAAGAGTAAGGAACGAAGTCCTCTATTGAGCAGATAGATCGCAAGGATTCCCGGACTAGGGATTCCTCCAGCCGGCGAGCGGCCATAACACCTCCCGCTCTGTTCAATAAAAGTTTTAATCATCGTCTGTTGAGACGTTTGGCTCGGGAACTGTTTCAATTCTGTAAAGCGTGTTCACATGCTTGGGATAAGAAGATGGGCGTAGGATTTCGCACGATCGTTTTTTTTTTATTTATATTTAACTGGCGTGATTAGGAGCATCAGTAGTGTCTCCCTATGGACGAAAATCTGCACATAAATCGCAGTAGAAAAAATTTACACCATCTTCCCGCGAGGGGAACCATGGGGTAGATGCGACGCATCGGGGGTTGCCGTTGCGTTTCCGTTATGTTAGCGATGTCAGCGTGTGGATTGCTGTTGTGTATCCTATTTACGCGGCATGTTCACCCCCGATGCGTCGCATCTACCCCGTGGTTCCCCTCGCGGGAAGATGGTGTAAATTTTTAACCGAGCGCAAGCTGCGCGCTAACGCACAGCTGGCACGGCGACGGGAGCGAGCGCAGCCGGGCACAAGCTGCGCGCTGACCGCGCTGACGCACAGATGGCGCTGCGGTGAGAGCGGCGGAGCGCGCAGCTGCCGCGGCGAGGAGAATGGGGGAGGGATGCGGACTACGCCGCGACAATGACGTGGGACAATGCGAGTTAAAGAGATGCGTTGCATCTAAAACTCAACAATTACCACCGGAACAGTTAGTTACCTTATAGGCATTGCGGTGACGCAGAGTGGTTTTTTTTTTCTCACTGTAACCGCAATGACCTCGTTTTCCCCGCAGGAACTGAACGTGCACGTTCAATTTTTGATGCTGAGGCAAGTCAAGCGGCTGTCAATCAGCTGTTATGGGTTCGTAATGAACGGGAAACAAACAGTTTACGTCTACGAAGACGCGGACAGAAAGTGGACGAGCGGATGGACAGCGCTGAACTCACAGCCAAAGTATCTCATGGAAACATCCAACTTAAATACAAAAATCAGCGCGCGTCAAGTAAAATCGCTCTCTGCAGAATGGCCATTAATGGTCACAACACATGCTCATCTCACCTGCCTACTAACGGGGCGATCTCAGCGCTACGCTACTATTAAAATCAGGCGGACGCATCTGGGCAAACAATCTGCATTTAGAAGCGTACGACAACACTCCAAAGTGGCCGTAGTGGAGGTGACTTTACTTTACGCGCGCAAGTGTTTCTACTTCGATGTTTTCATGATTGGCTTGATTTGATTGATTAGGAGGGGCAGAGACGATGTGGCGTGCCGTGGTGGAGGGCTCCGGATTAAGTTTGACCACCTGGGGATCTTAACGTGCGCCGAAATCTCGAACGCACAGGCGTTTTCGCTTTTCGCCTCCATCGGGATAGCGGCCGCCGCGGCCGGGAATCGAACCCACGTCCTTGGGTTCAGTAGTACAATGCCTTAGCCACTAAGCCACCGAGGCAGGTTGTTTTCATGAAACGAATGAGCTGTGAGTTCAGCATTGCGTCTGTCTGCCTCCTTTTTTAACACGAAAGTGTTTTATGCCGGGATCCACCAAGATCTGACTGACGTCATATCCGTCACGGAAATGAAATACCAGGAAAAAGTTCCCTGAACGCGGCTGCGCCAGCATTCGAGCCGGGAACTCCGTCTCCGCAACGGGAGGTGCCTGGCACTTTACCGACTGCGCTGAGCTGAAGCGCAGGCCGCTCTATGAATATATCCCTTCTATAACCCGTTCGCTTCCGTTCGCATGGTTTGCGAGCGCGTGTGGTTTCATTCGGGTTTACGCAATGCTCCGGCGCGTGCAATGCAGTGTGTAATGTTGATGCGTCTGACGGTGTCATTACCAACGAAGTATAAATAGCGGTGTACAGGTTCATATCGATGCAGAATAAACATTCAACTGATCCTGTGAAGGCACATTTCACTTTCGTGTTTTACCGATTCCTACGAAAGAGGGATCAACCACATTTTGGTTGATCAACATCCCCAACCACATTTGGGCTGGGGATGTTGGCGTCTCCTGTCGTTGTAGTCGTAATCGTCGTCTCATGTAGTCACGGCATTAAAACACCAGGAAACTCGTTTACGCCTCGCTCTGGAACGTAACGCGTAGTAAAAAAAAGCACCGGGACACTCGTTCGCGCTCGCGCTGGAGAGCTTCGTGCTTCAAATACGAGATACTTTTGCAGCACAGCTGTATACTTCTACCCCCAACAGTATCATCTCCGTAGGCAAAAACGCCAAGGCGCCAAGAATACATTTATACACTGCATGCTTCTCCCTTCCCCAGGTTTCACGTTAGTAGGGATGGCCCGGGATTTTTTTTTTCTAAAGTCTAGCTTTGTTGGCAGTTTGAGTTAAAATTGACATCATTGTTATTGGGTCAATGCAGGATTTTGAATGAACCAAACTTCTATTTTGTCGTTATGGCCCGCTTAAAAATACCGCCCGCTGCAACGTTGGCCGCACAAATTTAGCTGCGTGCCAAATGCGAATGCGTCGCGCACGCACTGAAGTGGCCTAGTTTTATGAACACTGTTTTATTAGCCACGCGTGCGCATTCGGGCCTAAGCTTGCGTTATTACTGGAACTCCCAAGTTCATAAACGCGTTTATTTTTCTCGTTTACGCAACGCACACGCAGCTTTCGGACTCGGCTTCGTGAGCGATGTGAAACCGTCGTCGCCGCATATGCACCACCGACTCGGTCGTTTTGGGCGCGTAAAAATTTGCGGACGTGTTGTGCCGTTGCGTTCGCGAACTTTTTTTTTTCTTCCTTCCTCGCGCGGGCCGCGCCGCCTGCGGTAGCCATAAACCCACTCGGTACATTTTTCATCGCGGACAATTTTCCGGGCGTGTCCTTTTGCATTTTTTCCCGCTTCGCGTACGGTGTACTGCTCCGTAAAGGCGCGCCCTATTCGGGCGGGGTCGGTTTTGCTTTCCTGTTTATTTGCGGCGTGCCTCGCTTTTCGAAGGGCGGGCAGCCTTCGAGCGTGATTGCTTATCTCCGCGCGGATCATTCCGAGTGTTCGCCCAAAGCGGAGAGTTTAAATTTCCCGCCTGTTCTGTGGTGGACGCGTAGGTCGCGTTTGAATTTCGCGCCTTGCGATCCGCGGGGGCTCTGTTCCAACTTCCCGGCACCGGGGGAGTTTCTTCTCGTGGAGGCCAAAAATAAAGACGCCCGTGTTTGGAGGTTCTGGGGACCGTTCAAAGATACGGCGTGGCTTAGAGCTAAGGGGTTATAGCTCAGGTGTGTAACGGCCCACTTTTAAATTTCAATCGAGATCGGTGCACAGTAAAATGATTGACACCCTTAAAGGTGTAAACCACTGTCTATAATTAACACCCTTACACCCTAGAGTAAAAAGCAACAGAAAACACCCTTTAGGGTGTTTTGTCGTTTATAGCATCCTTATACACCCTAGCAGAAACGAAGTACACCCTCTGAAAGGGTGTTTTATTGTTAAGCGCAACCTTCTCAAGGGTGTTTTCCTTGTTTTTTGGTAAGGTGTAAGGGTGATATTTATAGACAAAAAGGATGTGAATAATTTGACAGTTTAGTTGTTTTCTTTCTTTTCGATGTACGGCGAGCACGCTGCCATTCAGTTAGTTTCTCTGCGCCGCGTTCCGGAGTTATTTGAAAACGAGTGGGGTCGTTTAATCGAGTCCTTTTTAGCGACAGCATTACTTTGTTGCGCGGGTTAGTGACTAGAGAAAGGACGGGGCATACGAAATCATAAGCTTAATTGCGCGTTCCTACAACATCTTCATAACTTGTGATTTCCAAGTAGGCGTGTATATATATATATATATATATATATATATATATATATATATATATATATATATATATATATATATGAAAGAAGTGTGAAAGAAGTCGACTGGCATGTTTCCCATTTTTTGTTGCCAACAGTTCCGGAGTTAGAAACGCCTTCTTCAGCCCTGCAGAAGGAGTATAAGGGATGCACTCTATTACCATTAATGACCAGCGGTTATCTTGCCTTCGCATTACATGCCCTATCCACGCCCATTTCTTCTTCTTTATTTCTACTAATATGTCCTTAACCCGCGTTTGTTCCCTGACCCACTCCGCTCTATTATCGTCGCTTAAAGTTACACCTTTCATCCTCCGTTCCACTGCTCGCTGAGTCGTCCTCAATTTAAGTTGAACCTCTTAGTGAGCCTCCATGTTTCTGCCCCGTAGGTGAGTACAGATAAGATGAAGCTGTCGTACACTTTCTTCTTAAGGGACATTGGTAGGCTGCCATTCATTATCTGAGAATGCCTGCCGAATGCACTCCACCCCATCTCTGCCTCATGGTTGGGATCCGGAGTCACAACTTTGCCTAAGTATATACATTCACTTACCACTTCCACTGCCCTACCGTTCTTTATGTCTAATAAAAGAACAGAAATTTCGTGTCAACCCAGTCAGAAAGCACGAATGGGGCACTCGAGTGGAGAGAAGGACTTGTTGTTAACAAGTTGCCACTTTGTCTAGAGAAAAGCAATTACAGTGCAACCTTGTTAAGCGGAAACCGTTTTAACGAAACTTTCGCGCAAACAAAACAGCATAGAAATGTAGTTCCGCCTAGACAGTAGGACTCGAAAACATTTTTAACCCCCCGGAAACAGAAGTCCCAGTGAACGAAGCAGGTTCGACCAGCCGCCTATGGTACAGCTCTTGGAACGAAAAATCGCTGTACACGGCGCCTTCAAGAAACAAGCCAGCACCTTTCGCGTAAGCCTGCATACGGCCCGACCTAATAAACGAACCCTGTAAAATACGATCCCACCAGTTAAGGCTACCCGCAATTGATCGCTGAAATGGACCCAAATCCTTGATGCTAATGATTTCGTGCGTGTGAAAAAGGTCGACCGCTGCATATTCCTTGGCAGCGGCTGCTTTGAGTAAGTCATATCAAGACAGATTTAACGACATCGAGATTGCTAGGCGCTCCCTCGAGCATTGGTGCTGGTAGCTTGCGCACGACCTCACGGTAGAGTACGGAAAATGGGGCTTGTCATATATCTTTCAACAAGTGAAGACCTCGTTTCGTGATCACTTTAGTAGCAGCCAAAGTATAGGTGTTTCGCAATTTGGCTACATACTGCCTAGTATGGACGCGACATTGACTCCTTTCTTGTTTTTAAATGCTACAGATAATCTGCTGCGCCTCGAGTGCTATGGGTCTGGCACTTTAGTAGCCCTCTCTACACCTCCCCTTTAAAACAGGTTTCGGCGGCGTGCGTGTGCGTAGATAGGATCGCTATTCGAAAACGCCTACAATAGCTGCCAAGCGCCGTTATTGTGGACTGACGGGATTTTCGGGCGTCGGATATAATTGCGACGTGCATTCACGCGGCGGTGGTAATTGCGAGTTCAGGGTGGGCCCCCACTCCGCCTGCCAGTTTACACCGCTGGGGGGCGTCGTTTTCTTTTTCTCCGTCTCCCGGCCTCCGCCGCCGCCGCGTTCTGGAGTCAGGTGCAATTCTTCGCAAGCTTGTATCGGACAAGCCGCTCTGAGGGGCGCCTCGGGAACTGTGGCCTTGAAAAACGCAACGCGCGACAAATTCTAAGACAGAGATGTGTAGATTTAATGACAAAAAGCAGTCCGTGACTCCATTTTCATTTTTATTTTTTGTGGTATAAAAAGTAGAGGTGCCAGCGTGCCGCCTTGGAGATATGTATACCCGTAATTATCGATTAGCATCGAGTCGAGGGATATTTTTTTCAACTTGTTTGGGCGCGTTTTATGTCTAGCTGAGTACGTTCTTAGGGGGCGCTAATTGCTCCGTCATTAGACTGACCCGTGGGGCTCGTTTCAAGGCGAAAAACAAGCGGTGAGCTGAACCAGACTCGATGGTTGCTAGGAAAAAAGGGCTCACTTCTTATTTTTTGTCCGTATCAATTTGTTACTCCTACGTGACGTAGGGATGAAGACGTTTCGTGCAACTGCGCCTTAAGCGAACTGGCGTCTAGGAGGAGCATGGTAGCGGACAGTAATCCGTCGGTCCCTTGCGGAGAGCATTGATATTGTATTGCTGGGGGCATTCTTCAGAGTTCTTCCCTGATTGAACGAGAGAAAGCTTAATGGATACTGAAGTCCTTAGCCCCGCTAACGGCTACCTGACAGAGTGTTCTGACTGATCGAAGCCAAGCCACAGGCGCTGGCCGATATCAACATGAAACTCGAGTGGAATAATTAGTTTTGTCACGTAGTTGCCCAATTAGAAAAGAGTGAAAGAAATCGGCTCATAATTAATGAGAATGCCCTAATGGACGGAGCTTTAAATGTTCATTTATTTCTGACAGCGCTTGTGACAGAGCCAGTTTGTGTTATCTTTCAGGAGATAACCAGTTGGGCGCTTAAAGCGCCGAAGTTGCCGCTGGGCTATGTGGCGCGTCGTATACGGATCAATTTAAACCACCTGAAGATCGTTAAAAGGACCGCCAAGACAAAATGCAAGTTTGGTTCATTAGAAAGTCTGCTTTGTCGCGAAACAATAATGTCAGTCTTATCGCAAACTTCGATCAAATAATCGATATATTATGGAAAACATGCGAAGCAGTAACGGCTCCCCAGCCACTTTCCGGCGACGTCGCTATGACGTCACAGAATCTTGATTCTGACGTCACAGGATCTTGATTATGACGTCACAGAATTGAGCTTGTATTTTGTCTTCAAGACATATTTAGCGTGTGCCGAAAGTCGTGCTCTGAAGAGTTTTTTTTTTGTTTTTCGCCTACACCAGAAAAACAGGAGATGCGGGTTGGGTTTGAACCTTGGACCTTCCAACGTTTTAACCACCGAGTTATCCGACACGGTGAATGTGACCCGTATATGTGCTAAAAAACGTTTCGCGATTTTCAAAATTCCTTTCCGAAGGCAGAAGAGGCCCATTTTTTTTTGTGTGTGTAAAAGAGTGTATGTTCGGCTACGAGTGCTTCAAGATCTCCAAAGCATGCGTTGAAGTCGAAAGATGTCAATACTGCCAACATCCAGCCCCCCGGAAGTTCGTACTGCGCGCAATCAGTGCCGAATTGTCTTTTTCCAGCAAGGTTTGCCCATAGAATTAAAGACAAAAGAAACCGTGGCGCAAACTAGACATGGACGAACAAAACAAGATAATACAGATACAGGCGCCAACTTGCAACGCTTTCATCAAATGAAACCACACGAATTTATACGTGACTTATCTAGACAGAAACAACAACAAAAATAACAACCAAGGTATAATCGTGCTAACCAGTGTGGAAGGTGGCGACAATGGCTAGAATGAACAAGTGCAGCACTGCTGATAGTATGACAACATATCTAATCCAGCCTCAAGAGAGCAATCAAGGCGGCCCTAATGCCCGTGCGTGCATTTCAGGCGCAGACCAAACCGCAAAGAGAAAACTGCACATGCTAAACTACACGCTCTGATTTATGACATTTCTTTGTCACTTAACGCTAGTGACGGTGTGCTCGCGCACTTGTCGCCTGCTCTTTTTATAAAAACCGCCTCAATCACATCCCTTTCCGTTTTGTTTTTTGCTCTCCTCAGAAAGGTCGTCTTTTCCAAGAGTGGCTCACACCCACAGAGCTTGCAGTAGTGTTCTAGGTTCCCGCCCATGTTGCCGTTACGTTTGCGTCTTTCGTCACGTCTTCTTCTTTCTTTTACGTCTTTTTCGTTACGTTTTCTTCTTTCTTTAAGTATGTACCGGCTCGTTCAGCAACACGTTTTGTTGCCCATAGAAGTTCCTGAAACAAAATTGGGGTCTTCGAATTTTACTTAACCATTCGCGAAACGCCTGTACAGTTAAATCTGGATGTAATGAACCTCTGTGTTCCGGATTCCGGGGTTTTTTGAAGTTTTTCGATTCCCCATTTCCCCCTTCATTGAAGCCCATGTGTTTGCGACCTCTCTATGTAACGAAGGAGTTGCGACGGTTCACCCGGATGTAACGAATTCGCCACGCTGATGAGTCAAGGTTTCTTGCCCTTTTTCGGAAATATCGGCTGACGAAATGCACTTCGCGAATTTCGCCCGAACCACAATCTCTCGTGCGTTTTTCCACGTGTGAGTGCGGTGTCGGTTAGGTGCTACGTCTGCCTGTCGGCGTGTTGTCGCGGGTGTCCCCCGATATCTGTGGTATGGGTTCGTGGATGATTTCTGCTGCTTGAATACGAAAACATTTGTCTTTCCAAGACAGGCTCGCAATTTTAAATGCCGTCTCCGCCGGCGAGAAAGAAGAACGTCACAGCCCGGTACAGCGTCCCAGTTATACTCGGTGACAACTTTAGAACGGCACCGGAAGTTGCCGCTGTGCCTTATCACCGTAGCCGGATGTTTCTCCGCGCGGCGCAAGTAGGGCGTTACTGGGAATATTTTGAACATGGCGTGAGCCGTTCCCGTGATTTTTTGGACTTAATATACTTATAAACGACTCCAGTGACGACAAACAAACTGCGTGAGACAAGGCAGACGATATCACGCATTCATAGCAAACCCCTTTCAAAACGCGCGCGCACTGACGTCACGGGTCCGGCGCTTTGGCGGAGTGATACACTACATGAGGTGGTGCCGTTCTTGAGTTGTAACCGAGTATAGCATCCCTTCAAAAATTTTGACTGCAGAAAAGAGCACGAGGTTCGCGAAAAGGTGCCATTTCAGTACAAGTTTGGTTCTTGGAAGGCATTAATGCACCGAAAGGTATCAAAAAGCGAAAATGATACTTAGTTACGTTTGTGAATTCGGGGGCCGTGTTGTAGCAGAAAGTGCAAACCACGCAGTTTTTCAGTATGAAATATATTCTTGAACAAGGGTGAGTTGACATCACTGATGTCTAGCATATTGGTTTCCTTTCTTCTTCATTCCCGCGAGCTTTAACCCGGAAACCTGCATGTAACGAAAACCCGGATGTAACGAAAAAATGCGAATTTTTGTCAACTTTGTTGTATCCAGGTTTAACTGTATCTCGGTTTATCTGTAACGACCGGAACCCTTCATATTTCTGGCGTAAATCGTGGAAAGGAAAATGGAGAACGAGGCGTGACTGGAGATGCTCATCAGTGAAGATTCTAGTGACTATTTCGCGTGAATAGGTTAGGAAGGAGGGGCGGGGGCGCCTACATAAATATTCCTTATATAGGGTTCACGGCTAGGGCCTTGAAGAAACAATGAGTATAGTGTATGTATAGAAATACGTCATCGTCTTAAAATACAGACAGTATGAAAAAGCAAAGGCGTACTTAGGCTATTCAACAGACCAAGCGCTTAGCGCACCTGACCGCCATGCGGATGATTGATGAAATTGACTTTCAGGTGCGTCGAAACATTGTCTCTCGCGCACATAGTCTGTTGCCGGCCTCGCGCCTGGAATAATGCCCAGGGTCAGCTGCTGTCTGCCACTGAAGACCTTGTACTTGCCCAGAGTGTTTTTTTTTTTCTTTCTTGAACGGGTGTTTTTCGAGCAGCGCTGCAGTTTAAAAGTAAGTCTCTCAGCTGAATCAAATCAGAGCCCTTTTTGCGCGGCATTCTGTTTACACATGCCATGCGGAAATCGTACTAAATGAAACTAAGCATTTTAAGAAATTATAAAAACTGCAAATTGAACCAGGAACCAGCCAAACAATTCAGAATGGCATATCTCGCTTGCTGGTATTAACCCAAGTAACGACGGTCTTCATCATAGAGGCGCAGGGGTGCAGATAACAATACGAACGGCTAAAAACCCGCGGCGCGAAAGAGAGATGTCTGTGAACGCTTATTTAATAACTGCGCAATAGCCCAGGCGTTGCGTCGACGCGCTAGGGTGCGCGGAATAATACTGTGAAAAAAAAAAGACATTATCTTTCCCGCTAAGCCTAAAATGGAGGCTAAAGTGTGGGCAGGTAATAACGCACGCAGGGTGGTGTGCAAGTCGTGCACGACGAGCACGTTGCGCGCATATACTCTAAACACATCGCGCCGGTTTTTGGGCCGCTTTGTGAGATGCCTTGCCGCGCTCACCCGACGCGGGGCTTGCCGATCGCGCGGTTACGGTTAATCGCCTCGGCGCTCGAAACGCACCCACCTGTGTAGGCGAAGCGTGGGCTGCTTTAAAATTACCCGGTGGGTACTATACATAAAGGGGCGAAAAGAGAGGCAGCCGACGGCTGTCGCTGAATTGCAGCGCTTGCATGGGTACGTGCTGACGAACAAGTTTTTCACGTTGATAATTCACTCTGTGATCTCTCTCCCCCCCCCCCTCTCTCTCTCTCGTTAATTTCTTCCTTTCTTTCTCGCCATCTTGTTCTTATCTCTTTATTTTTATTTTCTTACTGCGCTTGTGAGTTTACGCCAACGCGCCTGCGAGGGCCAAATCGCCGAGGCTCACATATTTTCACGCGCGCTGACCTTTGATGCGGAACGGGTTCTAGCGGACGTGGCCTATTCGTATGCGAAGGTACACATATCAGTGTTTGGAGCGGAAGGGTTTTTTTGATCATGCTTGATATCTAGAGCATTCGCGTTCATTTTAAACAGCGGCGGTATATAAGACACGGCGAAGGGGGAAGCATACCACGAGGGACAGGCGCTCCGTTCTTGAAAAGTTGATAAAACACGCGCACGTTCTTAGGTGCGTCGCGTACCTCTGCGGCTAGCGCCACCTGTATAGACGTTTTTATTATTTAAGCCTTGCTAACGTGTTTGCATATTCAGGACTCTGCCGCGCGTTGTCACGTAGACGGTTCTGTCGACTGCGCCGAGTAAATCTCCGCTCAGCCCCATGATGAAATGACTGCCGTCGGGAAGAATAAGCTGAAGTCTTTAAAACTCACGCACATTTTTGTCGCCTTTAGAGAGCCATAGCAGAGCGCCGGACCGGTAGGCGACCGGAGCCGCTGCACGGACACAGAGGGGGCAAAACTGGTTATGCGCATGCGCAGATGTACCGGTAACCGTACCAGGACCGGTCCTTCGCTCAGCTATAACTCTCTAATGTCTGGCAATAAAACGGTCACCCCAGGATATCGGTACGAGCAATGCAGACAACCACATGCTCTCGCCAATGCGTTTCGGGGAGTGAGCGAATTTCATCATCATCAGTGAGTGAATCACCATCATCGTCATCATCATCATCATCATCATCATCATCATCATCCTGTATACGCCCACTGCAGGTCAAAGGCCTCTCCCATGGATCTCCAACTATCCCGGTCCTGTGCTAACTGCGACCAATTTATCCCCACAAACTTCTTGATCTCATCTGCCCACCTAACTTTCTGCCGCCCCCTGCCACGCTTGCCTTTTCTAGGGATACACTATGTTACCTTTAATGACCAACGGTTATCTTGCCTTCGCATTACATGCCCTGCCCACGTCCATTTCTTCTTAATTTCTACTAATATGTCCTTAACACGTGTTTGTTCCCTGACCCACTCCGCTCTCTTCTTGTCCCTGAATGTTACACCTATCATCCGCTCCATTGCCCGCAGAGTCGTCCTCAATTTAAGTTGAACCCTCTTAGTGAGCCTCCAAGTGTCTGTCCCGTAGGTGAGCACCGGTAAGATGCAGCTGTTATACACTTTCCTCTTCAGGGACAATTTCGTTATAACGAAATTGCTTTATTTGGAATCTAGCTTTATATGAATTGTGTCGTGGTTCCTCACTGATTGGTACAGGGAGCATGCCATCCCCACTTTTTAACGAAGCATCGCTTATACCGAATAAAGTTTCCTCTTCCGAGGAATGCTTTCTATGGCGAGTTGACTGCATACCGGCCCACTTCTTATACTATTACGGCGGTCTTCCTGATCGAATTAATCGCAAAGCTCCCCGGGTTGGCGATGTGATAAAGGCACAGCTACTCGGCTGCACCGAATGCGCCAAGCAGTTTCGTTCGAGGCGTTGGCGGCAAGGGCGTGCTCGTACAATCTCGCATTTTCAAAAACCTGCTCCACCGTAATTGGTTTCTCGCGGCCGCATGTATACTCCAAGAAAAACACAACCGCGTACGCTGCGCTTTTATTCGGTTGTGGCTATTACTTCGTCGCCTTTTTTTTTCTACCCGCGTTATCTGTTATGCTTTCCCTGTTATATTAGTCTGCGCATGCGTGGCTGTTCTTCCTCCGGCTGCGAAATGCCGCGTCACTGCGCACACCCGCGCGCACAGACGAGTTTATCCACTCACGCTCGAAACGCTTCAGTCTGGCGTTCGAGAGGTTCGTACTGTGATTTCATAATACCGTGCAGTAGCGATGTTCCTTTAGAGGATCCGGCAACGGGTCAAAAAATTCACTCATCCCCACGAAGTGAATCCTAACGAGTTGGCGAAGCACTGAGAATTGTTCTTACTCTAAATCACTCGTGGCATTGCCCACTCGCGCATGTAAATACAATACCACTCGCGCAATGTAAATACAGTATATACAATTCCAATCCAATCCAGTCCGATACAATTTAGTCTAATCCAATCTAATCCAATCTAATCCAATCCAATCCAATCCAATGCTCCTCACGCATGCGCAACACTGAACACGGACGCCAAGCCCCGAATAAGCGAGGTCCTAAGGTGCATCGCCCCTAAAAGAGCGAACCTTCATTCCGCAGCCAATCAGAGGGAGAAGCCTGACACAGCAGGAGCGCACTTGTTAGTGCGCGGAAAATTTCTTCGCCATCACTGCACGGTATTTGCGAGGCAAAGCCCGGGATGCAAAATATGCTTCCCCGATTGCTCACGGCAAACTCCGTGGGCGCCGTCTAATAGGCGGGCGTATTCTGCGCGGCCTTTGGCTCACACCCATACTTTATCATCGGCTTGGCAAGGGTACGTCAAGAGCAGCGCGAGCCGCTACTCTAAACCTGCATTACGCTACAGAATGAATAAGAGTGGGGTAAGGGGGTTACACTGCGTATCGTATTCGAGGTTTGTTTGTGATTTGTAAATGCTGGCGAGATTTTGTTTCTCGAGATCGGCCGAGCCCTGCACGTTTGAAAGTTACGAAAAACACGTAAGCATAGAAGTACCGATGCGCACTGCTGTTGGTACTGCGCGCACTACGCTTGTTTTAGCTGCACAGCAGTCCACCGCTTTGGAGTTGTCTTACACGACACTGGCAGATTGGCGTAAGCGACGTTGTTTTACGTGACCCTGTTTGTCGAGGATACCCCATGTTTCACGAAACGATTACTTCCTACACTAACAAAAACAAGCCAGGTACGTATACGGTCAGAAACAAAGCGACGGTGCACAACGGTCTGTGGCTGGGTATGGTAGCGCCATCTGGGAGGACTGACCGCAAGCAAGGCGGCAGAGCCGAATGACGCCGTGGAAGTTCGTTTGATTACGCGCCCTCATGACTTCATTGCTGACGTCCCAACAACACGCGATTTGGCGGGAGGATCAAAATGTTAACCTAAGTTGATTAATTTCTCAGAGAATACGGCATCATTTGATGTCGGACAAGCGCTGGGGACACTATAAAACACGAAATCTTTCGAATAAAACAAACTTGTATTTTGTCTGCACGGCCCATTTAGGCGAGGCGACAAGCATGCATGAATCATCATCATCATGCATGGTTGCATCATCAGCGTGGTACTTGTAGGTACTTTTTGGGCACTTTTGGGGAGTAGCGACAGTAAAAATGCGTCGGCTTAGAGTACGAATCATTCTAGCAAACGTACTCACAAGCCGTTATCTAGCGTAATTAAAGGGGTCCATCAAATTCAGGGAAGAAAGTGCGCCGCTCCCGCGAGCTGCAGACAAGTCGACATGAACAGAAGAAACGCGAGCCCTACCGGGAAAACAAGCAAGCAAAGGTGAAATAACGACGGCTCAAATGATGTTTCGTGCGCCTGTCCCGTCTTTTTCGTCTCTACCCACCGTTCGAGCGGCGCCGCTCGGGCAGCGCAGAGAGGGCCGCTTGCAATCAGCGTGGCGGAAAAATTGCGCTGACGTCAGCCAATTAGAGAAAAGTCGGGGTTAATTAAAAAGCAAGCTCGAAGCGGGAAGGAAAGGAAAATAAAAACAAACTAGGCTGGAGGGATGCTGCCCGCGTCTGCGCCGCTGAAGCGAATTAAGCGAAATAGAAGAAGTAGAAACAGAGCGGAGGGGAACGTTGTGAGAGGGTGAGCACGGGGAGGCTGTTTGAAATGAGTGAAGAGGCCAACGTTCGCCAAATAAACAAGCGGCCAACAAACAAGGCGGTTTTTGAAGCGGGTCAAACGGACGAATAAAAATCAAAATGAGGGAGAAAAAAAGAAACACCGTTCATAGTGGACTGGAGAATGGGAGCCGGCGGTCTGGAACGAGACCCCGAAACAGTAACGACATAAGCCCCCTTCCCCGTGAACCCCAAACTCAACCCTCGTGACTAACCGTACCCGACCCTTCATCATCAACCCGTTCGTTCTCTCGAACCGGGGGACCAAAAACACGATTAAAGGGGAAGTGGCCGAAAACAAAAGCATGCCTTCGTTGAAGTGCACACACGGTCTGAGGAAAGGTCAAATAAACTGGGCGACAAAGAATTTAGAAGAAAGTAAATGACGCGGCGGGAAAATGAGTGCGCGGGGGGTGAAGGGAAAAAAAATGAGGCTAGGGAAAAGCGAAGGTCATTAAACTAATTGCGGTGGCGAATTGCAATGATCGTTCCGGATACGTATTTTTGTTGTGGGGAGGCGGGGAGATGGGTTTTTGCGTTTTCCCCCCTCTAACAACAACCTCACGTGGTGGTTGCTCTCCTCGTTCTCCCTTCCCCGCTCCGCACATTCGGGATCGTGCGTGCGTTTCTTCCCCTCTCCACCAGGCGCCGCGCGAGAGAGCTCGCCCTCCCGAAAAACAACCGTAGAGATTCCGTTTTCTCTTTCCTTGAATGTTTCTGGCATTTTTCGCTGCGCTTAGTTATCGCTCTTCCAACCTGACCGCGTTCTCCCCTCTTCTGTTTTATCTTCCTTGTTTTCACCCCTCCCTATTCTCCCGCGTAGTCCACATTAGAATGTTTATCTACCCTACGTTTCCCTAATTTTTTTCTTAGTTCCTCAGTTCTCATTTTTACAGGAGAGGGAGGGGGGAGGTTGTGTTTCAAGTTGCTGCTGCTTTTGCTCCACGCTCTTACTCCCTTGGATGCGTTAACTCACGGCCGCTTCCTTCCGACGAGCGGAGAAAAAGCGCAAGGCGTGAAACCAACCAGCGAACTCGGCGTTGCAACCGTGCCAAAGAAAAATAAACAAACAACGCCCCCGCAAATGAAAAGCAGGGGGAGGTGGAGGAAGTTTGGAACCACAAACCCTTCCCTTCCTGCCTACATCGTGGTCTAAAACGCATCCATAACCCCGCGGCCTGAACCTCGCGCTGTTCTTGTTTTGCGTTCGTTGTCCTCGTCCTCTTGCGTACAAGTTGGAAACACTGCCTGCGCGGCGAAGAAAAAAAAAGGGTGCAGTTTTAGATAGGACGAAATGGGAGCATTTTTTTTCTTTCGTTTGTTTCTTCTTTCTCAACCACCAGTTTCGCTGCCGACGTAGCTGTAATGGCTGTTCCGGAGTGGAACGGGGAAAAAAAAAGAAGCGCAGGAGCAAGGCGTTGTTTAACATTTGCTCGTAACCCCTCTCCGTCACCCCCCTTCGTTTGCGTGCGTCGGTTCTCACTCGTCCTTTTCACTATCTTCGCCCTGTAGCTCGTTTGTAGACGCCTGCGCGCGCGGCTGTCTTTGACGTGTTGATAGACTAGAAAACAAACTCCTCTTTCTCTCGTTTTTGTTAACGCTGCGCCTCTTTCGCCTCTTCCATCCTGCTTTGCGTTAGCGTTAATTGTTGGGTCCCGTGTACGCGCCGCGCGCTTAGTTTTTCTCCTTTTTTTTTTTCTCGCTATAATATCAGCATCCGGGCAGACCTCCTCCCCCTCCGCCTGTTAAACACTATAAATTATATAGATGGCTCCGGCGCACGCGTGGCTGTTTCTTCTGTGCGTATGTATACAGGCACGCGAGGTGCGTTCCGCACACAAACACGTTCGCCTCCGCCTCGACTCCGCTGTTTGGTTGTCCGTACCCTCTCCACGTCCAGCAACCCTTCCTAACCATTTCGTTGGCGAAACAAGCTCGTTTTGCGAATGTTATGACTCCGGTAGAAATTAGATAAACGAAAAATTGAAGGAAAAAGAAAACGAACCCAATGTATGTACATAGATGCATATATATCAAGAAAGGAAGAAGAAACGTAACACGTTTCGACGATGGAAAAAAAGTCGAGCATGTTTCCAGGCATGGTGTCGACCTGACTATCTGTATATTGCCGGTACTTTGGCAGTGTCCCAAGTCTTCCTTTCGCTCATGCCATCTTTCTTTCTTATCGTATGGACAGCGCAAAGAAAGATACTAGCGCAGGTTTGCACGTGAACGCCGTGCCGGGGTTAGGGGAAGAGTGAAAACATTGAAACGTAATTTTCATCTCCGATGTCGACGCGGTTCGGAGCTCGGCGCTCCGTTTCCTTTTTCGTTACCTGCCCCCCCTCCCCGGGCGTTCCGCAGGGCTCGTTTCGGGGAACGCGCATTTTAATGTTTGCTGCTTGCCGTTCGTACACTTCGCTGCACCCTCACCCTCTCCCATTATCTCTCTTTTTTGTTCCCTTCGAAGTAATGCCCCGGATAGGAACGACTGCTGCAAACAAACAGTTCCCGTCGACTACCACGCTGCGTCGGCTGCGTGTATACCTCGTTAAAATGATGGTTTTTGCGCGTACTCAACCCCCCCCCCCCCCCTTTTTTTTTTTCCCCACGCCGGCCGTACAGACTGTACTTATTTGAAATGTTACCCCTGTTCTTCCCCTCACACCGCTTCGTTTTCCTCATGTCTGTTTTGTTTCGGACATGGACGGCGTTGATATACGAGACCAATTCGCCTTTGTTTCAACCCCCCCCCCTTCATCCCTCGTTCCCTCGCAAACTTCCCTTTTGGTCCAACAAGGCGTTATAGGCCGTTCCGTGCGGCTGTGGACAGTCAACTGCTGTCCTTGTTTTTTTTTTTTTTTTCGTTTTGTTCGACGGGATTGTCTCGCCCGCTGTGTTTGTTGGTTCTTGAAACTCGTTTCGCCTCTCCCCTTCGTTTTTATACTAGCGCGCTTAACATCTGAATTGCTTCCGATGCAAGGACTTCTCTTTGATGGTTATTACGCCAGGTGGATACGCGTTTGCTGCTGCTGCCCCCTTTTCCACCTGAACCCGAAACCTTCCACCCGCACCGCGACTGAACCGTAATGCGCTCTATATATCATTGCATTTTTGTTTTTGTTTTGTTTCTGCCTATTGGCGAAACCGTTATCGTATTTCTTCCGCTCTTATCTGAAACTGCGACAACCGTTTCCACCGTGTTTCGGGGCGCCTCTGTTCCCTGGTATTGTCTGTTTCGTTTTTTTTTTCTTTCCGGCCCTGTTTTTCTTTTTTTTTTTTGCTATCTGGAGGTCTTTCGAATTTGTGTTTTGGAATCGCTCTCAGTATTTCTATGGCAACTGGAGGCCATTGCTTGTTGTAGGGAGGCGGTCCGACGCCAGCGCTGACCACCTGCAGATAGATGTTTCGCGCAAACCGCTTCTGAGGGGTAAAAATAAGGAAAGTGCGCAAAGTAGACGTCGGGTGGCACATAACGGTCGGTATTTTGCGCCATGCATGTCGCCACAAGCGATAACGCTAACGTGAGGGGTCTGCGATGGCGTACGACACACCGCTAAGGGCCGTTGGTTTGGTAGGGGGAACCGTAAACTCGCTTGATCTAATTGAACGCGCCGTGAAACTTGCGTGAGTATAGGTATAGGGGTTCACGAAAAGAGGGTTTTCAAAGATGGCGTTGTAAACCTCTCGTTGCATTTCGTAGTTAGATTTTCAGTACAAAAAATACCAAATGGCATCCAATGGAAAAATGCCGCACGCAGCCTGGGATACGGACGCCAGCATCTGACGCTAGCATGACCAGCATGGTTGCGTAGCCCAGATACATACTGGTGCTTGTATTTCTGTAGGAGAGTGTATGCGTAACGCCAGTATACGTTTCTTTCGCCGCTCGTTAACGGATGCCTTGTGGTGTCAATTTAATAACAGCATTCGACTTATCGTGTGTTTCAACGCCACGGTGTTGCGTTCAACGCTATATTCATTCGTTCTGGATTTGGTATGCTAAGGGAAAGTAAAGGTGAACGAAGCTTCAACCGAGTACCGATTCTTCAACGAGGGATTCTAATCACCGCAGTTCCTTTAAAAAATCTCCGAAGCGATTCCTCTTGTAAAAGTTTCAGTAAGAACACACATAAGAACAAAAATCCAGCACCCTTCAGTCTAACGACAACGATAGGTGAACGCGAATCTTTCTCGTGACGGATTCTTTGGTTGTCGTCTGGGTTTGGAACGAGTTTCGAGACCATGTCGAAATGGAGCAATCGGATAGACGCCGGCTTCATAACGCGAAGGACCGAGGTTCGATTCCGGCCATGGGGAGTGTTTTTTTTTCTTTCACTTTACCCACGATCATTCATCATCATCGTCAGAGAAAGTTGGCTGTACTGCGGGGCGTTCTCGCTTTACGTGCGCCATCAGTGAGAACACTAACAGCTTCGCTTTAAAATCACAGCACACAGCGCCAAGATCAGCCGCGTATTCTGCACAGTCCGCGCAAAGATGCCGGGTGTCACATGGTACACCACAAGTTGGACACAGGAGCAATGACTTAAACTTGAGCTTATGAAGACGCGCCTGTGTCCATGCGGCCTTGTTCAGACTCAGGATGCCTACAGCAATGACACCTCTGCCGTTTTCATTTCTACGGTAACGCATGACAGGAAACGTGGGCGCCAAAGGGACCTGAGAAGTTCGATGATGGTCGGCTTTAAAATGCGCCGATCATGTGGCGCCACTTCCTACAAGCGAGAAAAGACAGCCACGCTATATGCCTCCTTGGGGGAAATTCCTTTCCCCGAACGGTCTGGGGATCACTAGGCGAGACATTCTGCTCTTGATGCTCCAAATTGTGTGTCTCATTGATTGGCCGCAAATAGACGCAAATAGAGTTAAATAAGAAAGTGATGATATGGCGGAGTAGTTGCCGGCTCTCCCTGAAGGACTAGGTCTGCCACTTCACTAACAACCCTCACTCTCACTTCTCAATTCGCTCTTCACGGAAGGAACGTCATGGTTCCGCTCTAAACGTCCCTTCTGGTTTCCAGGTTTACGATCCCCCGTTCTCTGCCGAGAACGGCAACGCGTGTTATTTTAGTCTCCCGACACCGTTTCTCAGGTCGCCCTTCGTAATGCGTAAGCGAGGCCGATGTCAGAGCGGCTCTTTATTGGGGCTGTTTATTGGCACACAGCATGATGAAAGCCGCCGCGGTGCCTTAGTGGCTATGACATTGTGCAGCCGAGCCTAAATAAGCGGGCTATGTCCCGGCTGCCGCGATAGTATGTCTGATGGAGGCGAAAAAATTACACCATCTTCCCGTGGGGAACCCTGATGAGGATGCGAAGCATTGTGGCGGTTCCGTGTGGTTCCATTGTGTCGCCGTTATGTTGAGTGATCTGGTTTTTACTAGCGCCAGAGGGAATTCCGCGTCCGGGTCCACACCGGTGGCAAAGGCACGCAAGTGCTGCTGTGTTACGGTGAGTAGGCGGTGGTTCTCGAGGCGCCGAAACTCGTCCATCATGTTCTTGTCGATGTTGTCTCCGTGGTAGAATCGGTAGTCTCCGTCAGCTTTGGTGAGGTAAAGGTTGTTGACATTGGTGCACCGGCTGAGAGCAATGTACACGCCCTCCTCTTCGCAGCATTGTTGTTGTTGTTGTTGTTGTTGTTGATCCTGATAAATAATGGCGCATACCCAATCAGGGGATCGGCCAAACAACAGAGGATTGTAAAAATGAATGGTACTCTTATCAATTCACGACACGCCTAGGAAGGATAATTTAGATCAGTTGGTTTTGAGAAGAAAAAAAAAAACTGGAAAATTAAAGCGAGGATGACCAATCTCAATCATAAAGAGAATCGTTTAGAATTTTCAATGTAGCGCAGGAGAGCAGAGCATGATTTCAGCCCGACCATGATGATGACCCCGGATCCCAACCATGAGGCACAGATAATCAGAAGGATAAGAATGGGGTGCAGTGCATTCGGCAGGCATTCACAGATAATAAATGGCAGCCTGCCATTGTTTCTGAAGAAGAAAGTGTATGACAGCTGCATCTTACCGGTACTGACCTACGGGGAAGAAACTTGGAGGCTCACTAAGAGGGTTCAACTTAAATTGAGAACGACTCAGCGAGCAGTGGAACGGAGGATGAAAGGTGTAACTTTAAGCGACGATAATAGAGCGGAGTGGGTCAGGGAACAAACGCGGGTTAAGGACATATTAGGAGAAATTAAGAAGAAGAAATGGGCAGGGCATGTAATGCGAAGGCAAAGTAACCGTTGGTCATTAAGGGTAACAGAGTGGATCCCTAGAGAAGGCAAGCGTGGCAGGGGGCGCAGAAAGTTAGATGGGCAGATGAGATCAAGAAGTTTTCGGGGATAAATTGGTCGCAGTTAGCACAGGACCGGTATAATTGGAGATCTATGGGAGAGGCCTTTGCCCTGCAGTGGGCGTAGATAGGCTGGTGATGATGATGCTGCTGCTGCTGCTGGTGATGACTATCTACAAAGATGACGAGAAAGTGCGTGCGTGCGTGCGCGCGCGCGCGTGTGTGTGTGTCATTAGGGAGTTACCGAAGGACTGGGCCCGGTACGGGACCCGGTACGCGGTGGGGGAACCTGCGCATGCGCAAAAGCGGCATCAACCCTTCCATGCACAACGCAGTCGTGCCGGTCGGTCGACTACCGTGTGCCATACCGGTCGACCACCTCTACACTCTGCTCCAACTATTCTCCCGTTCGTGCTGCATACCTGGCCGACACGCGGCGGCCACGCATCTCGCTAGCCTCGAAGAATGACGATCACTACTTAGAGTCGTTGGGTCGAACGATACGGCTTTCTCACGAGCCGTTCGCGGATCTCTCTCTCTCGCCCTCTCCCTTCGCATATCTGCGCGCGTGCGTTATTCTCGGATCTGCCCGCACTGTGCATGCATACGGCAGCGAGCCCTATACCGGCGCCGCCGCCGCCGCCGCTGCTGCTTCTATTTGCCTGGCTTTTCTTTTTCCGGCCTTCCGATCCGCGTGGGCGATGTTTAATACATGATCGCATAAATCGCCGGTGCATAAGACGCGCAAAAGAGGCGCCGTAAATTATAATGACGAGCCGGCCAGCAGCGGCTGTTCCGAGAATGGAGACGTGGCTGCTGCTGCTGCTCCTGCCCTGTGTGGTTACCAGGCGCCACGGGTCTTGCTTGTACACGGCGCCTCTGTGGATATAACCGCCCCCCCCCCTCCCCCCACCCCCCTTTGCCCCTTGTACTCTTCAGGGCTGTGCTTCCCACGTGTTCGTCCACCCCCGCCGTTTTTTCCCCCATTCTCTATCGCGTACGGCCCGTGGCTCAACCGGCAGCCGCTAGCTCATCTTGCAGGAGACGTGCGCGCGGTAATTAAGACATCTACCAGTTTCTCTCCGGAGGCACTGTGCCGGGTGCCGTGGGAGAAGAAGAATGCTACGCAAGAGAAAAAACGAAGGATTATCGATAGACAGATTTCGCCGGGACAGATTGATGTATACACAAGCGAGGTTTCTGTCGGGGAAGTGATGTCGGTGATCTTCGCCGCTATTTTGTATACACTTTAACCCAGATGACTACCCTGTCCGAGCCTCCGTCATAGCTGACCAGGCTGTTGCAAAAGGCCAGTGTTCTCGTGACCGCTGAATACTTCTAATTTTGACAGGCTTTTCAAATTCTGGGGGCTGAACGCGCCGAAGCTACCTCTGGACTACGAGTCACGCCGTAGTGGAAGGCTCCGGAGTAATTTTGACCACCTGGGGATCTTTAACGTCCGCCGTAATCTTTGCACACGGGCGTTTTCGTCTCTCCCCTCTATTAGAAACATGGCCGAGCCGCCACGGCCGGATCAAACCCGCGTCCTTGGGCTCAGCAGCACAGCGCCTTAAGCCCGTCCTGCATAGTGCGAATTTCGCCTGCGAATTCGCAGCTTCGGCGCCGTTCGTGCGGCAAGACCATATATTTTCCTCTTTCCACTGCTGCGACATATTGCCAAATGCCAAGTGGCGTTCACAGGAGAACTTCGACTCTTTTAAACATTTGGCAATTTGCCAGAGCAGCGAGAATAGATCGTTTTGCCGCATGAGCGGCGCCGAAGCTGCGAATTCGGAGGCGAAATTCGAAATTCGCGCCACGAAATTCGCAGGCTAAATACGACACCGCGGCGGTGTCACCAGGAAGCGGATCGCTTTGCATAGGAAAGGCTTTCGATCGGCCGTCTGCTCTAGGGAGTGACTGAAGGCTCAATACGACGGTACACCCCGTTTTTGATAGTGGGTTCTCCCGAGTAAGAGAAAAGGAGCGAGCAAGCAAACAGCGAAAGACGTGAAAGAGGCCACGCTGGCGCTTGCGGCAGCGGCTGATGTAGAGGGGAAACAAATTTGCGCGTAGGTAGCTATCTGGCCGCGGCCGCGAGAACTTCATCGGCGTCGGCATCAACGGTATATACTCGGACGGACCTGGAGTAGCAGCAGCAGCAGCAGCAGCAGAAGCAGCGAGCATCTCGCGCGAAGGCAGCTAAAAGACTTAATTTATAGCGGCTCGCCGTAAATTACAACCTCGCTCGCGGGGGTCATCCGACGCCTCGCGGACGCCGCTACTTAGCTCTTCCACTAACACACCTGCCGCCTGTTGGTGTCTTACTTTTTTTTTATTTTCACCCTCCTATCTCTCACCGCTCATCCTTCGTTGGCATCCTTTTTCCTACACACGCCTCCACTGCCGCAGCATAGACGATGTTCGCCTCCTCCTGCAGCCTCAATCTCACCCGTATAGCCTCTTCTATTACCCCCCCCCTCCTCTCTTTACCTCATTTTCTATTTTCGCCTTCGTTCCCGACGTGCTGTAGCTAACGCAAGCGGCGTTCTGTGTAATTTTTCAATAGGCCGAGCGTTCATCCCGCGCCAGTCCCCGACCGATCTATGTTTGGTGGCCGCGGGTGTTTCGCGGTGAAGCGCACTTTAGTAGCGCCCTTGCCTACTTTTACCCTCATTAACTTTTTTCTCTCGCGCGTATAGGAATTAATGGATCCGTTATCGCTGATTCTACGTGTAGCGAACCGGGTATACGTATGATGTACTCCGTAACCCGATCTGACGCCGCTCGTAGTCCAATTTTCCCGCGCATGTCCGTAATAGCGGAGCTTGTTTTTACACATACAGGTGGCTCCTGCCTTAGAACGTGTTTTTCGTACCGTTTCTTTTCTTTCTGGTCCTCATGAAAGGTGATGGCTATATACCAAAGTTTCTGGTTCCTGCCCACCATCTGTGTACCTTTATTTTTATACCCCCCCCCCCCCCGGTTTAAGCCGTTTATTGACTGCGGCAGCTTATTTTTCTCGGTTTAGTTTGCAGTGCGCGTGGGGTTTGATATACGCCGGTATGTTTCATTATCCTCCGGAAAGATACATGGTGCGTGCAGAGATGCGCGAGATATACGATGTAGACGTCTACGCGTGGGCGTATGGTAACTGGAGTTTTGTGTATCTGGGGTTTAACGCGTTAGTTTTCTACGAGCCGCCACCCAGAAGCAATCTATTGGGAGCTCCGGGACGATATGTTAAATAATGGTTATAACGACGCTACGCTTTCATATCCGTGATGCCGCTAATGCAAGACGAGCGGTTGCGCCAACGGAGCGCCGGAATTTCGGGGCAGGTAGCGAAGTGACGGGATGTGGAGAGAGAGAGAGAGAGAGAGAGAGAGAGAGAGAGAGAGAGAGAGAGAGAGAGAGAGAGAGAGAGAGAGAGAGAGAGAGAGAGAGAGAGAGAGAGAGAGAGAGAGAGAGAGAGAGAGAGAGAGAGAGAGAGAGAGACGTGTAATTTGATGCCTTTAATGATTAACACGCAAATGGAGAGGTCGACTTAACTCGGGTGCTTCGAATGCGAGAGATTTCGCAAATTATTTCGGACTTTCACGTGGTACAGTCGTGAAATGGTACAGTGGTCACGAAATAGTATCGGGGCGGTGAATTAATTCGTTACATCCGAAAGTCGCTGTAACAGTAGAGACAAAAACTGCTTTAATAAATCGCTAGTCTGGCTTGCGCAAAAATCCTGGATGACAAAACGAGTATCCTAGGCTTCGAACCCACTATAAACGAGCTAATCCTTACCTGTATCCTTGTGGCGTTTGAAACTAAATGAAGCGGAACGTGAGAACGTGAAATTACAACAGAACAAAGTTAGTTTGACTAAACAGACCCGCGTTCGTATACAGTCGACTCCCGTTTATGCGCAGTCTACGGGGAACGCAAGGAACTCCGAATTAGCCGAACCTCCACTTAAACAGAAAGCCCAATGACAGTACTGCCACGGCCGCTCGATGGAAACTAGTTTCCATCGAGCGGCCGTGGTACTGCCATTATCCCGCAACACGTCTCCCTTCCTCATTTTGCGCAGAACCTCGGCTGTCACCGCCGATTCGAGCGTACGACACGGGTTGCCATGATAGTTGAGACTTATCTCTCAATTCTTATCGCTTGAAGCGTTTACCACGCAGACTCCTCACACCGCGCTGTGCGCAACAAAGAAGCAACAATAGCCTGACCAGGGCTAGTTGGTTGAACATACTGAATAATTTGAGGCGCTAACCAAAGGGGACCAGGAGAAACACGTACGCACAGACGAGGCGTCACTTCCAACTAAACTTTATTAGTGCAAAACCCTAAGTTAAATACACTGTTTTGACGTCATGGAAACGTCGCACCAGCAGCGTGTGCAAACCTACACGTGTCCATCTAATAACTCGAGTTCTTTGAGCGATAATGCGACCGACGGTGTACTGATGCACTTGTTTCCCGCCTTATGAACGAAGTACGCCTCCACAATGTCTTTTTCTTGTTTATCTCTCACCCATTTTAAAAACGTGGCCTGTTTGAAGAGCGGAGTGCAGTTTGTACCTTGCGGAGTGCACCTTTTGCAGTGCTCTGGCATGTGGCTTCCAGTGTTGTTCTTTACTGACTGATTGTAGGGTTTAACGCGCCGACGCAACGCAGGCGACGAGGCGCGCCGTAGTGGAGGGCTCCGGATTAATTTTGACCACCTGGCCACTTTAATGTGCGCCGAAATGTCGTACACACGGGCGTTTTTGCTTTTCGCCTCCATCAGAAAAGCGGCCGCCGCGGCC